>NC_092717.1:240507216-240851003 GCF_047496885.1 Scyliorhinus torazame | reverse complement strand
TGATTGACACACAGGATGACCAGTAAGCACACAACACAGTGCAGCCAATCACCAGACAGGACACCACCACTATAAAGCCAGAGGGCACTAGGTTTCCCGCTCTCTCGGGACCCAGCCACTGAGACAGTCAGAGTCCACGAGCTAGCACAGTGTGAACATCATGCGGTAGCTAGTAAGTCTGGTCAGGCTAGTACAAGGTCTCCAGTCAGTTCAGCATTGTGTCGACCCACAGCTGAATATGTATATCAGTTCTATCGTTGAATAAAACAGTGTTGGATCTTCTCCAGTGTTAGACGTCTGTTTCTAGCTTCCCTGCATCGAGTGCAGTCCACATCGAATCTACCTGCCGAACACATCAAAGAGCTCGGTAACATCCTACTGAGCGATCTGTAAATCTGACTCAAGCAGTAGGTCAGTTCAGACAGTCACTTCAGTGCTGGACTATGAGGGTGTATCAAGAGACACAAAAATAACGCGTTTGCCAGAACCGCCAATAAACTGTGTGCACTGCTGCATGAGCCAAATGGCTAGTGCCCAATTTTCCATCTTGTCCGGTTGGTCACAAGGGGGTCTGGTGGCACAGTGGGTCCCTGAAACAGGGGGCTGGATTCTCCGTCCGCGGGATCCTTCCGCTTCGCCGGCCGCGCACACGCACCTGCGGATTTCCCGACAGCGTGGGGGGGGGGGGGCCACAATGGGAAAGCCCATTGGCCGGCTGCCGGGACGGCGAATGCCGCTGCTGGTGGGGGCGCGCCGAACCCGAAAATGGGTGCGGCGGGACAGAGAACCCCGCCCAGGAGTTTGGGGGTTTGAGCCCCATCCCAGGATTCGATGGGCGAGGAAGCTGCGTTCATAACACGGCCAAACAAATTGAGCATTAACCTGCAGAACCTTCCAACACATGACAGGCAGTAAGAGTGAGAGAGACTCCTGATCAGACACGTCATTGGAAGAATGTTGGAGCCTCGGTTATCACAATGCATAGCTACAGACCACACAGCGCCTTCCATATAAAAGTGCACGTTGCTGTCTTGTTATGCTCTTGGCGTAGCATAAGCGGCTTCCTTGATGTGCACTCTGACAAAGGAAGGCTCAGATGTGGAGATAACTTCAACACGTTTATTGAACTATTTACAATTCCCCTACTCGGATTCGCCGCTACTGTTAATCCTGCTATAGCTACTCAGCCTGACTAACCAGTCTGCTGCAATCCACGTGGTGGGTGTGATGTCGAATCAACCCTGTGTACACACTGAGTGTCTCCACTGGAAAGAGGAAGATCATGTGTGCAGTGTCCTTATATATGGGTTGGTGTGGGACCTCCTGTGGTAGTGACACCTCTGTGTGTATCGTGACTACCCATTGGTCGTGTCCTATCTTACAGGCCTATTGGGTTGACTGTCTGTGTGTCATGTCTCTGGTGCTCCCTCTAGTGTCTAGCTAGGTGTAGTGTATGTACATTAACCGTTTGTGTACTTACAGTGATGTATATCACCACAGTTGCCACAGCAACGTGGGCTCTCTAAATGAATTGTAACGCGTCACCACTAGTTCATTTTATTTGAAGATTATTGTTTGAAGATTGGGGAGGGGGTAGCGTAGTGGTATTGTCGCTGGACGAGTAATCCAGAGAGCCAGAGTCATGCCCTGGGCACCCAGGTCGAAGCTCACCACGGTGAAATTTGAATTCAATAAATATCTGGAATTAAAAATCTAAATCTAAAGATAACCATGAAACTATTGTCAATGGTCATAAAATCCCACCTGGGGCAGCCATGTGACGCAGTGGTTAGCACTGGGACTGCGGCGCTGAGGACCCAGGTTCAAATCCGGGCCCTGGGTCACTGTCCGTGTGGAGCTCGCCCACTCTCCCCGTGTCTGCGTGGGACTCGCCCCCACAACCCAAAGATGTGCAGGTTGGGTGGATTGGCCACGCTAAATTGCCCCGTAATTGGAAAAAATAAGTAAATAATTGGGTGCTCTAAATTTATTTTTAAAAAATATATAAACCCATCTGGTTGACTAATGTCCTTCAGGGAAGGAAATCTGTCGTCCTTACTACGGCCTACACGTGACTCCAGATACACAGCAATGTGGTTGGCACTCAAATACCCTCAGGGTACACCCAGCCAGCGTCGCCCACAGCCCATTAACAATTTTTTTTTAAATGACATGTAGAATCAAGGTACGTGAATCTCTGATCCTCTGAGATCTGTGCACTCCTCCAATTCTGGCCTGACGATTCCTCAAATTCCTCTGCCTCACAATCAGCGGGCGTGTCTTCAGTTGTTCTGATGTCAAATGAGTCATGGGCTCATTGGATGGCAGAGCAGATTTGATGGGCCGAATAGCCTATTTCTGCTCCCACATCTTACAGCCTTTTGGTCCTAAACGCTGGAATTCCGTCCTTAAACCTTTCACCTGCTGTACCTGCCTCTCCTCTTCTGAGACCGCGAGTTGTTCACTCAAATGGTTGTGAATCTTTGGAATTCCCCTCCCCAAAGGGTTGTCGATGCTCGATCATTGAATACATTTCTGACTGGGACAGATAGATTTTTAGTCCGAGGAACCGCCATGATGTCGTTGAATGGTGGAGCAGGCTCGACGGGCTCGGTAGTCTGCTCCTGCTCCAATTTTTCATGTTCTTCTGACCTGAGCTGCTTTCTGAAATGATCCAGCAAATCACTCATTAACAACAATTAAGGGCAGGGAATAAATTGGCACTGGCATTGATGTCCCCATTCTGTGAATGAACTATGAAAAGAGAAAAGTACAGAAGGATATCTTTTTATCGATTTACAGGATCTCGGCATCGCTGGCGAGGCCAGCATTTATTGCCCATCCCTAATTACCCTTTGAGAAGGTGGTGGTGAGCTGTCTTCTTGAACCTCTGCAGGTGCAGACTTTTGATGGGCCGAATGGCCTCTTTCTGTACTCATAGAATCGTAGAATTTACAGTGCAGAAGGAGGCCATTCGGCCCATCGAGTCTGCACCGGCTCTTTGAAAGAGCACCCCACCCAAGCTCACACCCCCATCCCATCCCCATAACCCAGTAACGCCACCCAACACTAAGGGCAATTTTGGACACTAAGGGCAATTTGCCATGGCCAATCCACCAAACCTGCACATCTTTGGACTGTGGGAGGAAACCGCAGCACCCGGAGAAAACCCACGCACACACGGGGAGAACGTGCAGACTCCGCACAGACAGTGACCCAAGCCGGGAATCGAACCTGAGACCCTGGAGCTGTGAAGCAATTGTGCTAACCACCACGCTACCGTGCTGCACTGTAGGAATTCTATGAACCACCCAGGACAAAGTAGTCCTGGCTCCTCATCCACCTCCTTAAACATTCACTCCCTTCACCACCCAAAGCACGGTAGCAGCCATGGTACCATGCACCACAGGAACTCACCAAAGCTCCTTCGACAGCAACCTCTACCATCTGGAAGGACAAGGTCGGCAGAGGCATGGGAGCACTGCCACCTGTGAATTCAACTACAAGCCATTCACCAGCCTGACTTGAAAATATATCGGCCGCTCCTTCACTGTCGCTGGGTGAAAATCCTGGGACTCCCTCCCTGACAGCACGGTGGGTGAGCCTACACCACGGTGACTGCAGCGGCTCAAGAAGGCAGCACACCACCACCTTCTCAAGAGGCAATTAGCGCTGAAGAATAACATCTGAAGAATGATTTGCTTTTAATCCTATCTGTCACGACCCAGCAATCTCCAAAGGTTGTGCATGTTGAAACCTAACGTGTCAATGAGAATCACCAGAGTAACTTGTAACCTTTCCCAGGTTCTCTTCTTCAGATTTCTGCAAGAGGCAGGATTTAACCTGAGTCAAAATAAACGAGACAAGAAATTGCGCATTTTGTTTATTTCCCTCTCTGGTTCATTGTGAAAAGATTAATTTACTTCCAGTGGTTGAATGTGAGCAGTGATTTATGGCAGTAAAAAATAAAATTAGAAAGAGGGAGAAAATGCCCAGGCTGCATCTGTGCTGAGAGAAGCAGAGTTAACATTCCAGGTCACTAACCTTTCAAGGGAACTGAGAGTGGTTGGAAATGAACAGTTTTTAAACAATTACAGAGCAATGAGGTGAACAGGGTAATAGACACAAACCAGAAATCGTGTTGGGAGAAAAGAGCAGAGCTTCTTCAAGGTGGACGTGCCTGGAATAGGGAAGTGTAAGTCAGTTAACGCCTAATGCTCAACTACTAATGCTCAAAGTGGTGTCCTGGGCACACCTCACAAAGGTTAGAATGAGTCGTCTTTTTGATGGGATGGAGGATAGATGTGTTCGGTGTTCGGGGGGAGCTGGCACACCACGCTCACATGTTCCGGTCATGCTCAAAGCTAACGGCCTTCTGAAGGTCCTTTTTTTGAGACTGTCGGCAATCCTGACCAGTGGGTTGGAACCTTGCCATTCGTGGCGATATTTGGGGTTTCGGTTGTGCTGGAGCTCCAGGTGGGGGCGGGGGCAGAGGTCCTGGCCTTTGCCTCACTGGTGGCGAGGAGGCGGACCCTCCTGGGCTCGAGCGCCTCGGCGTGGCTGGGTGAGCTGATGGAGTTTCGGCACCTCGGGAAGGTTATGTTTACCGTGAGAGGGTCACCGGAAAGGTTTTTTCCGTGGATGGCAACCGTCTATAATCTACTTTAAGGAGCCGGGGCGGGATTCTCCCCTACCCGGCGGGGCGGGGGGTCGCGGCGGGATGGAGTGGCGGGAACCACTCCGGCGTCGCGCCGCCCCAAAGGTGCGGATTTCTCCGCACCTTTAGGGGCCAAACCCTCACCTTGAGGGGCTAGGCCCGTGCCAGAGTAGTTGGCGCGCCGCCGACTGGCGTAAAAGGCCTCTGGCGCCACGCCAGCCGGGGCCGAAAGGACTTCACCGGGCGGCGGAAGTCCGCGCATGTGCGGGAGCAGCGGCTGATGTCATCCCCGCGCATGCGCAGGGGGGGGTGTCTCTTCCGCGTCGGCCATGGTGAAGACTGTGGTCGAGGTGGAGGGAAAAGAGTGCACCCACGGCACAGGCCCACCTGCGGATCGGTGGGACCCTAGTAATTCAGTCATATTGCTGCAGGAGGAGGCGGGAGGTGGGCTAGGGAGTTCTTGCTCTTTAATTGTTATCACTGTATGTTTTGTATATAAATTGCTAAAAATTATCATTAAAATATTTTCCCCCCAAAAAGACCAATACACAACAAAAATACTGAGATTGTTGGAAATCTCATCACAGAAAACGTCAAAGCAAAGTTCTGAACTCAAATCAAAACAGTGGGCAGGATTCTCAGTCGGCTGATGTCGGAATCGGGAATCGTGATTGGGCGGAGAATCGGTGCGGACAGCGAAATCGTTACGGGCGCCGGTTTCTTGCCAATAGAACATAGAACATAGAACAATACAGCGCAGTACAGGCCCTTCGGCCCACGATGTTGCACCAAAACAAAAGCCATCTAACCTACACTATGCCATTATCATCCATATGTTTATTCAATAAACTTTTAAATGCCCT
Source organism: Scyliorhinus torazame (assembly GCF_047496885.1). Lineage (NCBI taxonomy): Eukaryota > Metazoa > Chordata > Chondrichthyes > Carcharhiniformes > Scyliorhinidae > Scyliorhinus > Scyliorhinus torazame. The sequence goes on along the minus strand of NC_092717.1, from coordinate 240,845,483 downwards.
CAATGTTGGCGAGTTCACTACTGTAGCAGGTAGGGCATTCCACGGCCTCACTACTCTTTGCGTAAAGAACCTACCTCTGACCTCTGTCCTATGTCTATTACCCCTCAGTTTAAAGTTATGTCCCCTCGTGCCAGCCATATCCATCCGCGGGAGAAGGCTCTCACTGTCCACCCTATCCAACCCCCTGATCATTTTGTATGCCTCTATTAAGTCTCCTCTTAACCTTCTTCTCTCCAACGAAAACAACCTCAAGTCCATCAGCCTTTCCTCATAAGATTTTCCCTCCATACCAGGCAACATCCTGGTAAATCTCCTCTGCACCCGCTCCAAAGCCTCCACGTCCTTCCTATAATGTGGTGACCAGAACTGTACGCAATACTCCAAATGCGGCCGTACCAGAGTTCTGTACAGCTGCAACATGACCTCCCGACTCCGGAACTCAATCCCTCTACCAATAAAGGCCAACACTCCATAGGCCTTCTTCACAACCCTATCAACCTGGGTGGCAACTTTCAGGGATCTATGTACATGGACACCTAGATCCCTCTGCTCATCCACACTTTCAAGAACTTTACCATTAGCCAAATATTCCGCATTCCTGTTATTCCTTCCAAAGTGAATCACCTCACACTTCTCTACATTAAACTCCATTTGCCACCTCTCAGCCCAGCTCTGCAGCTTATCTATATCCCTCTGTAACCTGCTACATCCTTCCACACTATCGACAACACCACCGTCTTTAGTATCGTCTGCAAATTTACTCACCCACCCTTCTGCGCCTTCCTCTAGGTCATTGATAAAAATGACAAACAGCAACGGCCCCAGAACAGATCCTTGTGGTACTCCACTTGTGACTGTACTCCATTCTGAACATTTCCCATCAACCACCACCCTCTGTCTTCTTTCAGCTAGCCAATTTCTGATCCACATCTCTAAATCACCCTCAATCCCCAGCCTCCGTATTTTTTGCAATAGCCTACCGTGGGGAACCTTATCAAACGCTTTGCTGAAATCCATATACACCACATCAACTGCTCTACCCTCGTCTACCTGTTCAGTCACCTTCTCAAAGAACTCAATAAGGTTTGTGAGGCATGACCTACCCTTCACAAAGCCATGCTGACTATCCCTGATCATATTATTCCTATCTAGATGATTATAAATCTTGTCTCTTATAATCCCCTCCAAGACTTTACCCACTACAGACATGAGGCTCACCGGTCTATAGTTGCCGGGGTTGTCTCTGCTCCCCTTTTTGAACAAAGGGACCACATTTGCTGTCCTCCAGTCCTCTGGCACTATTCCTGTAGCCAATGATGACATAAAAATCAAAGCCAAAGGTCCAGCAATCTCTTCCCTGGCCTCCCATAGAATCCTAGGATAAATCCCATCAGGTCCCGGGGACTTATCTATTTTCAGCCTGTCCAGAATTGCCAACACCTCTTCCCTGCGTACCTCAATGCCATCTATTCTATTAGCCTGGGGCTCAGCATTCTCCTCCACAACATTATCTTTTTCCTGAGTGAATACTGACGAAAAATATTCATTTAGTATCTCGCCTATCTCTTCAGACGCCACACACAATTTCCCATCCCTGTCCTTGACTGGTCCTACTCTTTCCCTAGTCATTCGCTTATTCCTGACATACCCATAGAAAGCTTTTGGGTTTTCCTTGATCCTTCCTGTCAAATACTTCTCATGTCCCCTCCTTGCTCGTCTTAGCTCTCCCTTTAGATCCTTCCTCGCTACATTGTAACTATCCATCGCCCCAACCGAAACTTCACACCTCATCTTCACATAGGCCTCCTTCTTCCTCTTAACAAGAGATTCCACTTCCTTGGTAAACCACGGTTCCCTCGCTCGACGCCTTCCTCCCTGTCTGACCGGTACATACTTATCAAGAACACGCAGTAGCTGATTCTTGAACAAGCCCCACTTATCCAGTGTGCCCAACACTTGCAGCCTACTTCTCCACCTTATCCCCCCCAAGTCACGTCTAATGGCATCATAATTGCCCTTCCCCCAGCTATAACTCTTGCCCTGCGGTGTATACTTATCCCTTTCCATCATTAATGTAAACGTCACCGAATTGTGGTCACTGTCCCCAAAGTGCTCTCCTACCTCCAAATCCAACACCTGGCCTGGTTCATTACCCAAAACCAAATCCAACGTGGCCTCGCCTCTTGTTGGCCTGTCAACATATTGTTTCAGGAAACCCTCCTGCACACACTGTACAAAAAACGACCCATCTATTGTACTCGAACTATATTTTTTCCAGTCAATATTTGGAAAGTTAAAGTCTCCCATAATAACTACCCTGTTACTTTCGCTCATATCCAGAATCATCTTCGCCATCCTTTCCTCTACATCCCTAGAACTATTAGGAGGCCTATAAAAATCTCCCAACAGGGTGACCTCTCTTTTCCTGTTTCTAACTTCAGCCAATACTACCTCGGAAGAAGAGTTCCCATCTAGCATCCTCTCCGCCACCGTAATACTGCTCTTGACTAGCAGCGCCACACCTCCCCCTCTTTTGCCTCCTTCTCTGAGCTTACTAAAACACCTAAACCCCGGAACCTGCAACATCCATTCCTGTCCCTGCTCTATCCATGTCTCCGAAATGGCCACAACATCGAAGTCCCAGGTACCAACCCATGCTGCCAGTTCCCCTACCTTATTTCGTATACTCCTGGCATTGAAGTAGACACACTTCAAACCACCTACCTGAACACTGGCCCCCTCCTGCGACGTCAAATCTGTGCTCCTGACCTCTATACTCTCATTCTCCCTTACCCTAAAACTACAATCCAGGTTCCCATGCCCCTGCTGCATTAGTTTAAACCCCCCCAAAGAGCACTAACAAATCTCCCCCCCAGGATATTTGTGCCCCTCAGGTTCAGATGTAGACCATCCTGTCTGTAGAGGTCCCACCTTCCCCAGAAAGAGCCCCAGTTATCCAAAAATCTGAATCCCTCCCGCATGCACCATCCCTGTAGCCACGTGTTTAAATGCTCTCTCTCCCTATTCCTCATCTCACTATCACGTGGCACGGGCAACAACCCAGAGATAACAACTCTGTTTGTTCTAGTTCTGAGCTTCCATCCTAGCTCCCTGAAAGCCTGCCTGACATCCTTGTCCCCTTTCCTACCTATGTCGTTGGTGCCAATGTGGACCACGACTTGGGGCTGCTCCCCCTCCCCCCTAAGGACCCGGAAAACACGATCCGAGACATCACGTACCCTTGCACCTGGGAGGCAACATACCAAACGTGAGTCTCTCACGCTCCCACAAAATCTCCTATCTGTGCCCCTGACTATAGAGTCCCCAATTACTAATGCTCTGCTCCTCTCCCCCCTTCCCTTCTGAGCAACAGGGACAGACTCCGTGCCAGAGGCCCGTACCCCATGGCTTACCCCTGGTAAGTCCCCCCCCCCCACAAGTATCCAAAGCGGTATACTTGTTTCTCAGGGGAACGACCGCAGGGGATCCCTGCACTGACTGTTTTTTCCCAGTCCCTCTTACAGTTACCCACCTATCTCCAATCTTTGGTGTAACTAATTCCCTGAAGCTGCTATCTATGACCCCTTCTGCCTCCCGAATGATCCGAAGTTCTTCCAACTCCAGCTCCAGTTCCCTAACTCGGTCTTGGAGGAGCTGGAGATGGCAGCACTTCCTGCAGGTAAAATCAGCAGGGACACTAACTGCATCCCTCACCTCAAACATCCTGCAGGATCGTAATTCTCTGGCGCCTTGACAGCGGCGTCAATGCATATCGTTCGCGAGCCTGACGCAGTACTCTCCGGGGCCTCCGCGATTCGCCGCCTCCACCAAACCCAAACGGTTGTGAATCTGTGGAATTCCCTGCCCAGTGAAGCAGTTGAGGCTCCTTCAGAGGCTGGTTTAGCACACTGGGCTAAATCGCTGGCTTTGAAAGCAGACCAAGGCAGGCTAGCAGCACGGTTCAATTCCCGTACCAGCCTCCCCGAACAGGCGCCGGAATGTGGCGACTAGGGGCTTTTCACAGTAACTTAATTTGAAGCCTACTTGTGACAATAAGCGATTTTCATTTAATTTCATTCAATGTTTTCAAGATAAAGATAGATAGTTTTTTGAAGAATTAAGGAATATTACGGGTAAGGCAGATGAACTTAGAGCTTGGATTAGTACTTGGAACTATGATGTTGTTGCCATTACAGAGACCTGGTTGAGGGAAGGGCAGGTTTGGCAGTTAAACGTTCCAGGATTTAGATGTTTCAGGCGGGATAGAGGGGGATGTAAAAGAGGTGGAGGAGTTGCGCTACATTTAGGGAGAATATCACAGCTGTACTGCGGGAGGACACCTCAGAGGGCAGTGAGGCTATATGGGTAGAGATCAGGAATAAGAAGGGTGCAGTCACAATGTTGGGGGTTTACTACAGGCCTCCCAACAGCCAGCGGGAGATAGAGGAGCAGATAGGTAGACAGATTTTGGAAAAGAGTAAAAACAACAGGGTTGTGGTGATGGGAGACTTCAACTTCCCCAATATTGACTGGGACTCACTTAGTGCCAGGGGCTTAGACGGGGCGGAGTTTGAAAGGAGCATCCAGGAGGGCTTCTTAAAACAATATGTAGACAGTCCAACTAGGGAAGGGGCGGTACTGGACCTGGTATTGGGGAATGAGCCCGGCCAGGTGGTAGATGTTTCAGTAGGGGAGCATTTCGGTAACAGTGACCACAATTCAGTAAGTTTTAAAGTACTGGTGGACAAGGATAAGAGTGGTCCTAGGATGAATGTGCTAAATTGGGGGAAGGCTAATTATAACAATATTAGGCGGGATCTGAAGAACATAGATTGGGGGCGGATGTTTGAGGGCAAATCAACATCTGACATGTGGGAGGCTTTCAAGTGTCAGTTGAAAGGAATTCAGGACCGGCATGTTCCTGTGAGGAAGAAGGATAAATACGGCAATTTTCGGGAACCTTGGATAACGAGAGATATTGTAGGCCTCGTCAAAAAGAAAAAGGAGGCATTTGTCAGGGCTAAAAGGCTGGGAACAGACGAAGCCTGCGTGGAATATAAGGAAAGTAGGAAGGAACTTAAGCAAGGAGTCAGGAGGGCTAGAAGGGGTCACGAAAAGTCATTGGCAAATAGGGTTAAGGAAAATCCCAAGGCTTTTTACACCTACATAAAAAGCAAGAGGGTAGCCAGGGAAAGGGTTGGCCCACTGGAGGATAGGCAAGGGAATCTATGTGTGGAGCCAGAGGAAATGGGCGAGGTACTAAATGAATACTTTGCATCAGTATTCACCAAAGAGAAGAAATTGGTAGATGTTGAGTCTGGAGAAGGGTGTGTAGATAGCCTGGGTCACATTGAGATCCACAAAGACGAGGTGTTGGGTGTCTTAAAAAATATTAAGGTAGATAAGTCCCCAGGGCCTGATGGGATCTAGCCCAGAATACTGAAGGAGGCTGGAGAGCAAATTGCTGAGGCCTTGACAGAAATCTTTGGATCCTCACTGTCTTCAGGGGATGTCCCGGAGGACTGGAGAATAGCCAATGTTGTTCCTCTGTTTAAGAAGGGTAGCAAGGATAATCCAGGGAACTACAGGCCGGTGAGCCTTACTTCAGTGGTAGGGAAATTACTGGAGAGAATTCTTCGAGACAGGATCTACTCCCATTTGGAAGCAAATGGACGTATTAGTGAGAGGCAGCATGGTTTTGTGAAGGGGAGGTCATGTCTCACTAACTTGATAGAGTTTTTCGAGGAGGTCACAAAGATGATTGATGCAGGTAGGGCAGTGGATGTTGTCTATATGGACTTCAGTAAGGCCTTTGACAAGGTCCCTCATGGTAGACTAGTACAAAAGGTGAAGTCACATGGGATCAGGGGTGAGCTGGCAAGGTGGATACAGAACTGGCTAGGTCATAGAAGGCAGAGAGTAGCAATGGAAGGATGCTTTTCTAATTGGAGGGCTGTGACCAGTGGTGTTCCACAGGGATCAGTGCTGAGACCTCTGCTGTTCGTAGTATATATAAATGATTTGGAGGAAAATGTAACTGGTCTGATTAGTAAGTTTGCAGACGACACAAAGGTTGGTGGAATTGCGGATAGCGATGAGGACTGTCAGAGGATACAGCAGGATTTAGATTGTTTGGAGACTTGGGCGGAGAAATGGCAGATGGAGTTTAATCCGGACAAATGTGAGGTAATGCATTTTGGAAGGTCTAATGCAGGTAGGGAATATACAGTGAATGGTAGAACCCTCAAGAGTATTGAAAGTCAAAGAGATCTAGGAGTACAGGTCCACAGGTCATTGAAAGTGGCAACAGAGGTGGAGAAGGTAGTCAAGAAGGCATACGGCATGCTTGCCTTCATTGGCCGGGGCATTGAGTATAAGAATTGGCAAGTCATGTTGCAGCTGTACAGAACCTTAGTTAGGCCACACTTGGAGTATAGTGTTCAATTCTGGTCGCCACACTACCAGAAGGATGTGGAGGCTTTAGAAAGGGTGCAGAAGATATTTACCAGGATGTTGCCTGGTATGGAGGGCATTAGCTATGAGGAGCGGTTGTGAAAACTCGGTTTGTTCTCACTGGAATGAAGGAGGTTGAGGGGAGACCTGATAGAGGTATACAAAATTATGAGGGACATAGACAGAGTGGATAGTCAGAGGCTTTTCCCCAGGGTAGAGGGGTCAATTACTAGGGGGCATAGGTTTAAGGTGAGAGGGGCAAGGTTTAGAGTAGATGTACGAGGCAAGTCTTTTACCCAGAGGGTAGTGGGTGCCTGGAACTCGCTACCGGAGGAGGTGGTGGAAGCAGGGACGATAGTGACATTTAAGGGGCACCTTGACAAATACATGAATAGGATGGGAATAGAGGGATACGGACCAGGAAGTATAGAAGATTGTAGTTTAGTCGGGCAGCCTGGTCGGCACGGGCTTGGAGGGCCGAAGGGCCTGTTCCTGTGCTGTACATTTCTTTGTTCTTTGTTTGTTGTTGAATAAAGGGTTATGGTGTTCGGGCCGGAAAGTGGAGCTGAGTCCACAAAAGATCAGCCATGATCTCACTGAATGGTGGAGCAGGCTCGAGGGGCCAGATGGCCTACTCCTGCTCCTAGTTCTTATGTTCTTTATTTTTTATTTTATTTTTAAAAAATATTTTTATTCAAATTTCTACATATTTTCAACAAACCACCCCCCCCTTACAGAAAAAAGAAAAACAAAGAACGCATAAATAAACATCTTACAGCTACATAAACACAGTAGTAAACACAAAGTACACCCCCCCCCCCTCCCCCCCGGGTTGCTGCTGCTGCTGACCACCTCCTAACGCTCCGCTAGAAAGTCGAGGAACGGTTGCCACCGCCTGAAGGACCCTTGCACAGACCCTCTCAAGGCAAATTTTACCCTCTCCAATTTAATGAATCCTGCCATGTCGCTGATCCAGGCTTCCACGCTCGGGGGCCTCGCATCCTTCCACTGTAGTAGAATCCTCCGCCGGGCTACCAGGGACGCAAAGGCCAGAATACCGGCCTCTTTCGCCCCCTACGCTCCCGGCTCGTCCGATACCCCAAATAGTGCTAACCCCCAGCTCGGCTTAACCCGGCTGTTCACCACCTTAGACACCGTCCTCGCAACGCCCCTCCACAACCCAACCAGTGCCGGGCACGCCCTGAACATATGGGCGTGATTTGCTGGGCTCCCCGGGCACCTCACACACCTATCTTCCACCCCAAAGAACCTGCTCAGCCTCACCCCTGTCATATGCGCTCTGTGAAGAACCTTAAATTGTATCAGGCTAAGCCTGGCGCAAGAGCAGGAAGAGTTAACCCTACCCAGGGTGTCCACCCACGTACCCTCGTCTATCTCCTCCCCAAGCTCCTCCTCCCATTTACCCTTTAGCTCCTCCACCGAGGTCTCCTCCTCCTCCTGCATCTCCTGGTAGATCACCAAGACCTTGCCTTCTCCAACCCACACCCCCGAGAGCACCCTATCCTGGATCCTACATGCTGGAAGCAGCGGGAACTCCCTCATCTGCCGTCTTACAAACGCCCTTACCTGCATGTACCTGGAGGCATTTCCGGGGGGAAGTCCGAATTTTTCCTCCAGCGTCCCAAGGCTTGCAAACGTCCATTCTAAAAACTGGTCCCCATCCTTCTAATACCTGCCCTGTGCCGGCTCAGGAACCCTCCATCCATTCTCCCCGGGACGAACCGATGGTTTTCTCAGATCGGGGACCAAACCGAGGCCTCTACCTCACCCCTGTGGCGTCTCCACTGCCCCCAAATTTTCAGTCGCCGCCACCATCGGACCTGTGGTGTACCTTATCGGCGGGAGCGGCAGCGGTGCTGTCACCAGCGCTCTCAGACTTGTGCCCACACAGGACGCCACCTCCAGCCTCTTCCACGCCGCCCCCTCCCCCTCCATTACCCACTTGCGTATCATCGCCACATTGGCAGCCCAGTAATACCCACACAGATTAGGCAATGCTAACCCTTCTCTGTCCCTACTCCATTCCAGAAACACACTTCTCACCCTCGGGGTCTTTTTCGCCCACACGAATCCCAAGATGCTCCTGCTGACCCACTTAAAAAAGGCCTTAGGGATCAGGATGGGGAGGCACTGGAATACAAAAAGGAACCTCGGGAGCACCGTCATTTTCACCGACTGCACTCTACCCGCCAGGGAGAGTGGCAGCATATCCCACCTTTTAAACTCCTCCTCCATCTGCTCCACCAGCCTCGTCAAGTTGAGCTTGTGCAGGGCCCCCCCAGCCCCTGGCCACCTGGATCCCCAGGTACCGAAAACTCCTTTCCCCATCTTCAGTGGAAGCTCGTCTATCCCCCTTCCCTGGTCCCCTGGGTGTACCACGAAGAGCTCACTCTTCCCCACGTTGAGCTTATACCCGGAAAAGTTCCCAAACTCACTGAGGATCCGCATCACCTCCGGCATCCTCCCCACTGGGTCCGCCACATACAGTAACAGGTCACTGGCATACAACAAAACCCGGTGTTCCTCCCCCCCGCGGACCAGCCCCCTCCAGTTCCTGGACTCCCTTAAAGCCATAGCCAAATGTTCAATTGCCAATGCAAATAGCAAGGGGGATAGGGGGCACCCCTGCCTCGTCCCCCGGTACAGCCAAAAGTATTCCGACCTCCTCCGATTCGTGGCCACACTCGCCACCGGGACTTCGTAAATTAGCCTAACCCAACTAATGAACCCCTCCCCGAACCCAAGCCTCCTCAACACTTCCCAAAGGTACCCCCAATCCACCCTATCGAAGGCCAACTCCGCATCCATAGCCGCCACTATCTCTGCTTCACCTCCACTGCAGGCATCATGATTACGTTAAGGCGCCTCTGCACATTGGTATTCATCTGCCTTCCCTTCACAAAACCCGTCTGGTCCTCGCGAATCACCCGGGACACAGTCCTCAATTCTGGTAGCCAACATCTTCGCTAACAGCTTCGCGTCTACGTTGAGGAGCGAGATTGGCCTCTACGACCCACACTGTAAAGGGTCCTTGTCCACTTCAAGATCAGCGAGACCAGCGCCCTGGACATCGTCGGGGGTACCCACCCCTCCCTCGCCTCATTGAAAGTCCTCACAAGAAGAGGGCCAAGCAGGTCCATGTACTTCCGGTAAAATTCCACAGGGAACCCATCTGGCCCCGGTGCCTTCCCCGCCTGCATACTCCCCAGCCCCTTAGTCAGCACCTCCAGCCTTACCGGTGCCCCAAGCCCTGCCACCTGCCCCTCCTCTAACCTCGGGAACCTCAGCTGGTCCAGAAAACGATGCAACCCCCCTCCTCCGTCGGGGGCTCAGACCTATACAGCTCCTCATAAAAGTCTCTAAATACCCCATTTATTCCCACCGCTCTCCGCACCGTGTTCCCCCCTTTATCCCTAACTCCCCCAATCTCCCTCGCTGCCTCCCGCTTCCGAAGCTGATGTGCCAACATCCAGCTCGCCTTCTCCCCGTACTCATACACCGCCCCTTGCGCTTTCCTCCACTGCACCTCTGCCTTCTTGGTGGTCAACAGGTCGAACTCGGCCTGGAGGTTTCGTCGCTCCTTGAGTAGTCCCTCCTCGGGGACCTCTGCATACCTCCTATCCACCCTTAAAATTTCCCTCACCAACCTCTCCTTCCCCTCCTTGTGGGCCCTAGTGGAGATTAGCTCTCCCGTAATCACCGCCTTCAGTGCCTCCCAGACCACCCCTACCGGCACCTGCCCATTATCGTTAGCCCCTAGATAGCTTTCAATGCACCTCGGATCCGCCCACTCACCACCTCATCCGCCAGCAAACCCACATCCAGGCGCCACAGCGGGCGCTGGTCCCTCTCCTCCCCTAGCTCCAGCTCCACCCAATGCGGGGCATGGTCTGAGATGGCTATGGCCGAATACTCCGTGTCCTCCACCCTCGGGATCAGCGCCCTGCTCAAAATGAAGAAGTCTATCCGGGAGTAGGCTTTATGGACGTGAGAAAAGAAAGAGAATTCCCTGGCCCCCCGGCCTGACAAACCTCCATGGGTCCACTCCTCCCATCTGGTCCATAAACCCCCTCAGCACCTTGGCCGCCGCCGGCCTCTTACCCGTCCTGGATCTAGAGCGGTCCAATGCTGGATCCAGCACCGTGTTGAAGCCCCCCCCCCCCCCATTATCAAGCTCCCTGCCTCTGGGTCCGGAATCCGGCCCAACATGCGCCGCATAAATCCGTCATCGTCCCAATTCGGGGCGTATACATTCACTAATACCACCCGCACCCCCTGCAGCTTACCGTTCACCATCACATACCTACCCCCATTGTCTGCCACAATGCTCAGCGCCTCAAACGACACCCGCTTCCCCATCTTTTCTAGGCCAGCCACGTGCCCGCGCCTCCCGCACTCTCCATTCCCCCCAGCGGCACATCCCCGCCCCGACTCTATCTCCGAGCTCCAGCTCCCCTTTGGCCAATGCAGCAGCAACCCAGTTTCCCCCTCCTCCCCCATCGCCCCCGCCCTGCTAGGGCAGCACGGTAGCATTGTGGATAGCACAATTGCTTCACAGCTCCAGGATCCCAGGTTCGATTCCGGCTTGGGTCACTGTCTGTCCGGACTCTGCACGTCCTCCCCGTGTGTGCGTGGGTTTCCTCCGGGTACTCCGGTTTCCTCCCACAGTCCAAAGACGTGCAGGTTAGGTGGATTGGCCATGATAAATTGCCCTCTGTGTCCAAAATTGGCCTTAGTGTTGGGTGGGTTGCTGGGTTGTGGGGATAGGGTGGAGGTGTTGACCTTGAGTAGTTTTGTAAGGGCCACGAAGAATGCAGCACGAGTTTTAAGGATACAAAGTAATAACATTTATTTACAATAACATATATACATAACAGTAGCAGTAACTTCCCTTGCTACATACTCCTTCCTGCTGGTTCCTGAACTGGCCAGCTTATTTATACTGGGAGTTTACTAGTGGTTTCTCCACCCCCCCCTCATTGGATAAGCTCATACTCCCACAGGATTGTGGGATAGTCATTAGTCTCCAGCCAATGGTAAGTAGGCCGGTTCTCACAGGTAGGGTGCTCTTTCCAGGAGCCGGTGCAGACTAGATGGTCCGGGTGGCCTCCTTCTGCACTGTAAATTCTATGATAATCCCCCCCCCCCCCAGCTAGGTCCCCCCCTAGCTGCGTTGCTACCCCCATAACACTCCCGTAAGTCAGCTGACTCCTGCTGACCCCGGCCACTCCCGCCACTCCATCGACCCCCCAGTGTGGTAGTCTCTCCCCCCTTCTCTCCAACACCGCTCTCCCCCGCCCCCCCCCCCCCCGGCCCCTCCCCCTCCCTTCCCTGGCGTGGGAAAAAGCCCGTGCTTTCCATCAAACCGGCCTCGCCCTCTCTGACACAGCTCCCTTTTGCGGCCTTATCTCAGCTCCCCCACCTCGGGCCTCCCATCTGCCCTCCCCCCCCCCCCCAACGGGGTCCCGTCTTTCCAACCACCGACGCCCACACTCTCACAAAACCCCCACTTCAAACCATTTCACCCTACCCCACCCAGCACCCAAGGAAAAATACAGAACAGAACATCCCCCAAAAACACAGTAACCACAGTAGACCCCCGCGACAACCCCTCACAACCGACCCTTAGTCCGTGTCCAAATTTTCGGCCTGAATAAAGGTGCACGCCTCCTCCGACGTCTAAAAGTAATAGTGCCGGTCCTTAAACGTGACCCACGCCGGCTGCAGCATCCCGAATTTCACCCCCTTCCGTTGCAGAACCGCCTTAGCCCGATTGTACCCGGCCCTCTTCTTGGCCACCTCCGCGCTCCAGTCCTGATATATACGGATCTCTGCGTTCTCCCACCTGCTGCTCCGCCCCTTTTTAGCCCATCTCAGGACCACTCCCTGTCCACCAAGCGGTGGAACCGCACCAGCACCGCTCGCGGCGGCTCGTTGGCCTTGGGCCTCCTCGCCAGGATTCGGTGGGCCCCATCCAGCTCCAGGGGCCTCAGGAAGGCCCCCGCGCCCATCAACGTGTTCAGCATAGTCACCACGCATGCTCCAGCCTCCGACCCCTCCGCTCCCTCCGGGAGACCCAGAATCCGAAGGTTCTTCCTCCTCGACCGGTTCTCCATGTCCTCAAACTTCTCCTGCCATTTCTTATGCAGCGCCTCGTGCGCCTCCACCTTCACCGCCAGGCCCAATATCTCGTCCTCATTCTCCGAGGCCTTCTGCCGCACCTCCCGGATCGCCGCCCCTTGGGCCTTCTGGGTCTCGACCAGCTTGTCGATCGAAGCCTTCATCGGCTCCAGCAGCTCTGCTTTCAATTCCGTGAAGCAGCGCTTGAGAAACTCCTGCTGCTCTTGCGACCACTGCGCCCACGCTGCCTGGTCTCCACCCGCCGCCGTCTTGGTTTTCCTCCCTCGCACTTTTCGCTGCACCAGAATTACTTTTTTCACCGCTCCACTCCTGGCCCAATCCATACAGTGCCGGGGAAATCGTACTGTCACCTTCCCACACTGGGGACAGTCAAACAAATGCCGCTGGGGACCCTAAATAGAGCCCAAAAGTCCGTTTCTGGCGGGAGCTGCCGAATGTGCGACTGAGCTCAGCATAGCCGCAACCGGAAGTTCTTATGTTCTTTAGACACCTGGCCATGGCCACCGAACAGGCTAGCTAGAGGCTCTTTGTTCAAACAGATGATCTGTACACATCGCTGTCTGCATCCAAGGTGGAGATGATTGACAGCTTCAAATTCCTATTCTTCAATAAGTGATTAATTGGCTGCAAAGCACTTCAGGATGCCCCGATGTTGCGAACGGCGCTAAATAAATACAGGTAATTATTTTCCTCGGTAAAAAAGCATTGGAACCACTGCGCTAATGTGAAGAGAGAAGTTATTCAATTTCGTCCTGCATTGAGTGCTTGTTTGATTTGAATATTGTGGGGTTTTTTACTTCGTTAAAGTTTGATCTTAGTACCAAACATGTTCATTTTTATTTAATTACTTTGGGGCTTTGCTATTTATCTGCATGTGTGCGTGTGTGAGAGAGAGAGAGAGAAAATGTATGAGTGTGAATGTGAATTGTGACCTTAATTAACAGGAAAACTAACAGTCATTGAATGAATATGCAGTGTCAAGCATTGAGGACTGTGCATTGATCATCACTGTTTGGATTGTTCTTGCATTCTGTGAGTCTGACACTATATAGATCACAAGGCCTATTAATAGAAAGTTAATTAGCAGAGTGGTGAACTTGATGCCTTACATGCCTTTTCTTTTAGAGTGTGGGTTGTGGTGTTCTTTCTGTTGCTAAATTCAGGATGGTTGGCGTAGTGTTCACAAAGACCACAAAATAGCTGGAAATGAACAAAGCCAAAAATTTATTAGCACTACTAATTTGGATTCGACATGTACTCCTAAATAATACACAGTTAATTATTAACATGTAAACTGCACTCATCTACAACTAATCTCTATACTGTTATAAACTATGATCTGCTCTTACTTACACTATCTTTACTTCAGTCTGTCTCTCGCTAACTCCTGCATTACTCTCCCCCATAAGGCTTAGCATCAATGCCTTATATAGTTGTAGCTTGTAGCTACCTCTAGTGGCTACTGTAGACATTTTGTTAACCCTTGCGGTTTTTAAAGTCATGATGATAGCACATGGGTGAAGATTTTTATGAACCTATTTTGGTGCCAATAAAAATATAGAGACAGTTACGAATAAAACGGGGATGGAGTGCTTGGCGCCGATGCACTAATTGACCCTGGCTTGTGGATGATCCCGGGTACGGCTGTATTTTCACCATTCTGTGCCGTTTTATGCTGCCGTGTCGAGGCAGTTATGTGCTCACTGGTAGTGCCCCTTGAGGATATTTATCCAGTGTGCTTATGGTTCATAGAACATAGAACATTACAGCGCAGTACAGGTTCTTCGGCCCTCAATGTTGCGCCGACCTGTGAAACCACTCTAAAGCCCATCTACACTATTCCCTTATCGTCCATATGTCTATCCAATGACCGTTCGAATGCCCTTAGTGTTGGCGAGTCCACTACTGTTGCAGGCAGGGCATTCCACGCCCTTACTACTCTCTGAGTAAAGAACTTACCTCTGACATCTGTCCTATATCTATCTCCCCTCAATTTAAAGGTATGTCCCCTCGTGCTGGACATCACCATCCGAGGAAAAAGGCTCTCACTGTCCAAACTATCCAATCCTCTGATCATTTTGTATGCCTCAATTAAGTCACCTCTTAACCTTCTTCTCTCTAACGAAAACAGCCTCAAGTCCCTCAGCCTTCCCTCATAAGATTCCAGATTGAATTCAAATTTCACCATCTGGTGAGGTCCACGTGCTTCCACATCCTTCCTATCATGCGGCGACCAGAATTGCACGCAATACTCCAAATGCGGCCGCACCAGAGTTTTGTACAGCTGTTTGAATCATAAAACAACACAACACTGAAGGAACAAGAGCAGAGAATGCTGGAGAAAAACCTGGCAGGCCTGACAGTGCCTAAGAAGAGTTAACGTTTCGAGCCCTCTTGGCTCTTCGTCAGAACTGAAGAGGGGGGGAATGGTATTAAAGTGAGCGACTGCAACAGATTCCAGCGTCTGCGGTGTTTTGCCTACAACACAGAAGGAGGCTATTTACCCCATCAAGTCTGTGCAGGCCCTTTCGAAGAAAAATCTACTTGGCCCCATTCCCGTCTGACTTTTTCCATATCCCTGCAAACTGTCCTCTGGATTGGAAAAGGGGAGAATCTCATTTATACCTGCTAACTACTTTATGCAGCATCATCGCGTTGACTACATTTCCCCACTCAATTACATTCAGACACGACTTTCCCCCATCGTTCAGACACTCAGACTTCAGGAAGCGAAGTACTGTACACACCCCTGCCTGCATCAACGGGGCCGAGGTGGAGATGGTTAACAGCCTCAAATTCCTTGGTGCACATCACCAACAATCTGTCCTAGTCCACCCACGATGACACTATGACCAAGAAAGCACAACAGCGCCTATACTTCCCCAGGAAACTCAGGAAATTCGGCATGTCCACATTGATTCTTGTAATTTTTGTGGATGCACCATAGAAAGCATCCTATCGGGCTGCATCACAGCCTGGTATGGCAACTGCTCGGCCCAGGGCCGCAAGAAACTTCAGAGAGTCGTGAACACCGCCCAGTCCATCACACAAACCTGCCTCCCATCCATTGACTCCATCTACACCTCCCGCTGCCTGGGGAAAGCGGGCAGCATAATCCCACCGGGCTATTCTCTCTTCCAACCTCTCCCGCCGGACAGGAGATTCAAAAGTCTGAGAACACGCACGAGCAGGTTCAAAAACAGTTTCTTCCGCTCTGTTACCAGACTCCTGAATGACCCTCTTGTGGACTGACCTGATCTCTCCACACATCTTCTCTACATTTGTAGTTCTGCACTCCCTGATCCAAATATGAACATTACCTGGAAAGGTTGGGAACAAATTGGTTTAATTTGGAATCTAATGCCAGTTGCCATGGAAATTGGACATTCCACCAGTTGAGAACCTACACTCCAGGCCTTTCACTAGATTATAAGGACACGAGTTGAGAATAGGGTTGCCAACTCTGATTAAATGTATTCCTGGAGGTTTCACCTCATGATGTTCCTCCACCCTCCAGCCATTAGTCGGCCAACACATCCATCCTTGTGATGTATGTCCTCCCTTTATCAATTCGAAAACAAAAAGGTTCATTGCCAACAGGATGATGTTTGACTGTCAGTCTGATGTCTATTTTTGCCCTCGGTTTTAAATATGGAAAAGAAAAATTTCGAAAAACAAATGACAAAAAAACACATTTTTAAAATACATCCCAATGATCTTTCTCCAGGGTCGCACACATTAGTATCCTGGAGATTGACCGTCAATTCCTGAAGACTCCAGGTCAATCCCGGAGGGATAGGGAAACCCTGGTTGGGCATACACCTTTGCTGAAGGGTTTTGAGGAGTTTGATTTATTTTCTTCTCTTTTTGTCTAACCTAATCTAACTAGTTCTGTTAAAGCCAACATGCCTGGTACCATGTTTTGTTAGCTGTGCGGTAGGTAACATGTGTTACTCAAACGTTGGTTAGTGATGAGGTCTACTGAATCTTGATGAAGAAGACTCGAACTCGTCCAATAGTAACAAAAGGTTTATTGAGTAAATCTAACAATAATTGCATGAGTTCTTTACTTTAACTTTGATACTAGTGAGGCGAACAAGATCTAACTACGGTAACTATACGTAACTCCACTAGCCATTTGCATTAGTCTGCTATTGCCCTGGTCACAGTGAACCCAAGAGAGAGAGACCCAATGTGGCTGTCTTTTATACCCCTGTTGGTCCGGCCCTCTAGTGATCATGTGGTGCTACTGATTACACATTAACCCCTTGTGTACATGCACATATAGAGATCATAGATTATCATAGATTATCATAGAATTTACAGTGCAGAAGGAGGCCATTCGGCCCATCGAGTCTGCACCGGCTCTTTGAAAGAGCACCCTACCCAAGGCCACACCCTATCCACATAACCCAGTAACCCCACCAACACTAAGGGCAATTTTGGACACTAAGGGCAATTTAGCATGGTCAATCCACCTAACCTGCACATCTTTGGACTGTGGGAGGAAACCGGAGCACCCGGAGGAAACCCACGCACACACGGGGAGGATGTGCAGACTCCGCACAGACAGTGACCCAAGCCGGAATCGAACCTGCGACCCTGGAGCTGTGAAGCAATTGCGCTATCCACAAGGCTACCGTGCTGCCCCAAATCACTACAAGATTCTTTCTTCAGGCTGTAGCACACTACTTGGTGAACGAGACAAAGCATTGAAAGTTGTTTTTACTTGCGTAAGTATTGAATATCGATACTCCCAGCTGGGAAGGATTTGCTCCTTCGATAAGTGACGCAGGCCAGGGAGATGCCGGATCTGATCCCCGCTCTGACCTTGCTGGCCTAACCAATCCCAGCAATGACGGGCGTGGTTCAGGAAAATCACTTTTAGCATCCACGTGGCTTGTCAAAGCCAACTCCAAATCCACCGAGGATCCTCTGATTAGAGTGTGTCATGTGAGAGTACCTTTAAGAAATGATGTTTAAGCAATGTACCTTTAAGAAATGGAGCTGATCATATTACTGAAGTGATGTCAGAGGGTGGGGGGGGTGGCTGAGTTCACTTCTGCTTTTTGAGTTTCAGTTTGAGAAGGCAGCTGGGAGTGTGTGTGTTTTGCTGTGAGCTGCATGAAGAAACACAGAGCTGGTCTGTTGATTTCTGCAATCCAAAGACTATAAATATTGAATGTAACCTATAGTGCTCCTATTTTTGAAGGTTTGACAGCTTTTGGATGTTTAAAGGAACAGTTTGAAGGATTATTAAGTGTTGTAGTCTTTTGGGGTTATCTTTGAAGTAATGGGTGCTAAGATATTCAATGTTTGTTATAAAAGGGTTAACTTGAGTTCATAGAATAAACATTGTTTTGTTTTAAAAACCACTTGTCCATAATTGCTGGATCACACCTGGAGAGTATGCCGTGTACTTCCCACACCGCAATCTATTAAACGTTGTGGGTCGGTTGAACTCCATGAAACACTTTGGGGTTCTGTAAACCCGGACCCATAACAAGTGAGCAATCAGGTCCAGCCCCGTATAGGGCAGACAGGTTTGATTGATTCTTTTTCAATCTTGCTAAATGCACTTAACCATTTGGAAGACCAAAATAGCAACTTGTACAGCACACCGGCCTGTTACTCAGGGACATGAAACATAGGAATAAAGTAAAGTTGCCATGGTTCCAGACGACCATAAACTACTTCTCCCTTTGATAGGGAGAGCTGAATGTGGTGATTTAACCTGAGGGTCACCGCACCTCAGGCAGGGGGCAAGGTTGAGAATTGAACCTGCACTGCTCTTTTTACTCTGTCTAAGCTGTCCAGCCAACTGAGCTACCCACTAAGACTGTAGGTCTCAGGAGCAGGAGAAGGCCATTCATCCCTTCATCTCTGTCCCATCATTCAATAAGGTTATGATTGAACTTAACTCCACTTTCCTGCCTGTCCCCCATAACCCTGGACTCCCTGTCAATAAAATAATCTGTTTAAGAACAAAGAACAAAGAACAAAGAACAAAGCACAAAGAAAAAAGAACAAAGAACAAAGAAATGTACAGCACAGGAACAGGCCCTTCGGCCCTCCAGCCATGCTGCCCGTCTAAAATAAAATCTTCTACAATTCCGGGGTCCGTATCTCTCTATTCCCATCCTATTCATATATTTGTCAAGATGTCCCTTAAATGTCACTATCGTCCCTGCTTCCACCACCTCCTCCGGCAGCGAGTTCCAGGCACCCACTACCCTCTGTGTAAAAAACTTGCCTCATACATCTCCTCTAAACCTTGCCCCTCGCACCTTAAACCTATGCCCCCTAGTAATTGACCCCTCTACCCTGGGGAAAAGCCTCTGACTATCCACTCTGTCTATGCCCCTCATAATTTTGCAGACCTCTATCAGGTCGCCCCTCAACCTCCGTCATTCCAGTGAGGACAAACTGAGTTTATTCAACCGCTCCTCATAGCTAATGCCCTCCATACCAGGCAACATCCTGGTAAATCTCTTCTGCACCCTCTCCAAAGCCTCCACATCATTCTGGTAGTGTGGCGACCAGAATTGAACACTATACTCCAAGTGTGGCCTTACTAAGGTTCCACACAGCTGCAACATGACTTGCCAATTCTGATACTCAATGCCCCGGCCAATGAAGGCAAGCATGCCGTATGCTTTCTTGACTACTTTCTCCACCTGTGTTGCCCCTTTCAGTGACCTGTGGACCTGTACACCTAGATCTCTCTGACTGCCAATACTCTTGAGGGTTCTACCATTCACTGTATATTCCCTACCTGCATTATACCTTAACTCTGCCTTGAAGAAATTCAATCGCCAGCCCCCACCAATCTTTGTGGAAGAGAATTTCACAGACGAACGACCCTCTGAGACAAAAGGTTTGTCCCCGTTTCAGTCTTTAAAGGTAGACTTCTTATTCTTAAACTGTGTCCCCTGGTTGTAGTCTCCCCCACAAGAGGAAACATCTTCCTGGTATTTTTTTTCCCGGGATGTGGGCTTCGCTGGCTGGGCAGTCATTTGTTGCCCATCCCTAATTCACAACATTACAGTGCAGAAGGGGTCCTTCGGCCCATCGAGTCTGTACCGACGTATGAAAGACCTGCCTACCTAATCCCCACTTGCCAGCACTTGGCCCATATCCTTGAACGTTATGACGTGCCAAGCACTCGTCCAGCTACTTTTTAAAGGATGTGAGGCAACCCGCCTCTACCACCCTCCCAGGCAGTGCGTTCCAGACCGTCACCACCCCCTGGGTTACCTCAAATCCTCCCTAAACCTCCTGCCCCTCACCGAGAGAATCACCCTTGGGAAGGTGGTGGTGAGCTGTCTTCTAGATCCTCTGCAGGTGGTGGTGAGCTGTCTTCTAGAACCCCGGCAGGTGGCAGTGAGCTGTCTTCTAGAACCCCTGCAGGTGGTGGTGAGCTATCTTCTAGAACCTCTGCAGGTGGTGGTGAGCTGTCTTCCAGAACCCCTGCAGGTGGTGGTGAGCTGTCTTCTAGAACCTCTGCAGGTGGTGGTGAGCTGTCTTCCAGAACCCCTGCAGGTGGTGGTGAGCTGTCTTCTAGAACCTCTGCAGGTGGCGGTGAGCTGTCTTCTAGAAACTCTGCAGGTGGTGGTGAGCGGTCTTCTAGAACCTCTGCAGGTGGTGACGAGCTGTCTTCTAGAACCTCTGCAGGTGGTGGCGAGCTGTCTTCTAGAATCTCTGCAGGCGGTGGTGAGCTGTCTTCTAGAATCTCTGACGGTGGTGGTGAGCTGTCTTCTAGAATCTCTGCAGGTGGCGGTACAGGTACACCCACAGTGCCAAATCCCCTCAGAATTCTAATAGTTTCAGTAAGACAACCTCTCATTCTTCTAAACTCCAGTGGGTACGGGCTCAACCTTTTCAACCTTTCTTCATAAAACGATACCTCCACATAAACTATCACATAAATTAATTGGAGATAGCCTCGTGGGAATGTCACTGGTACTGATAATCCCGAGGCCCCGACAAATGACCTGAGGACATGGGTTCAATCCCACCATTGCAGCTGGTGCAGTATAAATTCAATCAATTGAAAATCCCATCTTGGTCACTAATGTCCATGAGGGAAGGAACTCTGCCCTCTTTACCCAGCCTGGCCTACACATGAGTCCAGACTCTGAGCAACGTGATCGACTCTTAACTGCCCCTCTGAAATGGCCCAGTGAGACGCTGAATTCAAGGGCAATTGGAGATGGGCAACGTGGGGTGGCACGGTGGCACAGTGGTTAGCACTGCTGCCTGACAGCGCCAGGGATACGGGTTCGAGTCCAACCTTTGGGTCACTGTCTGTGCGGAGTCTGCACATTCTCCCCGTGTCTGCGTGGGTTTCCTCCGGGTGCTCCGGTTTCCTTCCACGGTCCAAAGATGTGTAGGTTAGGTGGATTCGCCATGATAAATTGTTCCTTGGTTTCCAAAGATGTGCAGGTTAGGTGAGGTTCTGGGATTACAGGGATAGGGCGGGGGATTAGGCATAGGTAGGGTGCTCTTTCAGAGGGTCAGTGCAGCCTTGATGGGCCGAATGGCCTCCTTCTGCACTGTAGGAATTACATGGTGTTGATGCCTTCAGTGATCAGATCTGGGAAATAAAGGTTTTACAGACCTCTTGTTGGGAACCCCAAAACACTTCCTCCTGTGGAGGTAGCTTTCCCGGCTGGATCATCACAATCACCCCCAACACCCCTCACCACCAGCTATTGAAATCCCCATTCACATAGGCGGTCTGACTGGCGTGAAGGGCTGGAAGGTCCTGGAGCCGGTTCCTGTATGTGGTCGTCAGATGAGGCACATTGCCTGGGATGTGTCATGATATGCGGACACACACATAATGATATACAGACAAGCAGCTAATGGACACAGAGAACAGGACATGACCAATAAGCAGGCAGGACACTCAGGGGTGGGATCTGACTATAAAAGACACGAGGCAATCACACTCCGCCTCTTTCCACTGATGAACATCTAGAGAGTCAGTCAAGGGTGTTGTTACAATCTCACACCTCCACCACGTGGCTAAGAGCGAGTGTGGTTCAGTCAGACAGAGTAACCACACTTACGTTAGCAGAGAGTCGAACTCACAGAGACCTGTGCTAATTGTGCTATTAGTTCAATAAACCTGATTGAACTAACTTCAAGGTCTGGAGTATCTTTTAGATCTAAGCTGCATCCAGTTGCGGTCAGGGTTAGACCAGTGTACCTAACACGCCAGGATGCACTTATCTCACCCCATTGAATTCTCGGTCCCCCTCTCTCTCCTCCCCCTCCCACCACTAGCCGCACTGGCCTCGCACTCCCTCTCCGACCCCACTCCTCTACATCCTCTCTCCTAACCCTCCCTCCCCCTCTCTCTAGCAGTCCCTCGAGGTGAGGAGGGAGCTTTCAACGTGTGGAGTATTTCAACGCGGGAATGTTGTTGTGCTGCAGGTGCCACGCCATACCGGCCGACCAGGAAGCTGACGTTGTGCACAGCAAGCTCCCGCAAACAGCCGTGTGACGATGACCAAACCATCTGTCTTAGTGATGTTGATTGAGGGACACTGGGGAGAATGCTCGCTGCTTATCTCCAAAATAGTACCACGGGGATCTTTGTTGCCCACTGGAGAGGGTAGCTGGCCCTGGGATTAACGTTTCACCCAAAAAAACAGTATCTCTGACAGTGCAGCGCTCCCTCAGTACTGCACTGGGAGTGCCAACTTGAATTTTGTGCTCAGTTCTCTGGTACGGGGCTGAAGGACCCACCACCCTCTGGCTCCGAGGCGGGAGTTCTGCCCACTGAACCACGGTTAGTGCCACTTCACAAGCTGCTGGTGAACTGAGAGAACCCGGAGCGGGTTCAAGCAGGTGGATCCGGCATTTAGTGCAGCGAGTTTGACCCAAGTGATTTCTGTTTTGGTAAAACAGAACTTGAATATTGCTGAAAAGAGAGACATGTTGGCGAAGCTCTTCAATCATCAGGACAAACACAAGAATACCAAATTTTCAGTCGAGCTTATCGTGTGGCCCACTTGTGCTTGCGATAGGTGACATACATTCATGCACAGGGACCCATTCACTGCAAACAAAAGGAATATGTTCAAACCTTCCACCTTTAATTGAATTAACCCAGAGCCTGGGGGCACTAAGGTTCCCCACTGCTTGCACCATGGCCAACCAGAGTCGGCAGGTTAACCAATCAGCCTCCTTCACTCCTGCAGCAGACAACATTGTGATTGTTTGAAATTTGGCATTCTTGCATTTGTCCCAATGAGGGTAAAACAAAAAACCCCGTCATCATGTGTCTCTTTTTAGCAAATATTCAGCTGCTCTTTCACAAGTCTTCATATTTCCATGTGTCATTTTGAAGGAGAAAGAGCCGCTGTAATAACATTGACGCAGCTAGGAGCCAAATGTGATCAGTATTCATGTACACATACAACCAATATATTATTCATGTTTAAAGTGGAATTTGAGTGCATGACTCCATATCTGTGCCAATTAATTGAATTGTGGTTCAGGCTGCAATCAGAATTCATTGGCACAAGAAAGCAGCCTTTCATCAAGCTGTGATGTGGGAGTATCTAACCCTCACTTTCTTAGTCAATGGCTGTCAGGAATAGTATGTTATTACCCCTTTGATTTTGGTGGCTGGTTTACTGGACACTGCTGCTCGGTATTCAGGTGGTGGGAGTGAGGTGGCTGTGGTCATAGTGTGTTTCCCTTTCTTGTCCTTCTCCCTTCAGTGTTTGATACAGTTTGCCATCCTCTCCAATGCCATTTGCCTGTTGTCCAGCTCAGTCGTCCTGGACATCTCAAACTCTCTTACCCCGAAAGGCAGCAAGGCCTGGACATTATCCAGGCTTGGGCTGACAAGTGGCAGGTAACATTTGTGCCACAAAGATGACCATCTCCGTCACCACCGCTGAATCCCCCCCACTATCAACATCCTCGGGGTTACCATTGATCAGTGTCATAGGGGCCGATCTAACCGAATTGCAACCGAGTCCCGCGTCGAGCGCGTTTAGCCGGGTGTTTCCCGGTGCTCGTAGTACTGAGAAACACGTGCTATCTAACGGGACTTTGTTGCAATCTGGGGCCTTAGTGGGGAAATGCCCCATCGAGGGTGCACTTAGTCCTGTTTCCTGCATTGAGGAGCTCCGCGGAACTCCGCAGGCGGAGATCGGGACATCATCCTGATTTCTTGACTCCTCCGTTGCAACCCCGGGACCCCCCCTCAAAGCCCCAACTCACCTTTAAGGGGGTCCTTGGCCTCCCCCCACCTCAAATGGGCAGGTCACCCCTGGATCTGATCCCCAGTGCAGGAAAATGCCAGCCTGGCACCTTGGCACTGTCAGCCTGGCAATGCCCCTGCCAGCCTTGCAGTGTCATCTGGGCAACTTGGCAGTACCAGGCTGGCACCCAGATGGCAGCGCCAGGGTGCCAGGTTGGCAGTGCCACAGTGCCCAGTTGGCACCAGCAATGCCAGGGTGACACCCTGCCCAGAGAGCAACCACCTGGGGGTCTCCGATCCCCTGGGAGCCCCCACAAGTGCCGTTCCGTCTGGTCCCCGTTTGTGGGGAGCAGCACTGAGCGGCGCTTGGCTGATGTCTCCGAGGCGAAGGAGTTAAATCCCAGTGCCGTGGTAGATCAGGAGAGTGCAACCTTGCTGTGTGCGACTAGCTGTCACACTCTAATATGCTGATTTTCCAAATATTGATCACGCCCATTGTGGGCGGCACTCAGATTGCAATATCTCGCGAGATCCCTTTAGATCTGGTGAGGTGTGTTGACCAAGGTAGATCCCAGAAGAGGGATCACAGAGAGTCATAGAGGTAGAGAGAAAAGGCCCTCTGCCTATCACATCTGCACCGATCAAAATCAACCACCTACCTATTGTAATCCCATTTTCCCGCACAAGGTCCATAACCTTGCCTGCCCTGGGATCGCAATCGCACATCTAAACATAGAACATACAGTGCAGAAGGAGGCCATTCAGCCCATCGAGTCTGCACCGACCCATTTAAGCTCTCACTTCCACCCTATCCCCGTAGCCCAATAACCCCTCCTAACCTTCTTTGGACACTAAGGGCAATTTAGCATGGCCAATCCACCTAATCTGCACGTCTTTGGACTGTGGGAGGAAATCGGAGCACCCGGAGGAACCCACGCAGACGCGGGGAGGATGTGCAGACTCCGCACAGACAGTGACCCAGGCCGGGAATCGAACCTGGGACCCTGGAGCTGTGAAGCCACAGTGCTATCCACTTGTGCTACCGTGCTGCATTAAGAATACTTCTTAAATGTTATGAGGCTCTCTGCCTCCACCACCCTTTCAGGCAGAGCGTTCCAGACTCCCACCCCCCTCTGGGGTGAAAAAGTTTCCCCTCACATCCCCTCTGAACCTCCTGCTCCTCACCTTTAATCTAAGGTGACCTGGACTAACCATATAAATACTGCAGCTACAAACGCTGGGAATCCTGCGGCCAGTAACTCACCCGCTGACCCCCCAAAGCCTGTCCATCATCTAACAAGTGTGATGGAACACTCCCCACTTGCCTGGATGAGTGCAGCTGCAACAACACTCAAGCAGCTCGACATCATCCAGGACGAAATAGCCCCGCTTGATTGGCGCCCTTGAGGTGATGGCGGACACGGGGGGGGGGCGGGGGGTGGGGTGAAGATCCGGCCATACCCGAACAGGATGGACCACCAGGACACATGCCGGCTTACCCCCTGATAAATGAATGGAGGGACCTCCTAACACAGGAGCTCCAAGTGCTCAAAGATGCCATTAAACTCGAAATGCAACGGCCATAGTGGCGGAGGCGCTAATCCCACTTCAAGCAACGCTGGAAAAGGTGGGGAGGTGTCTGGAGACACAGGAAATGACGATCAAAGCGCCGGAGAAGGGCGCGATCGGCCAGAGCGCCCGGGTTGCCTCACTGGAGATCGAGGTGGCAAGGTTGGTGGCGACGCAAGGGACGCTAAGGGGGAAGGTCGAGGGCCAAGAGAATCGGTCGCGAGGAGAATGGGAATGAGAAACATGATCAAATGGAGGAGCAGATTCGACGGGCCGAATGGTCCAATTCTGCGCCCATAGCCTCTGGTCTCATGGTCTTAAGGTCAAGGAAAATCTCCACTGTGTCGCTGAGAAGATTTAGCCCTCAGCCAAGATCATTATCACGTTGCTGCTGCTTGTGGGAGCTTGCTGTGCACAAATTGCCCACCAGGTTTCCTACATGCCAGCAGCCACGAGATTTCAACAGTCATTGGCTGAAAAGCGCTTTGAGATGTCATGAAAGACGCTCTGTAAGTACACCTCTTTCTGTTTAATAACCTATTTCCGTCTGTAATTTTTATGGATAACGTTTGGGGATTCCTTAGCCAGGAGGAAATAGCACAGCCGAGATCAATATAAAATAATGATGAAATTCCAGCAAAGATAATTTAGCTCAATCTGGGAGAGAATCAGATCTCCTTCTGTGATCATCAGTGTCTCCAGAAGAGCTCCGAGGATTATTGCGCGTCTCTGGAGCGAACATGGGAAGTATGCGCACCACTGTGATCTTAATTACAGCCACCACATGCACCTGTTTCCGAATGCAAGAGTTGATTGGAAGGTGTAGATTTGGGAACGCAGGCTCACAGTTGGATTAATTAAGCAATTGTTACTGCCTTGCTGCTCTCCACCATTAATTTTCCAGGAGAAAAAAAAATGAATCAAAATTAATTCCAACCTTTTACCTTTCCCACGATTCACAGAACCATTGGGCAGGATTTTGCCAGCTGCTGTCGCTTTTGTAAACATTGCGGGACGTGGGCTCAGCCGGCTGGGCCAGCATTTGCTGCTCGTCCCTAATTTCCCCTTGAGAAGGTGGTGCTGAGCCGCCTTCTCGAACCGCCGCAGTCCCTGTGGTGTAGGCACGCCCACCGTGCTGTTAGGGAGGGAGTTCCAGGGGTTTGACCCAGCCACAGTGAAGGAACGGCCGATATACTTCCAAGCCAGTTTGGCGAGTGGCGGGGAGGGAAATCTGGTGGTGGTGGTGGCTCTATGCGTCTGCTGATCTTGTCCTTGTAGACGGCAGAGGGGTGAAAAGCAAGTTCGGAGCCTGCAATTGCTGGCAGTGGGACCTGTTGCTCTCTTTGGTTGGCTCTGAATATGGCGGTCAATATGGTCGCCTTCCTTAATCCTAATTACGTTTGCTTTCGAGTCGCCAGGTATCTCTCGATACCACCACAAGGTTCAAACCGAATACTGATCAAAGAGTCAGTTAGTTAGTTCAAAGTCAATACTATTTATTTACATACACAGCAATATCTACTCATGCACGAAATACTACAGACTAAACTATCACTACTGCTAAAGCCGATACTTAGCTTCGGGCGCCCACTCAGTCAGAGGAACAATGGCCGTTGTTCGGTTCTGAGGCTGCTGGGGTCGAAGTGGTAGAGGGGAACAGCTAAGGTCGTCTGTCTGGTAGCGAGCGTTGACCTTGGACTTACCTGCTTCTGGTGTAGCTGGTGGAAGGGTCTCTCCGCTGTGAGAGCCGATTCCAAGAGAACGATTCTCTCGTGGGGCCTTCTTCTTATACCCAAAGGGGCTTCGCGCGCTTTTGGGCGGGCCTTGAAATTGGCCCCAATCAATTGGGCCGTTTCTTGATCATTTGCATTGATCCTGACCAATAAAGGGGTGGGTGTCCTAGGGCGTGTCCTAGGTGGCCGTTGGCCTGCTTTGTTTTCTGTTTTCGGTTTGGGGAACTGGCGCCGCGACGTCTGGGGCCTGATCGGTTACTTAAGTATCTTCCTTTGTTCCCAGAGATGGGCCATCCATATGGGCCTACAGTCTCAGTCTTGTCTGGGAGCTGCGGCTCCAATATGCAGGCAGGCTCTGTGCCTGCCCACTTTCTTAGCATTGTCCATTTTTCCGTGCAATCTTTGCAAATGTCCATTTTGTATCCTGGAAGTGGCCATCCCAGATTGCTACAGGCCCATTCGGCAATTTTATCACAGGTTGCCTCCCAACTGGTTCCCAATTGAGGACGGCCAGGGGGCCCCAGATGCTGCTGACCCAATCACACGGCTGTCAGCTCTGAAGCCTCGGCAGTGCCACTGCGAGAGGCGAGAGACCTAAGGGTCATGGACATAAGCTAAAGGATCCACTGGGCTGAGGGTGGGCGGGTAAATCACTCCAGGAAGATTGTTGGTGCAGTGGGTGCTGCCCTCTCTGCCAGTGGCCCACCATTGGACCTCGTGTCCTGTTACGCCAGTTGTCATCCCAACAGGTTACTCTCAATCATCAGCAAAGTGATGGAAGGTGTCGTCGACAGTGCCATCCAGCAGCATTTACTCAGCAATAACCTGCTCACTGACACTCAGTTTGGGTTAGAATCCCTAGAGTGCAGAAGGAGGCCATTCAGCCCATCGGGTCTGCACCGACCCACTGAAAGAGCACTCTATCTAATAATAATGATAATAACCTTTAATAATACATTAACACTGCAAAGAGGTTACTGTGAAAAGCCCCTAGTCGCTACATTCCGGTGCCTGTTCGGGTACTTGAGGGAGAATTCCGAATATCCAATTCACCTAATAGCATTTATTTCGGGACTTGTAGGAGGAAACCGGAGCTCAATCTCCCACCCTATCCCTGTAACCCCACCTAGCTTTGGGACACTAAGAGGCAATTTAGCATGGCCAGTCCACCTAACCTGCACATCTTTGGACTGTGGGAGGAAACCGGAGACCCCGGAGGAAACCCACGCAGACACGGGGAGAAAGTACAATCTCCACACAGATAGTGACCCGAGGCCGGAATCGAACTCGGGTCCCTGGCGCTGTGAGGCAGCAGTGCTAACCACTGTGCCATCGTGTCACCCTCCACTGGGTTCTGCCAAAATCACTCCGTTTCGGCCCAAATTACACATGGTCCAAATATGGAAACAAGTACCTCCGCACTGAAGCAAAGCTGACAGACTGGGTTCCACCCAGTTCCAGGATGTAGGAGGGGTGGTATTTCCATAGATCGCTTCCCCCCCTCCCCCCCAGATTCATGGCCCATAAATCCATGCCGACTCACTTTGGTGCCATCTGGGCAGTGGTACCTCCCCCCTTTGATCCCTGTAATCCTGCAAGTTTAGTTCCTTTGAGTGTCCATGTCATTTGCTTTCAAAACCATTGTTTGGTTCCCCATTGTCACCAGGTTAGGTGGACTGGCCATGCTAAATTGCCTCTTAGTGTCCCAAAGCTAGGTGGGGTTACAGGGATAGGGTGGGAGATTGAGCTCCGGTCACCACCCTCCTGGGCAGCAATTTTAAGGTCATTGCCACACTTGGAATATTGTGTCCCGTTCTGGTCGCCTCATTATAGGAAGGAGGTGGATGCTTTGGAGCGGGTGCAGAGGAGATTTACCAGGATGCTGCCTGGACTGGAGGGCATGTCTTATGAAGAAATGTTGAGGGAGCTAAGGCTTTTCTCACTGGCGAGAAGGAAGAGAGGTGACTTGTTAGAGGTGTACAAGGTGATGAGAGGCATGGATATTGTGGAGGAGGTGTTGTTGTTTATTCTTACCGATTGTGGGCTGTGGGTCAGAAAGTCGAGGATCCAGTTGCAGGGCGAGCAGCCAAGTCCTAGGTTTTGGAGCTTTGATATGAGCTTGGCTGGGATTCTGGTGTTGAAGGCGGAGCTGTAGTCAATAAATAGGAGTCTGATGTAGGAGTCCTTGTTGTCGAGATGCTCTAGGGATGAGTGGAGGGCCAGGGAGATGGCATCTGCTGTGGACCGTTTGCGGCGGTATGTGAATTGCAGTGGATCAAGGCGTTCTGGGAGTATGGAGGTGATGCACTTCATGATCAACCTCTCGAAGCACTTCATTACGATTGATGTCAGCGTCACCGGACGGTAGTCATTGATAGATAGATAGATAGATAGATAGATAAATAGATAGATATTGTCACATGTACCGAAGTACAGTGAAAAGTATTTTTCTGCGACCACGGGAACGTACACAGCACGCACATAGTAGACAAAAGAATAATCGATGGAGTACATTGACAAATGGTGCATTAACAAATAGTGATTGGTTACAGTGTGGAACAAGGCCAAACAAGAGCAGCATAGGGTGTTGTGAATACTGTTCTTACAGGGAACAGATCTGTCCAAGGGAGAGTCATTGAGGAGTCTAGTAGCTGTGGGGAAGAACGTTGCCTGGTTCTTCTTTGGCAAAGGATGGTGGTCTTCTTGAAGCAGTTGGAGCGGAGTGGAGTCGGGAGAGGTTAAAGACATCTGCCAGCTGGTCCGCACAGGCTCTGAGTGCACGACCGGGGATCCCATCCGGACCCGTCGCATTCTGAGGGTTCACTTTCAGGAAGGCCGATCTGACTTCGGAAGCTGTGATGGTGGGCATGGGTGTGTTATTGGCTGCTGGGGCACTCGACAGCGGATCGTTGTTTTCCTGCTCGAACCAAGCATAGAATGCATTGAGTTCATCGGGGACGGGGTACGCTGCTGCCGGAGATACTGCTCGGCTTCGCTTTGTAGCCCGGTTTGCAAGCCCGGTGACCACAGTGTGATACGCTGTTGATGCAAGCTGCTGCAGTAGATTGCGGAGTTTATTAACATATTCTGTGGTTTCAATTGTATGACTGTGGGTTGTTAATGGTGATTAATGGAGTGGGTTACAGGACAAAAGGGTACATGCTCAGCTTTGATCATTGGCGCGCACCACCGCTCATAAAAAATCACTTGTTTATAGAAAAGATTGCTTGGATCAGGGATTTTGTAGCTCTGAGATTAACGAGGAAACCTGTTCTGGCAATTTTGCTAAAATATTTAGCACTGTAGCTCAAAAAGAACAATTGCAAATTCTGGAAGTCCAATCCGAAAGCTTAAAGTGCTGGAAGTGCAAAATAACGGTGTCGCGGCTATCCAAAATGTATTTATTTATCTTTCTTTTATTCATCGATGGCTTGGGAATCACTGGCGAGGCCAGTATTTGCTGTTGTTGTTCCCCATCCTTAATTGTTCTTGAGGATGTTTGCGGTAAGCTGCCTTCTTTACCGCTACAGCCCAGGTGATGTAGGTACACCCACAGTGCTGTTAGGGAGGGAGCTCCGGGATTTTGACAGTGATGGAACTAATGGAGTATTCCGAGTCTGAAAGACCCTTTCATGGGACTGAATAAAAAATAGAAGGACAAATATGTAGAAGGACATAGAAAGGATTGAATTTGAACAGCACCTGTCACACCCCTGGAATGTCCCACAGCACACTAATGAAGTGTGTATAGATTCAAAATTGGCTTAGCTGTAGGAGACAGAGGGTGCTGTTTAGAGACTGGAAGCCAGTGTCCAGTGGCATACCACAGGGTTAGGGTTAACCCTAACCCTAACCCTAACCCTAACCCTAACCTTAACCCTAACCCTAATTTGTGCTGGGCCCCCTACTGTTTGTCATTTATATAAATGATCTAGATGACTATGTGGGGCGTAGGGTCAGTAAGTTTGCAGATGACACAAAAATTGGCTGGGTGGTTAACAGTGAGGTTGAGAGTCTTCGGTTACAGGAAGATACAGACGGGATGGTCAAATGGGCAGAAATGTGGCAGATGGAATTTAACCATGAAAAGTGTGAGGACGGAAGGAGAAATGTGACAAGGAAGTATTCAATGAATGGCCTGACACGGAAATTCTGAGGAACAAAGGGCGTGTTTGACCCTAGATCTCTGAAGGCGGGAGGGCAGGTTAATAGGTAGTGAAATAGGCCTATGGGACACTTGCCTTTTTCAATCGAGGCTTAGATTACAAAAGCAGGGAGGTCATGGCGGAGTTGTATAGAACTTTGGTGAGGCCACAGCTGGAACACTGTGCGCAATTCTGGTTGTCACATTATAGGAAGGATGTGATTGCACTGGAGGGGGTGCAGAGGCCACTCACCAGGTCAATAGGGTGCCCCAGCCCCTGCGGGGCCGAGCGAGCATGGAAGCCCTCGGTGATGCCAGCGGACACTGCACGCTCCCTGTCCAGGGACACCCGGCCTGAATCTAGCCGCAGTAGAGGGGCAGACAGTCGGTTCAGACGGAACACTCGGTCGCCTGGAACTCTGGATAAAATGTTTTGCCAGGTTCAGCAGCAGGTTCATGAGGAGATCCTCCTCGTTCTCTGCCCCTCTCCATACTGAACGCTCGTAGATCAGAACAAGGCCAGCAGTGCGGGTTCAAAGCCCGTACCAGCTGAGAATTCTGAATTCTCCCTCTGTGTACCCGAACAGGCACCGGAATGGGGCGACTGGGGGCTTTTCACATTAACAGTGTTAATGTAAGCCTACTTGTGACAATAAAGATTATTTATTTATTCATTTAATGATCAGATTCGTGGGCTGAGGTACAAATAAAACTGTAATGAACTGTTTCCAATAGCTGATAAGGGACTGCAGCCAAAAGCAACTTATATACACATGGTCCACGTACTCCACAAGGCAGCAAAAAAAGCAGGCACCTTGGATGCCGGGGACTCCAACTATTTTGATGAAATTAACTAAAATAGATTGGAGCACAAATTGAAAAGGGACAGCCCCTTAAAGGGATCCTGCCTGAACAAAAATCACAAATGAACCTTTAATCATCAAATTAAAAAGTGATTAAATGTGGCCAAGCCTAGGAGCAGGTTCACGAGGTCCTCCTCCCGCAGTGCCTCTCTCAGCACCTGGTGACCATAGGTCAGGAGCGTGGGGTTAAAGTGCCATTAATTTGTCAGTGAAGGTTGACTTGGCATATCAGGCAGATTATACCTCTTGTGGCAGTTGAGGCACCGGTGATTAGAGTGAATTCTGCAATCAGGACGACAAGTACAATCCTAGCGGGCACCCTCATTCCCCCATTTCACAGCCCTGCACACTCATTCCTGACAGACAAACTTCCCAGACAAGTGGATTAAAAATTCAATAGAGTTTAACCCCTTGGTGTTCAGAGGGCTGCCTGAGTGTGGGGTTCTACTCCCTGTTCAGTTATACTTCCCCAAGTGAGGGGGCCGTCCTTCCTCACGAGGCGGCGATGCAACCCATTCCCGGGTTACCCACTCTTCCCTTGCAGTCTGGCCTCTCATGGGACGCCACTCAGGAAGCTCACAGTCGCCCCCAGTGCTGACCCTGATTATTCACCTCCTGCCACCCATGGGCACTCCCTCAGCGATGATTTTGCCAGAAACCCAGCAAGGAGGACATGGGAAGCGGTGCCAGCCTCCAAACCCCCTGGAACCAGGGGCGCCCCGAGGTGAGTGGAAGGTAAGGCAAGCCTTACCTCTCCCCCGAGATTGAGTAACTGACTACTCGACCACGGCACCGAGTCAAACCTATCTGTGTCCCCCAATCCCTATCTGAGGCACCCTTCACAGTGAAGAGTCCGGGGAATCACGGCTGCTCGCTTAGGCAGCACATATACTAAAATTGGAACGATACAGAGAAGGTTAGCATGGCCCCTGCGCAAGGATGACACGCAAATGTGTGAAGCGTTCCATATTTTTTAGGGCAGAACGGCAGCATAGTGGTTAGCACAATTGCTTCACAGCTCCAGGGTCCCAGGTTCGATTCCCCACTGGGTCACTGTCTGTGCGGAGTCTGCACGTTCTCCCCGTGTCTGCGTGGGTTTCCTCCGGGTGCTCCGGTTTCCTCCCACAGTCCAAAGATGTGCAGGTTAGGTGGATTGGCCTTGCTAAATTGCGGTAGTGTCCAAAATTTCCCTTAGTGTTGGGGGTGGGGTTAAAGGGTTATGGGGATGGGGCGGAGGTGTGGGCTTGGGCGGGGTGCTCTTTCCAAGAGCCGGTGCAGACTCGATGGGCCGAATGGCCTCCTTCTGCGCTGTAGATTCTATGAAATCCCCCTCGGGAGTGAGGCCGCCAGGTTGACGCGTCTGTAGAGGTGTTGTAAATGACCCTGGCGTGATGTCGTGCTGGCACCCGTGGAATATTCCGTGAAGGGGGATGGTGCTCACTATTGACAAGCTAAGGTGCTGAAATTATGTTCCAGGGCTCCGGTGGCACGATTATCACTGCTCCATTTGAGGGTGAAAATTTCACAATCACGTCAGAGAGAGTCGCGTTTTCCGATTCCCTCCGGATTTTGTGCACGTGCGGATTTTCTCCTGGTCGGAGAGTGTGGGCTCAAAACCGCCCCCCAAATCTTAATGAAAATGGTCTTACAATGGTCTTAGTAACACAAAGTCCCTTTAAGCACACAGATTGGCAGTGGTCAAATACATACTCAGACCGCAATACACCCCTGGGCTGGCAGGAGACTCGCCAGCAAGATAACAAATCCTGCCTGGGAGGCAGTCGCAACAGTGGTTAGTGCCAGCAGCCTGCACAAAAAGCTGAATGACCTACTCTGTTGTGCCAAGCTGTGTGCCCCCTGTCTCCTCTCTGTACTCCACCTTGCCATCACTCCTCAGAATGTCACCTCGATCCCACTTGCTGTCACCGAGTGGGGCCCAAGCATCCCAGCTCCCACAAGTTTTCTCACACCCCCTGGCAAAACCCCTCCTCCCTGCTTAAGCACAGTGCCCACACATGCCGGGTATCATCAACATCTGACCCGCCAGGTGGCCAGCTCACATCAAACCCATCTGTGTTCCTGAAGGATAAGCTTGCCCACAATCATCGCGGGCGAGAGAAGACGGGCGGTGAGAAGCCGGAGCTGAGGATCCTGGCTCCTTTTGAGGAGAGGCCCCTGGAGCTAGCGGGGGAGGAGCAGGAGTGGGCCTGTGCTGAGAGAGAGGTGGGCCTGCGAGAGCTAAGTGAGGGGCCTCAGATGACCAAACCGAAGTGAGTTTTGTGTAACCCCGGCCGTTGACCTCGCCATGCACTAGCACCATGTTTCTTTCCTTGGCAGGGCCATCACTCGATCAGCCTGGCACGCCTCCACCAGCAGGCTCCCCATTGGCCACCTTCGACATGACCTCGGAGGAGGACAGCGACGAAGCATCACAGCTGTCACCCACAGCATCGACCTCGGTGGGCGATCTTAGCAGGCAGGTTTCTGGGTCTCTGTCTGGTGAGCACCACATAGTTTCTGATGTACATCAGGTGGGGGCGGGAACGTCCCATGGACAATCGGAGTTCTGCTGGATCACGGGACAAAGCTGTGCCCCAGCCAGGGGGACTTGAAACACAGAAATCCACAGGGCTAAAGAGGCCCTTCAGCCCTTCAAATCTGCACCAACATATGAGAAACACCTGACCTGCCTACCTAATCCCATTTGCCAACACTTGGCCCATAGCTTTGAATGTTAAGACGTGCCAAATGCTCACCCAGGTACTTTTTAAAAATGTGAGTCATCCCACCTCTACCACCCTCCCAGGCAGTCCAGACCATCACCACACTCTGGGTAAAAATGTTTTTTTCAAATGCCCCCGAAGCCTCCTGCCCCTCACCTTGAACCTGTGTCCCCTCGTGACTGACCCGTGAACTAAGGGGAACAGCTGCTCCCTATCCACTCTGTCCATGCCCCTCATAATCTTGTTCACCTCGATCAGGTCGCCCCTCACTCTTCGCTGCTCCAAGCCTATCCAACCTCTCTCTATAACTTAAATGTTCCATCCCAGGCAACATCCTGGTGAATCCCCTCTGCACCCCCTCCAGTGCAATCACATCCTTCCCAGAATGTGGCGACCAGAACTACAGACAGTACTCCAGCTGTCTCCTCATCAACGTTCTATACAACTCCAACTTGACCTCCCTGCTTTTGTAATCTATGCCCTGACTGATCTAAGCAAGTGTCCCATATGCCTTTTTCATCACCCTATTAACTTGCCCCTCTGCCTTCAGAGATCTATGGACAAACACGCCAAGGTCCCTTTGATCCTCAGGACTTCACAATTTCAGTGTTATGGGCCAGGGTTTAGAGAGCCCCAAAGTGTATCATGGAGCTCACCTGACCCACAACTTTTAATAGATTGTGGTATGGGGAGCACACGGCCCACTCTACAGGTGTGATGCAACAGAGAGTTAAAGTACTTTTAAATTAAAACAATGTTTATTTATGAAACCAGTTAACACTTTATAAATCCACAGTAAACATCTTAATAACTATCAACACCAATAAATCCCCCAAAGAATACAGTACTCTCTAAGTAACTCTTAATCTTTCCTTGCAACATCCATAATGGAATTTTGTCCTTCATTGCTAGAGGGATGGAGTTTAAGACTAGGGAGGTTATGCTGCAATTGTATAAGGTGTTAGTGAGGCCACACCTGGAGTATTGTGTTCAGTTTTGATCTCCTTACTTGAGAAAGGACGTACTGGCGCTGGAGGGTGAGCAGAGGAGATTCACTAGGTTAATCCCAGAGCTGAAGGGGTTGGATTATGAGGAGAGGTTGAGTAGACTGAGACTGTACTCGTTGGAATTTAGAAGGATGAGGGGGGATCTTATAGAAACATATAAAATTATAAAGGGAATAGATAGGATAGATGCGGGCAGGTTGTTTCCACTGCCGGGTGAAAGCAGAACTAGGGGGCATAGCCTCAAAATAAGGGGAAGTAGATTTAGGACTGAGTTTAGGAGGAACTTCTTCACCCAAAGGGTTGTGAATCTATGGAATTCCTTGCCCAATGAAGCAGTAGAGGCTCCTTCATTAAATGTTTTTAAGATAAGGATAGATAGTTTTTTGAAGAATAAAGGGATTAAGGGTTATGGTGTTCGGGCCGGAAAGTGGAGCTGAGTCCACAAAAGATCAGCCATGATCTCATTGAATGGTGGAGCAGGCTCGAGGGGCCAGATGGCCGACTCCTGCTCCTAGTTCTTATGTTCCTATAAGATAAAAAGAACCCTTTTTACAGAAAGACATCAGGTTTAACTTCATCACTGAGAACAGTCATCACTTTGAAATCACCAAATGAACATTCATAAGCTTGCAGAGATTCATACGCATCTTGCTGTGGCTGCAGCTTCTCCAAATCTAAAACAAAACTAAACACACCCTGTAGCTGCGATCCCAAAGTGAAAGTAAAAGCAGACAGACAGCCCAGCTCCACCCACACTCTGACATCACTGATAAACACCCATTTCTTGAAGGTACATCCACTACAGCTATTTTATAAACCCCCATTTCTTAAAGATACTCTCACATGACAGTCGGGCCATTCATTGAATACTTCCTTGTCAAATTACTCCTTCCAAGGTGTATCACCTCACACTTTTCAGGGTTGAATTCCATCTGCCACTTATCCGCCCATTTGACCATCCCGCCTGTATCTTCCTGTACACAAGACACTCCACCTCACTGTTAACCACCCGGCCAATCTTTGTGTCATCCACAAACTTATTGATCCTACCCCCACATAGTCATCCAAGTCATTTATACAATGACAAACAATAGGGGGCCCAGCACGGATCCCTGTGGTACGCCACTGGACACTGGCTCCCAGTCTCTAAACAGCCTTCTGTGATCACCTGCCTCCGACAACTACGCACATGGTCACCTCCTCACAAAATTCAGGTGCTGAGCCTCTGGACATATTCATGCCTCAGCTGCTTGAGGTCCAAAGGCAAA
Organism: Scyliorhinus torazame; assembly: GCF_047496885.1. Classification (NCBI taxonomy): domain Eukaryota; kingdom Metazoa; phylum Chordata; class Chondrichthyes; order Carcharhiniformes; family Scyliorhinidae; genus Scyliorhinus; species Scyliorhinus torazame. The sequence continues at coordinate 240,808,337 of NC_092717.1, read as the reverse complement.
GCGGGGAATACCAGGAGGGGTTGTCAGTGACAATCCAACGACTGCAAGGCTGAATGGAGGAGTCACAGGAGATGGTTCTGGCAAAGGGTGGCACCCAAGTCAACACTGGAATGGTGGAGTCAAAGAACAAAGAACAAAGAAAAGTACAGCACAGGAACAGGCCCTTCGGCCCTCCAAGCCTGCGCCGACCATGCTGCCCGTCTAAACTGAAATCTTCTACACTTCCTGGGTCCGTATCCCTCTATTCCCATCCTATTCATGTATTTGTCAAGATGCCCCTTAATGTCACTATCGTCCCTGCTTCCGCCACCTCCTCCGGCAGCGAGTTCCAGGCACCCACTACCCTCTGTGTAAAAAACTTGCCTCGTACATCTACTCTAACCCTTGTCCCTCGCACCTTAAACCTATGCTCCCTAGTAATTGACCCCTCTACCCTGGGGAAAAGCTCCTGACTATCCACTCTGTCTATGCCCCTCATAATTTTGTAGACGTTTATCAGGTCGCCCCTCAACCTCCGTCGTTCCAGTGAGAACAAACCGAGTTTTCACAACCGCTCCTCATAGCTAATGCCCTCCATACCAGGCAACATCCTGGTAAATCTCTTCTGCACCCTCTCTAAAGCCTCCACATCCTTCTGGCAGTGTGGCGACCAGAACGTATACTATACTCCAAGAACTATACTCCAAGTGTGGCCTAACTAAGGTTCTATACACCTGCAACATGACTTGCCAATTTTTCTACTCATCCGCAGTGGAAAGCCTAGGAGAATTCCAACACATAGCCCAGTCCCTGAGGTCCATGCCTGAGGGGTACAAGGCCATGATGCAGGTAATGCCGGGCTTCCAGAACTGGCAGATGATGGTGAGGTTTCCAGTGCTTATTCTAGCTGCCCCGAAATCCCATGGAGTAACCCAGGGACCCACGAGCACCCGGAGGGAAGAGGAACCTCTGGTGCACATCCCGGCACCTTCCACCAGCCCTTCTGAATCTCCTCTTCCTCATACTGGCACACCTCAGGGGAAACGGGCAGAACAGGGTGATGTGACAACAGCACTGCCACCCAAATGTAGGCTGGAACCTTCAAGGACTCAGCCCTCCACAGGATGCCCGCCAAGTGCATCTCAGATAACAGGGCAAGGAAGGTGTGACGATTGGAGGACTTAAGGAATATTGCCATCTAAATATTGGGACAAGTTAAGGGTTAGAAGCTGAGGGGTATAGGTTAAGATTTGGGATGCCCTGCCCAAGGGTGTGGTGGTGGCAGATTCAATCGAGACTTTCAAGAGGCAATTGGATTGTTATCTGTAAAAGAAGGATGTGCGGGGGTTACAGGGAGAAGGCGGGGGAGAGGTACTCAGTGAATTGATCATTCAGAGGGTCACACAGACATGATGGGCTGAATGGCCTCATTCTGCTCCTATATTCCTCCTATATTTTGAATGCAGGGTTGTCGTGGTGATATCGAAGGATCCAATAGTACAATTGATACAAGGGAGTGAGTTGTGACATTTTGGAATTCTCCACCCCCAGGAAGTTGTGTATGTTGCACCATTAAATATATTGAAGGGTGAATGGGACAGATTTTTGGCCAGTTGGTCCGCAGGGGTACGGGGTGAGGATGGGGGAGGGGGACCAGATGAAGCAAAATGGCGCCGGAGCGTGGCGGCTCTGTTATAACCGTCCTCACCTTTTAAACCTTAATTCTAACTCTAATTCACGATAGCCCTCAAGGCAGCGTACTTAGCCCCCTACTCTACTCCCTATACGGCCCATGACCGTAAGAAACTACATAAAACTCCTGAATGGTTCTCTTATGGACTGAACTGATCTTTTTACACATCTTTTCTACAATTGTAGTACTACACTTCATATGCTTCACCCGATGTCTTTGTCTACGTATTTACATTGTGTTTACTGTATGTCCTATGTTTGTTCATGTACGGAACGATCTGCCTGGACTGTACGCAGAACAATACCTTTCACTGTGACGAATGTGATATAAAATAGTTACTTTAGAGATATTAGTTACTGTAATGTAGAGATCGGCCAGTCTCATTCTGGTGAGTTCACAGACAAAGGATTTCAGACCGCATGGCAAAGCAAGGAGGAGGTGTGTCCACCAAAGGAAGAGAAAAGGATGCTGGGTAATAAGGGGGCCAGAGGAAGGGATGTGAAGTGAGCCAATCAGAATGTATGACCAGGTCAGGAGGGGTATAGGATGACCTATGGGAATCGTGTATGTGAAACTTGATACCATTTGAATTTATTTGCAGAAATCCCTTTGTCTCTTTGTTCATTCACTTTCCGGGGTGTAGGAGACTGGATGTGTCCTATGCCTCTGTGAAATGAATCAGGCTTGCAAGCCAAATAAAATAACTAATGCTGTACCTGCAAATCCATCTCGACTTTTATTGAGGCCAGACTGACGGGTAAAGAAATTTGTATTTTGTCAACTGTACCTCGGTACAGGTTGCAATAAGTCCAAATCTAAATTGTTCATTGAGGGCCAGCACAGATATGATTAGCCACCTTCTGCGCTGTAATCATTCTATGATTCATGCCTTTAGTTTATCCATCCCGCTGCCAATGTTTCAGACGTTCAGTTAAAGTGCGTTTAATTTTAACTTTTCGCCATTTATCCGTGATTTGACCTTGTCTGCTGATGCACTGTTACTGTGAAACCTTTTGCCGCTCCCTGTCGCGCTTTCCGTCTCCACCTTGCCTCAGAAAGATCTCACTTTGGAAATTTTCAATCAGGCTGGGAATTAAGTACATCTGGTTGCACCACAGTAACTGAGTAATTAAAGATTCTTGGTGCCATTTGTTCATGCTAAAAATGTTGCAGTACTGAGACACTTACCATTTATCGAGGCAGCAAGCAAACCTCTGTGCTCATTAACCTGCAATTATCATTATTCATTTTCTCTGTTTAAACTCAACTTGCTTTCATTGTTTTGCGCTCATCTGAACATATGGCGGCGTTATGATACCGTTCATTGGAGGCGCGCAGGATTTAAGCAGCTGCCTCAAGTTTTATGAAGACATGGCTCCTTATTTTAACCAAACCTTTTGTCATTAACTCATCCTTGGACATTTGTTACAATAATCTGACATTTTTGACATGGCAATCATTTGTCATTGCATGAACTATTAGCCTCTAAGATGGATCACCTGCTAAATTTGAACAAGATTGAGGCCTACATTCATTCACATGAAGGGTAATAGAAATCTGGATCTCTGTTCCCCCCATAAGCTGCTTTTTAAAAATTATTTCAGGGGGTGGAAGCATCGCTGACAAGGCCATTCTGTCCATCACTAATCCCTTACACTGAGTGACTTGCCCGGCTACTTCAGAGGGGTCAGTTAAGAGTCAACCACATATCGCTGTGGGTCTGGAGTCACATGTAGGCCAGACCGGGTAAGGACGGCAGATGTCCTTCCCTAAAGGACATTAGTGAACCAGATGGGCTTTTACGACAATCGGTGATAGTTTCATGGTCATGGCATTGAGACGAGCTTTTATATTCCGGATTTATTAACTGAATTTAAAATTCCACCAGATGCCAGGCTGGGATTTTAACCCTCGTCGCCTGAGGATTAGCCTGGGCCTCTAGATTACTACGGCTGTGGCATTGCCACCGTGCACCATCTTCCGATGCGGTTGCAGTTAGGGTTTGGGGGGATGTGGTGTTGGGGGAGGTGGGTGCAATGTAGTGCCTCTGGAAATTTTCAAAAGCAAGGGCCGGGATTCTCCCTAGCCAGCGGGGCGGGGGGTCCCGGCGGGATGGAGTGGCGGAAACCACTCCGGCATCGGGCTGCCCCAAAGGTGCGGATTTCTCCACACCTTTAGGGGCCAAGCCGTCACCTTGAGGGGCTAGGCCCGCGCCGGAGTGGTTGGCGCGCCGCTGGCCAGCGAGAAAGGCCTTTGGCGCCACGCCAGCCAGGGCCGAAGGGACTGCGCTGGGCGGCGGAAATCCGTGCATCCGCGGGAGCGTCAGCGGCTGTTGACGTCATCCCCGCACATGCGCGGGGGGGGGTCACTTCCGCATTGCCCATCGCGGAGGCTGTGGCCGAAGCGGAAGGAAAAGAGTGCCCCCACGGCACAGGCCCGCCCGCGGATCGGTGGGCTCCGATCGCAGGCCAGGCCACCATGGGGGCACCCCCTGGGGCCAGATCGCCCCGCGCCCCCACCAGGACCCCGGAGCCCGCCCGCGCCGCCAGTCCCGCAGGTAAGGGAGGTGGTTTGATTCACGCCGGCGGGACTGGTGTGACAACAGCGGGACTTCGGCCCATTGTGGGCCGGAGAATCGCCGGGGGGGGGGCCCGCCGAACGGCACGGCGTGATTCCCGCCCCCGCCAAATTTTCGGTGCCGGAGAATTCGACGGCCGGCGGGGGCGGGATTCACGCCGCTCCCGGCGATTCTCCAACCCAGCGGGGGGTGAGAGAATCCCGCCCAAGATTGCTAGATTTTTTTTGCCAGTCAAAGGTCTTGGTCGGAATGTTCTGGACCCTCAAACTGGCGGGATGGTCCAGGGGCTAAATCGCTGGCTTTGAAAGCAGACCAAGGCAGGCCAGCAGCACGGTTCAATTCCTGTACCAGCCTCTCTGAACAAGCGCCGGAATGTGGCAACTAGGGGCTTTTCACAGTAACTTCATTTGAATCCTACTTGTGACAATAAGCGATTTTCATTTCATTTTTCATTTCATTTCAGTGACAGTGCACCTCCGTTGCGGAAAACCCTGTCGGCAATGGCAGGACCAGAAGGTTCTACTGCCGGCCAATGATGGGCCGTCTCCTCCGCCGCAAAACGTGCGCTGTGTTGCGCAGAAGATCCTGCCCATTACGTGTCAAGGAGCCCAGGCGAATATGTTAAGATACAGATCGACCGTCTTGGAGGAGATAGCAGAGACTCTGAGGATGATTTTGCAATCCTCAGTGGACACAGGGGAGGTACCGGAGGACTGGAGAAATGCAAACGTGGTTCCATTGTTGAAAAAGGGATCGAAGGAAATGCCAAACAATTTTAGGTCAGTTAGTCTTACATCAGTGGTGGGCAAATTAGTACAATCACTCCTGAGAGATAGGATTAACTGTCACATAGAAAGGCATGAATTAGTCAGGGATGGTCAGCATCGAATTTGTTGAAGGAAGATCTTGCCTCACAGATTTAATCGAATTCTTCAAGGAAGTGACAAGAAGGGTTGATGAAGGTAAAGCAGTGGATGTGGTGTATAGGGATTTTAGCAAGGCGTTTGACAAAGTCCAACATGGCAGATTGGTCAAGAAAGTGAAAGCTCATGGGTACAGGGCAATGTGGTGAATTGGATTAAGAAAATGGCTTAGTGACAGGAAACAGGGTGGCTGCCCTTGCAAATGGAAAGATGTTTCAAGTGGTGTTCCACAGGGCTCGGTGTTGGGACCTTCACTGTTTGTGTTAAATATTAACCATTTGGACGTGAACGTGGGGGGCACGATTGGGAAATTTGGAGATGACACAAAGATTGTCCGAGTGGGGGACAGTGTAGAGGATAGCTATAATTTTCAAAACAATATAGATGGATTGGTGGAGTGGGCGATTAAGTGGCAGATGGAATTTAACACACAGAAGTGTGAGGCCATGCATTTGGGGAGATCAAACAGTTGTAGGGAGTACACAATAAATGGGAATATAGTAAGAGGGGTAGATGAAGTGAGAGATCTTGGCGTACAGGTACACAGGTCCCTAAAGGCAACAGTTCAAGTAGACAAGGTTGTTAAGAAAGTATATGGGATGCTCTCCTTCATTGAAATGAAAAATGAAAATCGCTTATTGTCACAAGTAGGCTTCAAATGAAGTTACTGTGAAAAGCCCCTAGTTGCCACATTCCGGCGCCTGTTCGGGGAGGCTGGTACAGCAATTGAACCGTGCTGCTGGCTTGCCTTGGTCTGCTTTAAAAGCCAGCGATTTAGCCCAGTGTGCTAAACCAGCCCCTTGGCAGAGGTATATAATATAAAAGTAAGGATATAATATTGGAATTGTATAAAACACTGGTGAGGCCACAACTGGAGTATTGTGGGCAGTTCTGGTGTGTGCATTACAGGAAGGACGTTATTGCTCTGGAGAGAGTGGAGAGGAGGTTTACAAGAATGTTGCCAGGGCTGGAAAAGTGTAGCTATGAGGAGAAATTGGATAGATTGAGGTGATTTTCCTTGGAAGATAGAAGGCTGAGGGATGGCTTAATTGAGGTGTACATAATTATGAGGGGAAGAGATAGAGTGGAAGGATAGAATTGTTTCCCTTGGCGGAGAATTCTAAAACCAGAGGACAGAGATTCAAGATAAGTGGCAGAAGGTGTAGAGGGGACACGAGGAAGAACTTTTTTTACCCCGAGGGTAGTGGGAGTCTGGAATTCGCTGCCCGAGTTGATGGTGGAGGCAAAGACCCTAAATTCTTTTAAAAGGTTCCTGGATCCGCATCTTTAGTGCTCTTAGCTACAGGGTGATGGAGCGGGTGCAGGAAGGTGGGATTAGAAAGGGCACCTGGGTTGCAGGCACAAGATGGGCTGAATGGAATCCTCCTGTGCAGCAACATTTCTTTTTTAAAAATAAACTTACAGTACACAATTCATCTTTCCAATTAAGACATAATTTAGCGTGGCCAATTCACCTAGCCTGCACGTCTTTTGGGTTGTGGGGGCGAAACCCACGCAAACACGGGGAGAATGTGCAAACTCCACACGGACAGTTAACCAGAGCCGGGATCGAACCTGAGACCTCGGCGCTGTGGGGCAGCAGGGCTAACGTGCTGCAACTTTTCTATGATTCTAACTGAATGCCGGGATACATTTTAGGGGCTGAATAGCCTTCTCCTGTCTTTATAATGCTTCTCGGGTATATGGCACACCTATACTGGTTAAAATGCCCCACCTTACTTTTTTTTTCCCCCAACATCCCTAATGTCAAGGGGTAGGGAGCCATGGCTGGAAAATGGAGCTGATCAGGCACGATCTCATTGAATGGTGGAGCAGCATTTAAGGCTGAATGGCCTCCTTCTCTTGCAGTTTTCTTATTATATTTTGAATGCAAATGTGCCTCGCTGATCCTGAAGGAGCCCAATAACACAACTGGTACAAGAGAATCTTTTACACCCAATGGGTTGTGAAACATTGAAAATCTCCACCCCAGAGGGTTGTGGAGAACCCACCATTGAATATATTTAAGATTGAGTTGGACGGATTTTTGGTCTGCCTGGGAATCAAGGGAAATTTTGGGATGGGCAGGGTAGTGGAGCTAAGGCAGGAGATCAGCCATGTTCGTTTTGAATGGCACAGTGGCCTCGGTGGACCGAATGGTCCCCTCGTGGCCCATTGGAGGCGGAGCATCGCGGGTGGGCCCGCTAATGAGATGCGAGCGCGGTTGGAACTGCGCGCGGCGTGCGTCGCGATGAGGCCGTTTTTGAGGGGGCGGAGCACTGCGATTCGGGGTCAAGCCAGCGCCTGCCGCCATTTTCTGCCTGATTGCGCCCCCCCCCCCCATTTCGGCGTCGGCCACCGGAGAATCCCGCCCCAAATCTTTTCACTCTTGTAAAACTGAAACATCCTGGGCGGAATTCTCCATTGCCCGACGCCGATATCGTAATCCGCGATCGGGCGGAGAATTCCTTCTGACGCCCAAACCGGGGGCGGCCTCAGTTTGAACCAGTTTTCAAGCCTCCGCTCCCTCTGAAATGGTGCCATCGCGTTGGTGCGTCATCGGAAGCCCCTCCCCCAATGCCCCGCCCCCGATGGGCCGCGTGCCCGATGGCGCGGAACTCTTATGCTATTTGTTTTCGTCGTGCCGACGTGGTGGCCGCGGGCTGTGTCCAGCGTCACCACACAGTTGCGGGGGGGGGGAGGGGGGTCGTGCCACTGGCCAAGGGGGGGGCTTCGGCGAGGGCTGGAGGAAATGGTGTGGGGGTGGTCCGGGGGTGGCCAGGGGGGTTGCTGGGGGTCATTATTTGGCAGGCCGGGTTCACATGCGCGGCCACGGACCCGGCCACTCTCCAGCCGTTTTTGGCATGGGAATCGGGAGCTTTATCCGGCGTGGTTGCGAGCACCCCCCCTCCCCCCCCCCCCCACAACGGTCCCGGAATCAGTGCAGCTGTTGCGCCATTTTAAAATAATAATAATAACCACTTATTGTCACAAGTAGACTTCAATGAAGTTACTGTGAAAAGCCCCTAGTCGCCACATTCCGGCACCTGTTCGGGGAGGCTGGTACGGGAATTGAACCCGCGCTGCTGGTATTGTTTCGTATTGCAAGCCAGCTCTTTAGCCCACTGTACTAAACCAGCCCCTACATTTCTGGCGTAAAACGCCACTGTTCCCACGCCGTCGTCAGCACTTAGTCTGGTCATCGGAGAATCCAGCCCGTTGTGATCTGTCCGTCTGGATACCGAGTGTGAACCAGCTGCACAAGGAACGGCTGCTTCCCAGAATGGCTGGTCTGATTTGAAGTGCTTTTGCCCCTGGTGGATTTATCAGGTCTTTGTGAGTGGGAGGGTCGGTGTTGCGCATGAACCTTCCCATCACGTGGGGCACAATGGCATTGAAATGAATGACACAGCTGGCATTGTGGGTCAGCGCCACGCCCATTCACTTGGGAGAGAACATCAATGACGCTGACACGCTGACACCATTAGCACACGCCTGTTACCTCCACGTGGGAGGGTCTCCAGGGGACACAGCAGCATTCAGAGCAAGGTAGACTTGGACCACCATTGCTGTGCTTTCCCCATGTTGTACCAGTGGCTTCCCAGGTCCAAATCACACTGGGTTTTACCTTGTGGCCAGTGTTGCTGACATGATTCCCTGGCTTGGGTCACTGTCTGTGCGGAGTCTGCACGTTCTCCCCGTGTGTGCGTGGGTTTCCTCCGGGTGCTCCGGTTTCCTCCCACAAGTCCCGAAAGACGTGCTGTTGGGTGAATTGAACATTCTGAATTCTCCCTCGGTGTACCCGAACAGGCGCCGGAATGTGGCGACTGGGGGATTTTCACAGTAACTTCATTGCTGTGTTAATGTAAGCCTACTTGTGACAATAGTAAAAATTATTATTATGAGATCGATAGGTAAAAACCCTGTCCAGGGTGACACCTAAGTATTTTGAGCATTGGGTCATGGGTAAATCCCTGTTCCACTAATAAAGGTGGATAAAGCAGCCCTGTCTCTTTTTACAAAGCATTGCAATGTATCTACAGCACAGAAATCGGCAATTCGCTCCAAGAGGCTGACGTTTATGCTACATGCAAGTCTCTTCCTACCCCTCTTAATCTCCCGGAAATCAGCATTTCCATCTTTTCCTTTTCCCATCACACTTATCCAGTTGATCTTATCTGAAGTGAAGAAGAAATAAAAACAGAAAAAATGTGTTGGAAAAAGCCAGCAGGTCAGGCAGCATCTGTAGAGCGAGAAACAGAGCTAACGTTTTGATGCCTTCTCTAGATTTTATTATTGGTCGAAAGAAGCCCATTTTCACTGTCACCAACCTGACAATCTCATTTATTCAGGGGCTGTCACCTCATATTTAGCTGAAACTTTTACATGTTTTTTCAGTTACTTAAAAATGCTTTTGTTCCCTGAGATGTTGTGAGTTGTGATTTGGAGCGAAAAATCGGCAGGTGTTCGAATTAGTCTTTGTTAGCTCAGGAGTGTAAATTAATTTAATTCATGTCAATTTTAAGAGTGAAGGATCCTCCTTCCCATTTCTATATTAAGATTACCTTTGCAGGAGAGAGCAGATTGAACAAAGCTGCTAATTGAGCAGATGCTGCTAATTTCAATAAGAGTAGAAGTCAAGGTGTTTGCAAATATTGCACCCTCAAACTTATTTTTTCCCCAAAGCTAATTCCCTGTGTTTATTCGAAGGATTATTAAAAACAAACTCTTTGTAATTATGGAGCATGGCTTCGACAGACTGTTGGATGTTTCAGATCATCTCCTTCTCGGATTCTCTGCCTGAAGGTTTTCCAACCCACAGCACCTCGACCCCCACCACGGGTAGGACAAAAAGACAGGTCCCGAAATTGTACCCCAACCGGAATGGGGATCAAACCCCGAGCAGTTGGCACCAATCTGATCGAAACCAACTGTACGGCAGTCAACAACTTGCTGTGATCGTTGACATGCATGCTTGAGCAGATGATAGAGGCTCCAACTTTCTTCAGGGAGGCACGTTGGCACAGTGGTTAGCACTGCTGCCTCACAGCTCCAGGGACCTGGGTACAATTCCGGCCTCGGGCGACTGTCTGCACGGAGTTTGCACTTTCTTCCCCCGTGTCTGCCTGGGTTACCTCCGGGTGCTCCGGTTTCCTCCCGCAGTCCAGCCATGTGCAGGTTGGGTGGATTGGCCCCTGAGTGCATAGACATAGAACATACAGTGCAGAAGAAGGCCATTCAGCCCATCAAGTCTGCACCGGCCCACTTAGGCCCTCACTTCCACCCTATCCCCGTAACCCAGAACCTAACCCCTCCTAACCTTATTTGGTAACTAAGGGTAATTTATCTTGGCCATTTCACCTAACCAGCACGTCTTTGGACTGTGGGAGGAAACCGGAGCTCCCGGGGGAAACCCACGCAGACACGGGGAGAACGTGCAGATTCCACACAGCCAGTGACCCGGCGGGGAATCGAACCTGGGACCCTGGCACTGTGAAGCCACAGTGCTATCCACTTGTGCTACCGTGCTGCCCTAAGGGTTAGGTTAGGTGGAGTTACTGGGTTAAGGGGATAAGGGTGGGGGCCTGACCCCAGGTAGGGTACCCTTTCAGAGGGTTGGTGCAGACTTGATGGGCCGAATGGCCTCTTTGTGCACTGTAGTGATTCTCCGATTCCACTACATGGCTGACCAGGAATCTGTCCAATGGCATATGTTGGAAGAGTTTACGATTCAATATGTTTTCGTCACCAAGCCCTAAGGTGGGGTTTGAACCCAGAATTCTAGCTCGGAGGCATGGACATCACCCACTGCATCATGGACCTCCACACTTTCAGGTATATGTTTAGGCAACTACATGAAAGTGACATTTAAAGGGAAATGCGAGAAAAATTCAGAAAACATGTTTTTAAACGTTCAGGCGATCTCAATCTTCTCCGACACTAAAGATGGAGGGGAAGGGAATTAAAAAGTGATAAATGATGAAAAGAGATTAGCTAGAGAGTCACAATGGTGAGAACATTTACTCCCTCCACCACCGATGAACAGTGGCAGCCGTGTCTACCATCCATACGCTACAACTCGCCAAGCCTCCTTCGACAGCACCTTCCAAACGTGTGCCCACCTCCATCTAGAAGGATAAGGACAGCAGATACATGGGAATGGGTGGCACGGTAGCACAGTGGTTAGCACTGTTGCTTCACAGCGCCGGGGACCCGGGTTGGGTCGCTGTCTGTGCGGAGTCTGCACGCTCTCCCCGTGTCTGTGTGGGTTTCCTCCGGGTAAGTTCCGAAAGACGTGCTTGTTAGGTGAATTGGACATTCTGAATTCTCCCTCTGTGTACCCGAACAGGCGCCGGAATGTGGCGGCTCGGGGATTTTCACAGTAACTTCATTGCAGCGTTAATGTAAGCCTACTTGTGACAATAATAAAAAGATTATCAAATTATTTAACCCCACCACCATCCCTGGCTACAGGGATGGCGCAGGATGGAGGGTTTCAGATACCTGGTTAATTGGGGCTCATTCTGGGGTAGGCGGGACCTCTACACACGGGATGGTCCACAGCTGGACCAGAGGGGTACCAATATCCTGGGGGGGAAATTTGCTAATGCTCTTCGGGAGGGTTTAAACCAGTTCAGCAGGGGTTTGGGGACCTGAATTGTAGCTCCAGTATACAGGAGGTTGAGAGTAGTGAGGTCATGAGTAAGGTTTCAAAGTTGCAGGAGTGTACCGGCAGGCAGGAAGGTGGTTTAAAGTGTGTCAATGCCAGGAGCATCTGGAATAAGGTGGGTGAACTTGCGGCATGGGTTGGTACCTGGGACTTCGATGTTGTGGCCATTTCGGAGACATGGATAGAGCAGGGACAGGAATGGTTGTTGCAGGTTCCGGGGTTTAGCTATTTCAGTAAACTCAGGGAAGGTGGTCAAAGAGGGGGAGGAGTGGCATTGTTAGTCAAGGACAGTATTACGGTGGCAGAAAGGACATTTGATGAGGACTCGTCTACTGAGGTAGTATGGGCTGAGGTTAGAAACAGGAAAGGAGGTCACTCTGTTGGGAGTTTTCTATAGGCCTCCGAAAAGTTCCAGAGATGTAGAGGAAAGTATTGCAAAGATGATTCTGGATCGGAGCGAAAGTAACAGGGTAGTTGTTATGGGGGACTTAAACTTTCCAAATATTGACTGGAAACGCTATAGTTTGAGTACTTTAGAAGGGTCTGTTTTTGTCCAATGTGTGCAGGAGGGTTTCCTGACACAGTATGTAGATAGGCCAACGAGAGGCGAGGCCATATTGGATATGGTACTGGGTAATGAACCAGGACAGGTGTTAGATTTGGAGGTAGGTGAGCACTTTGGTGATAGTGACCACAATTTGATTACGTTTACTTTAGCGATGGAAAGGGATAGGTATATACCGCAGGGCAAGAGTTATATCTGGGGGAAAGGCAATTATGATGTAATGAGGCAAGACTTAGGATGCATCAGATGGGGAGGGAAACTGCAGGGGATGGGCACAATTGAAATGTGGAGCTTGTTCAAGGAACAGCTACTGAGTGTCCTTGATAAGTGTGTACCTGTCAGGCAGGGAGGAAGTGGTCGAGCGAGAGAACCGTGGTTTACTAAAGTAGTTGAATCACTTGTCAAGAGGAAGAAGGAGGCTTATGTAAAGATGAGACGTGAAGGTTCAGTTAGGGCACTCGAGAGTTACAAGTTAGCTAGGAAGGACCTAAAGAGAGAGCGAAGAAGAGCCAGGAGGGGACATGTGAAGTCTTTGGCAGGTAGGATCAAGGATAACCCTAAAGCTTTCTATAGATATGTCAGGAATAAACAAATGACTAGGGTAAGAGTAGGGCCAGTCAAGGATAGTTGTGCGTGGAGTCCGAGGAGATAGGAGAGGTGCTAAATGCATATTTCTCATCAGTATTCACACAGGACAATGACAATGTTGTCGAGGAGAATACAGAGATACAGGCTACTAGACTAGAAGGGCTTGAGGTTCATAAGGAGGAGGTGTTAGCAATTCTGGAAAGTGTGAAAATAGATAAGTCCCCTGGGCCGGATGGGATTTATCCTAGGATTCTCTGGGAAGCTAGGGAGGAGATTGTTGAGCCTTTGGCTTTGATCTTTATGTCGTCATTGTCTACAGGAATAGTGCCAGAAGACTGGAGGATAGCAAATGTTGTCCCCTTGTTCAAGAAGGGGAGTAGAGACAACCCCGGTAACTATAGACCAGTGAGCCTTACTTCTGTTGTGGGCAAAGTCTTGGAAATGTTTATAAGAGATAGGATGTATAATCATCTGGAAAGGAATAATTTGATTAGAGATAGTCAGCACGGCTTTGTGAAGGGTAGGCCGTGCCTCACAAACCTTATTGAATTCTTTGAGAAGGTGACCGAACAGGTGGACGAGGGTAAAGCAGTTGATGTGGTGTATATGGATTTCAGTAAAGCGTTTGATAAGGTTCCCCACGGTAGGCTATTGCAGAAAATACGGATGCATGGGATTCAGGGTGATTTAGCAGTTTGGATCAAAAATTCGCTAGCTGGAAGAAGACAAAGGGTAGTGGTTGATGGGAAATGTTCAGCCTGGAGTCCAGTTACTAGTGGTGCACCACAAGGATCTGTTTTGGGGCCATTGCTGTTTGTCATTTTTATAATAGACCTGGAGGAGGGCGTAGAAAGATGGGTGAGTAAATTTGCAGATGACACTAAAGTGGGTGGAGTTGTGGACAGTGCAGAAGGATGTTACAAGTTACAGAGGGACATAGATAAGCTGCAGCGCTGGGCTGAGAGGTGGCAAATGGAGTTTAATGCAGAAAAGTGTGAGGTGATTCATTTTGGAAGGAATAACAGGAAGACAGAGTACTGGGCTAATGGTAAGATTCTTGGCAGTGTGGATGAGCAGAGAGATCTCGGTGCCCATGTACATAGATCCCTGAAAGTTGCCACCCAGGTTGAGAGGGTTGTTAAAAAGGCATGCGGTGTGTTAGCTTTATTGGTATAGTGATTGAGTTTCGGAGCCATGAGGTCATGTTGCAGCTGTACAAAACTCTGGTGCGGCCGCATTTGGAGTATTGCGTGCAATTCTGGTCGCCACATGATAGGAAGGATGTGGAAGCATTGGAAAGGGTGCAGAGGAGATTTACCAGGGTGTTGCCTGGTATGGAGGGAAGATCTTATGAGAGAAGGCTGAGAGACTTGAGGCTGTTTTCGTTAGAGAGAAGAAGGTTAAGAGGTGACTTAATTGAGATGATCAGAGGATTAGATAGGGTGGACAGTGAGAGCCTTTTTCCTCGGATGGTGATGTCTAGCACGAGGGGACATAGCTTTAAATTGAGGGGAGATAGATATAGGACAGATGTCAGAGGTAGGTTCTTTACTCAGAGATTAGTAAGGGAGTGGAATGCCCTGCCTGCAACAGTAGTGGACTGGCCAACATTAAGGGCATTTAAATGGTCATTGGATAAAAATATGGATGATGAGGGAATAATGTCGATGGGCTTTAGAGTGGTTTCATAGGTCGGTGCTACATCGAAGGCCGAATATAAGAAGGAGAGTGTGGGGAAGTATTAAAACCAAGCTTTGAAAATATTGTAACTGTGGGAAAGTCAAGTGAAGAATTAGTTGAGTTGAGGATGAAATACAAGCTTGTATTGTTCTGAGTCAAGTTCAGATTATACATTTGCAGTTGGTTTAGCACAGGGGGCTGGTTTAGCACAGGGCTAAATAACTGGCTTTTAAAGCAGATCAAGGCAGGCCAGCAGCGCAAGTTCAATTCCCGTACCAGCCTCCCCGAACAGGCGCCGGACTGTGGAGACTAGGAGCTTTTCACAGTAACTTCATTGGAAGCCTACTTGTGACAATAAGTGATTTTAATTTTAATTTTCAGTTTGACGGTGATAAAAGTGAAATGTTACACCAGCCTTTCAGGATCCAGACTGCAAATGTGCAGAGCCAGTAAGTTAGGTACCAGGGTGAGTGATGGGATGGAGCACCGTCCAGAATTTATCATTCAATACTTGTAAGCCAATTAGGGACAGAGCGGAGGTACCAGAGCGTGCAGGTAAAATACTCTTGGTGAACAAGGGGCCCTCTTCTTTGTTCTCTTTCCATTGTTCTCTTCCTTATGTCCTTCTGGGCTTTTGTTTCTTGTGTTTGAAAGTGTACTGATCAAGTTTTTGCAATAAACTCAATCTCAAACTACCACTGGACCCCGTCTCTTATGAGAAAATAAGAGATCCTACAAAGAGATACGGAAGGGAGGGACTAGGGGTTTGAACGCAGAGTAAAAATTTCAGATGCACGGGGTTGTTCAAATCGTTAATGAAAACATAGTCAGAGAATTTGGAAGAAGGATTGAATTGTGACGTTGGTAGTCAGCATCCTATACAAAATGAGAAATATTACCTGAATCGACGGGCAATAAATGCTGGTTACATCGAACTCAACAACTTCAGATGATCAGCCCCACCTCGACCCATTTGTTTTCATTTAATTTTAACTGTCTTTTACCATTTCTTTCTTTCTTAAATATACATTTAATTTCCCCCCCCCCACAATCTTATCCACCGTTCCTTCACCTTTCTCCTCTTTGCTGCCCCATTCCCCTCCCCCAACACCTACAGTTCATCCTCTGATGTTAGTTTCTCTGCTGTTTGGCCTTTCACATCTTTTAGAACATATAACATAGAACATTACAGCGCAGTACAGGCCCTTCGGCCCTCGATGTTGCGCCGACCTGTGAAACCACTCTAAAGCCCATCTACACTATTCCCTTATCGTCCATATGTCTATCCAATGACCATTTGAATGCCCTTCGTGTTGACGAGTCCACTACTGTTGCAGGCAGGGCATTCCACACCCTTACTACTCTCTGAGTAAAGAACCTACCTCTGACATCTGTCCTATATCTATCTCCCCTCAATTTAAAGCTATGTCCCCTCGTGCTAGCCATCACCATCCGAGGAAAAAGGCTCTCACTGTCCACCCTATCCAATCCTCTGATCATCTTGTATGCCTCAATTAAGTCACCTCTTAACCTTCTTCTCTCTAACGAAAACAGCCTCAAGTCCCTCAGCCTTTCCTCAGAAGATCTTCCCTCCATATCAGGCAACATTCTGGTAAATCTCCTCTGCACCCTTTCCAATGCTTCCACATCCTTCCTACAATGCGGCGACCAGAATTGCACGCAATACTCCAAATGCGGCCGCACCAGAGTTTTGTACAGCTGCAACATGACCACATGGCTCCGAAACTCAATCCCTCCACCAATAAAAGCTAACACACCGTACGCCTTCTTAACAACCCTCTCAACCTGGGTGGCAACTTTCAGGGATCTATGTACATGGACACCGAGATCTCTCTGCTCATCCACACTACCAAGAATCTTACCATTAGCTCAGTACTCTGTCTTCCTGTTATTCCTTCCAAAATGAATCACCTCACACTTTTCTGCATTAAACTCCATTTGCCACCTCTCAGCCCAGCGCTGCAGCTTATCTATGTCCCTCTGTAACTTGTAACATCCTTCCGCACTGTCCACAACTCCACCGACTTTAGTGTCATCTTGTCCTTTCTGGGGACTGCCATTAGCACTCTTTCCCCTTGGTTTCTGTGGCCATTAGCACCCGGTTTCGCTGGGTTTCTGTGGCGATGACTCATCTTTCATTCTCACTCCACAGTATAATATTTCCCACTTTCTCTGTCTGTTAGCTTTGACAAAGAGTCATCGACAGCACCTTGAATAGGGTCAATAAACAAAAACTCTCAACCGAGTCAAAGAATATGACTCGGTTGAACAATGCTCATAATTAAGTTCAAACTTTGGAACCTGCTCAAAACCAAGACTGTCCATAAGTGTGAAACACGGCTGTTTCTCAATTACCGCACCTCACAGAATTACAGAACTGCCACTCTCTAGAAGGAGGTCATTTGGTCCATCGTGGCTGCACCAGCTCTCTGAATGAACAATTCACCCAGTGCAATTCATATTAATAATAATTAATAATCTTTAATAATATTTATTGTCTCAAGTAGGCTTACATTAACACTGCAGTGAAGATACTGTGAAAAGGCCCTAGTCGCCATACTCCGGCGCCTGTTCGGGTACACGGAGGGAGAATGCAGAACCTAACAAGCACGTCTTTGGACTGTGGGAGGAAACCGGAGCACCCGGAGTAAACCCACGCAGACACGGGGAGAACGTGCAGACTCCACACAGACAGTGACCCAAGCCGGGAATCGAACCTGGGACCCTGACGCTGTGAAGCAACAGTCCTAACCGCTGTGCTACCGTGCTTCTCCCAATATCCCTGCAGACTGTTTCCTCTTCAAATAACCATCTAATTCCCTCCGGAGAGTCTCGATTAAACCTGCCTCCATGGCGCTCTCAGGCAGCTTATTCGAGACCCTAATGTCTCCATGTGTCACCATAGCTTCTTTTGTCAACTACCGTAACCTGGCGACTTCCCGGTCTTGATCCTTCCGCCAATGGGAACTGTTTTCTCTTGTCGACTCTGCCCAAATCCCTCATGCTTTTGAACATCTGTATAAAAATAGAAGAACATATTACAAGGACAGTGCAAGTAGCAATCATCATTGTCTGCTGAATCTGTCGATTAATGCCACTTTACCAAGGAAGAAAAACCCAAATGAAACCATTCGGTGCGCGATCCACATTCCAATTGCATTAATTATTTAGCGTTTCATTGCTGTCTGGAGCACTCCTACTGTTCCAGTGCATATCCTATCTCAAGAAAGTAACAGTATAAAGCTCTCAGTAGCTTTCAATAACAGCCAAGTTTTGGGCAATTATTACCTCGGAGGACATCGACCAAGAACCTTGCCTGAATTAAATGTAAAAAAATGCTGGAGCTAGAACAATAACTTTAATGGCCACAAAATGTTCCACATCGATGTCACTTGGAGAGTTTTTTCCATTCATCTCTGTAGCCACATACACACATAGCAGTTCTGCAGCCAGAACGGAGATCCTGAATAATTTATGGGATATGAATTCTGATGGAGATATTAAATATTTCCCATTGTTGATACAACTATTTAAACAGGAGACGGAGATTGAGTGTGTTACTGTCTGGCATATCAGGAGCACCCGGAGGAAACCCACGCAGACGCGGAGAGAACGTGCAAACTCCACACAGATAGTCACCCGAGGTCGGAATCAAACCCGGGTCCCTGGTGCTGTGAGGCAGCAGTGCTAACCACTGTGCCATGATTTATAATGTTTAGCCTGATCTCTATATTTTATATTCTATTCCTCTATTTATAAATCCAACTAACTCATATACTCTTTTAACCCCTTTATATTGTTGTATTATTGGAAACGGTTTCGAGCGGGATTCTCTCGCAATCGGCGGAATGGCCCGACGCTGGCGCCAAGAACGGCGTGAACCACTCCGGTGTTGGGCCACCCAGAAGTTGCAGAATCTTCCACACTTCCACACTAGGCTGGCGCGGAAGGGTTGGCGCCGTGCCAACCGGCGCCAAAGGGGCGCCTTGGTCCCGCGCATGCGCAGAACCGCCGCCGTGTTCTGGCGCATGCGCAGGGGGGTTTCTTCTCCGCGCCGGCCATGGCGGAGCCCTACAGAGGCCGGCGCGGAGGGAAAAAGTGCCCCCACGGCACAGGCCCGCCCGCAGATCGGTGGGCCCCGATCGCGGGCCAGGCCACCGTGGGACCCCCCCCCACCCCCCCCCCCCCCCCCGGAGCCGGATCCTCCCGCGCCCCTCCCCCCCGAGGACTCCGGTAGACGGCCTACCAGCGAAGTCCCGCCATCATGGACCATGTCCAGTTCACGCCGGTGGGACTGGTTGAAAGCGGGCCGCCACTCGGCCCGTCGGGGCCCTGAGAATTGCCGGGGGGGGGCCACTCCAACGGCCCCCGACTGGCGCAGCGTGAACCCTGCCCCCGCCCGAAACCCGGCGCCGGAGAATTCGGCAGCCGGTGTCAGAGCGGCGGGTTGGGATTCACGCCGCCCCCCCCAGCAATTCTCCGACCCGGCGGGGGTGTTGGAGAATCCCGCCCTTTGAAACTATAATCTAATGTGCATATATATCCAAAGTGCCACATCACTCACTTGTGCCCCACAACCAATGTGCCAAAAGCCACAACAGTATAATTATTGCTGAAAAGAGGTACAGGTTGTCGAAGCTTTTCTTCTTACACTCATCAGGACAAGTATAAGAATGCCATATTTCAAGCAATTGCTACAATTTATAAAACAAGAGTAAAAGGAATGCTGGTTAGTTGGGGTGCCGACTTTGGCTAAGGCACCATTGGGGAGAAAGCAACGGGGAACTCTTTGCCAACTCCCGAGTAATTTTTTAAAAAAAACTGTATCTCACGATGAATGGAGATCTTGGGTAGTACCCTCGACATCAGCTCCAATATCTGTGTCAAAAGGTGTGAACCTTTTGCAGGCCATAAAAACCTTATGATTACTGAGGCTAGTTTTCCTTACAGTTTTAAAAATAAATAACAATTTAAATTCCAGCTGAGGTGGTGGTATCTGAACCCACCTCCTGGGATTATGAGTACGATGACATCAACGCTTCCCCGTTGTGTCCAACATCATTGGCGCAATCGTCCAGACGTTGTAAACGTTTACCATTGTTTCTTTGCCTCTGTTTATGAAGCGAGAAGACCCCCCCCCCCCACTTTTTACCACCTTTGTCAACTTAATCACTGTGTTGGCTATTGGTCAGACAACAAAAATGCCTCAAAGAGGAGAGAGTTATTCAGTAGTCCCTGCAAAACCTCATTTTTAGCTCATTAAGTGCAGGGTTGGAAATGGAGATTGAAAATTAGTGAATGTCATTTCGGTTTTTTGACGATTTAAGGAAAACAGCTTGAAATTAGAGGCCAATTAGTGTGTGGGACATTGGAGTCTGTTCCATAAGGAAAGATTCCAAAATGCCTTTAATAGGGAACACAATGATTACAGCACAACATGGTGTTTGTGACAAGTCATCCCGACCAAATGTAATCAAATTCTGCTCTTTGACGCAGTGACAGCAGATTGTGCATCCTGACCTTCAGAAAGTGTTTAATGCGAAGCTCACCAGAATGTTATTCCTGAAGTGAATGCTCCTGGGATAAAAGGTGTAGATTAATATCGATTGATTAAATAATGGAAAGCAAAGTGTGATGATGCATGGCAGTACAGTCATTTTCATTGGACAAGCTCCAGCCTGCCGTGTGCCCAAGGAGCGATCGCGGGACATTTGTGGTTGGGAGCAGATGAAAATGGGTAAGTTTGTGTGAGAAAATGAGGTTCGAAGATGGATTGCACACAATTTGAAGGGATCCGCAGGGAATTAGTGACTGGGTAAAGAACAAAGAACAAAGAACAATGCAGCACAGGAACAGGCCCTTCGGCCCTCCAAGCCTGTACCGGTCATGATACCACCCTTGGCCAAAAGCCTCAGCACTTCCTAGTCCATATACCTCTATACCCATCCTATCCATGTGCTTGTCAAGATGCCTTTTAAACGCCATTAATGTATCTGCTTCCACAACCTCCCCTGGCAACGCATTCCAGGCACTCTGTGTAAAAAACTTGCCTCGCACATCTCCTCTAAACTTTGCCCCACGGACCTTAAAACCTATGCCTCCTGGTGACTGACCCCTCCACCCTGGGGAAGAGTGCCTGCCCATCCACTCTATCCATGCCCCTCACAATCTTGTAGACCTCTGTCAGGTCACCCCTCAACCTCCGTCGTTCTAATGAAAACAGTCTGAGTCGATTCAGCCTTTCAGCACCAGGCAACCTCCAGACCAGGCAACATCCTGGTAAACCTCCTCTGCACCCTCGCCAAAGCCTCCACATCCTTCTGCTCGTGTGGCGACCAGAATTGTGCGCAATATTCCAAGTGCGGCCTTACCAAGGTTCTATACAACTGCAGCCTGACTTGCCAGTTTTTATACTCGATGCCCCGTCCAATGAAGGCAAGTATTCCGTCTGCTTTCTTGACTACCTTGTCCACTTGTGTTGTCACTTTCAAAGATCTGTGGACCTGCACGTCCAGATCTCTCTGACTTTAGATTTTCCGAAGAGTTTTGCCATTTACAGTATATTTCCCCTCCGTGTTAGACCTACCAAAATGCATTACCTCACATTTGTCCAGATTAAACTCCATTTGCCATTTCCTACCCAAATCACCAACCTATCTATGTCCTGCTGTATCCTTTGACAATCCTCAACATTAATCTGCCACTCCACCAAACTAGCAGCAGGATTCCCCGATTCCCCCGATCTGTGGGCAGGCCTGTGCCGTGGGGGCACTCTTTCCCTCCGCGCCTGCCGCTGTAAAGCGTGGAGAAGAAACCCACAGATCATGGTAGCGGTTCCGCGCATGCACCAGAACACGCTGGCGCTCCCGCGCATGCGGCAACTTGCGCTGGCCGGCGGAGGCCCTTCAGCGGCGGTTGACACGGCGCCAACCCCGCCGGCGCCGGCCTAGCCCCCGAAGGTGCGGAGGATTCGGCACCTTCCGGCAGTCCGACGCCGGATTTGTCCACGCCACTCCTCAGCGCCGATAAGGCCCGCCCCGCCGGATACCGGACAATCCTGGACTAGGTGTCATCCGCAAATTGACTAATCAGCCCAGCTACATTTTCCTCCAAATTGTTTATGTTTACTACAAACATTAGTGGGCCCAGCACCGATTCCTGTGGAACACCACTAGTCACAACCTTCCATTCAGAAAAACACCCTTCTACTGCTATCCTTTGCCTTCTGTGACCGAGCCAGTTCTGTATCCATCTTGCCACCTCACCTCTGATCCTGTGTGAGTTCACCTTGTGTAACAATCTGCCATGAAGCACCTTGTTAAAAGCTTTACTGAAGTCCATGTAAACAACATCCACCACCCTCCCCTCATCAGCTTCACCTATGCTGGGGGCAGCAGCTGGTGGTGGTGCAGTGGTTAGCACTGCTGCCTCACGGCGCCGAAGACCCGGGTACGATCCCGGCTCTGGGTCACTGTCCGTGTGGAGTTTGCACATTCGCCCCATGTCTGTGTGGGCCCCACAACCCAAAAAGATGTGTAGGGTAGGTGGATTAGCCATGCCAAATTACCCCGTAATTGGAAATAAAAAATTGGGTACCTGAATTTTCTGGAAACGAGGTTCCCCAATGCTACAATGAGAGCCATTTGAATTTCCCCTAAACTCTCTGGCCGTGATCCTCCGCCACCCAGCGCTGGTAACGGAGTTCCCGATACGGCAGAGAACCTCGCTTCGAGCAAAAAACGGGCACCCACCCCGTTGAGATGCTCCGGTCCCCCTCTAGCGGCTGCATCGAGGTTCGTTCCCCGTGTCAGCGGGAGGAAGCAAATGGATCATTTGAACCCAATTGCATCCTATTAACCGGCTGGATACTAGATTCTCCACAGCTCCAAGATGCTCTGGCCCTCGCAGTCGACGTTCAGGCAGGCACGGATTGGTGCAAATATTTGCCAGCGTGGCCCTGTCATGGTGAACCTTGCTCGCAGTGGGTCATGGGATATGTATTTAATGGAGATGCCGCCAAAATCCATCAGAGGGCCCCCCTCCCCACAGCAGCGCCAATCCTACCCACCCCATCACCAGCCCCTGATCGGAACCCCATCGGACCACCACCAGAGACCCCCATCAGACCCATCCACCGTAGATCCCAATCAGACCCCGAACAGAAAATCTCATATCAGAGACCCCCAATCAATGAGGCATATCAACTCCATACACCCAGAATGTCGAGATCCACTGCAATTCGCACACCGCCACAACTGGTCCGCAGCAGACACCATCTTCCTGGCCCTCATTCCTGGAGCATTTCGACAACAAGGACTCCTACATCAGTCTCCTATTTATTGACTACAGCTCCGCCTTCAACACCATAATCCCAGCCAAGCTCTTAGCAAAGCTCCAAAACCTAGGACTTGGCTCCTCCCTCTGCAACTGGATCCTTGATTTCCTGACCCACAGACCACAATCAGTAAGAATAAACAACAACACCTCCTCCACAATAGTCCTCAATACTGGGGCCCCGCAAGGCTGCGCACTTAACCTCCTACTGTACACACACGACTGCGTGAGAAAATGTGGTTCCAACTCCATCTACAAGTTTGCTGACGATACGACCATAGTGGGTCGGATCTCGAACAACGACAAGTCAGGAGGAAGATAGAGAACCTAGTGGAGTGGTGCAGCGACAACAATCTCTCCCTCAATGCCAGCAAAACTAAAGAGCCGGTCATTGACTTCAGGAAGCAAAATAGTGTACACACCCCTGTCAGCATCAATGGGGCCGAAGTGGAGATGATTGACAGCTTTAAATTCCTTGGTGTGCACATCACCCACAGTCTCCTCTGTTCTGGTGCACTCACGTCGACATTACCACCAAGAAAGCACAACAGCGCCGATACTTCCTAAGGAAACTAAGGAAATTTGGCATGTCCACATGAACTCTTACCAACTTTTACAGATGAACCATAGAAAGCATCCTATCTGGCTGCATCACAGCCTGGTATGGCAACTACTCCACCCAGGACCATAAGAAACTTCAGAGAGTCGTGAACGCAACACAGCCCATCACACGGACCCGCCTCCCATCCATTGACTCCATCTACACCTCCCGCTCCCTGGGGAAAGCGGGCAGTATAATCAAAGACCCCCCCCCCCCCCCACCCGGCTTACTCACTCTTCCAACTTCTTCCATCGGGCAGGAGATACAAAAGTTGGAGAACACACACAAACAGACTTAAAAACAGCTTCATCCCCACTGTTACCAGACTCCTAAACGACCCTCTTATGGACTGATCTGATTAATACTACACCCCTGTACGCTGCACCTGATGCTGGTGTGTAGGCATTTACATTGTGGACAAGTATTGCCCTATTACGGATTTTCTTTTCATGTACTTAATGATCTGTTTGAGCTGCTCGCAGAAAAATACTTTTCATTGTCCCTCGGTACATGTGACAATAAACAAATCCAATCCAATTTCAGAGACCTCCCCATCAAAGAACCTCCCCCATTTCAGAGACCCCCCATCAGTCACCCCTGCCTGGAAGCTAAAGAGCAATCCAGGCAAAAATAGTAAAAAAACATCACTTTTTAATTTACCTGTCCCTTACACCTGCTGCCTCAGACAGATATATACAAAGTAGCAGCTGTTACTTCATATAAAACCAAAAAATATCACAAGGCTTTACACCCCATCAGATCCTTTGATCCTCAAGGTTTCTATTCACTTTCAAAAAGAAATAGCTTTTTGCAGGCTGTAATTGAAAGGCTAATAGCTTCCAGACAGCCAGGTATCTGGATTATTTATTTTCATTTCCCTTCACGCATGAATCCAGCTCAAGTACCCTGTGTTGAATGTAACCAGAATGTTGCTAAACATCTAGCAGTTAAGTGCTTTCACTTCCTCTTTTTCTCAGCAGTTAACTGCTTTTGATGTGGCAGGAGCTGTCAATCATTGCTTGATGTTTATAAACATCGTGGTTAGGTTAGGGTATGCTGGGGGTCTCTGATGGAGGTATCTGATGGTGAACTGGTGGGGGGGGTCAGTGGATGGGAGGGGGGGGTCGGGTCACCCTCTTGTGTGCGTGGTTTGGGGGGTATGGCGCAACAATTCCCATGGTAGGGGAGGGCGGATGCCCCCAGTTGTCGGAGGGGGTATGCAGGATTTCCATTGAGGGGGGTAAGCCGCTAACCTCGGTGTTGGACTGCCCGTTCAAAATGGTGGCCCAATAGCTGGATTCAGAACGGAATCGCGGGAACTCCCCACCATGCATAAATTAGCGTGGCAAGGGAGAGGGCGTCGCTCTTGGGCTCCGCTCTGAGCGCCAGCGCTGACCAGGAGCGATTCTACTCTGGCGGAAGAACTAAACGGAGAATCCTGCCCTCTCTCTTTGCTCTTTTGCTTTCACAGTTGTTTAGTTATAGCCGTTTGACCGTATCAGAACTTAGAACAGAGCATAGTATATCGGCCTTCCAGCTCAGCCACAGACCATTCAACCCACCTGATCCATGTTCTACGCAAACTTCCTCCCAACCCTCCTCATATAACATTATGAGCATATTCATCTATTCTTTCTCCCTCGTGTACTTATCCCTCTTTCTCTTAAATACATCTGTCATATTCACCTCTTGCCCTCCTTGACGGAACAATTTCCACGTTAAAACCGTTCTCTAGCCCAATCGGATTCCTCTACAGAGCGTCGTCACGGATTAGCTCAAAGGCCGCTCTCTGTCCCCATTAGATAAATTTCTCCTGGATCCTCGCTTGAATCCCCGATTGGATTAATTAGTTGTCAATTTTCCGTTTCTGGACCGTGTATTGTCGAAGGCGAGAAATTATTCCCCTGTATCATTTGCATACCTAAAGCTTTGGTGAGTTGCGTTGCAAATTTTAATGATCTGTGAATCCATATTCCAGAATACTTCTCTCTGTTGGTCATTTTAGAAGTTTATTTCCCAAGACGGATGTGGCCTCCTTGAGCCTCCGAAGGAAAAGCAGCGCCTCACGCTGACCGAGGTTGAAATGCTTTTGCTATTTACATCCTGCAAGTTTATTAACATCTCTCATATTTTGTGACATGGCCCCTCATTATTGAGTGTTGCCCCAGCAACGAGATCTGCGGATCTGCTCTTAACCTTTTAATGGAAACAGAAAATGGTTACAAATACAAAAGGAGACCATTCGGCCCATCGTGCACAGAAAATAGAAAGTTGGCCTTGAGGGGCGACCTGATAGAAGTCCACAAAATTATGAGGGACATGGTCAGAGTGGATAGTCAGAGGCTTTTTCCCAGGGTGGAAGAGTCAATTACTAGGGGGCATAGGTTCAAGGTGCAAGGGGCAAAACCTCGAGGAGATATGCGAGGGACGCTTTTTGTACAGAGGTGGTGGAAGCAGATACGAAAGTGATGTTTCAGGGGCGTCTTGAGATATACATGTATAGGATGGAAATAAAGGGGTATGGACCCCAGAAGTGTAGAAGGTTTTAGGTTAGATGGGCAGTATAGTTGGCGCAGGCTTGGAGGGCCGAAGGGCCTGTTCCTGTGCTGTACGTTTCTTTGTTCTTTGTTCTAAATAACACATAAGACAATAAGATCATAAGACATAGGAGCAGAATTAGGCCATTCGGCCCATCGAGTCTGCTCCGCCATTCAATCATGGCTGATGTGTTTCTCATCCCCTTTCACCTGCCTTCTCCCCATAACCCCTGATCCCCTTATTAATCAAGAACCTATCTATCTCTGTCTTACAGACACTCAGTGATTTGGCCTCCACAGCCTTCTGCGACAAAGTGTTCCACAGATTCACCACCCTCTGGCTGAAAAAATTCCTCCTCACCTCATTTTTAAAGGATCGTCCCTTCAGTCTGAGGCTGTTCCCTCTGGTTCTAGTTTCTCCTACTAGTGGAAACATCCCCTCCACATCCACTCTATCCAGGCCTCGCAGTATCCTGTAAGTTTCAATAAGATCCCCCCGCCCCCCCCCCCCCCCTCATCCTTCTAAACTCCATCGAGCACAGACACAGAGTCCTCAACCGTTCCTCATGCGACAAGTCCTTCATTCCAGGAATTATTCTTGTGAACCTCCGCTGTACCTTCTCCAAGATCAGCACATCTTTTCTTAGATACGGGCCCCAAAACTACTCGCAATACTCCAAATGGGGCCTGACCAGAGCCTTATACAGCCTCAACGTTACATTCCTGCGCTTGTGTTCTAAAACTTGTATTCTAGACTCCAGGAAGCCCCGAAGTGCTTTACAGCCAATGAAGTACTTTATCAGTACGGTCACTGTTGTAACGTAGGAAATATTTCAGCCAAGTTGTGCTCAGCAGGATTCCACAAACAGTAATGTGATAATGAGCGGATAATCTGTTTTGTTTTGTGGTCATGTTGATGGAGGGCTCCCTATTAGACAGGATATCGGGGAGATCTCACCAGCTTAGAGGGCAGACAGGGCCTTGGTTTTGCAGTTCATCTGATGCCTGCGACAGGGCACTGCACTGGAGTGTCAAGCCAAGGGCTGGGATTCTCCGAGCCCGCGCCGGGGTGAAGAATCGTCCGGGGGGGGGGGACCCCGCCACGCCGCTCCGACGCTGGGCCGCCGATTGTTCGCCGTTGACAGCGGCCCCCGCAGCGATTCTGCGTGCTCGACGGGCCGACTGCCCGCTAAGTCCCGCCGGCGTCGTTTGCAAATGGTCCTACCCGGCTGGACCTCGTCGTTTTGGCTGGGGGGGGGGCCGTCCTGATGGGATGGGGGGGGGGGGGACCCGACTCCGCGGGGGGGCATCCACGGTGACCAGACCATGCGATCGGGGGCAACCGATCGGCGGGCGCGTTAATTCCAGGGGGGGGGGCCTGTGTTCCTCCGCGCCAGGCCCCTGTAGGGCTCCGCCATGTTGCCCGCGGGCCGACGCGGAGACCGGCCGTGGCGCGCACGCGCAGACCCACGCTGGCTGTGGCGGGCCGGCTTTCGGCGCCGGAGCAGCGCACAGCACTCCGGCGCTGTACTAGCCCCCGAGGAAGGGGAGAATAACTGGGCCTGGAGGCTCGGTGACGCCGGCGTCAACGCTTGGCCAGGATTTCGGAGAATCCCGGCCAAGATGTCTGCACTGAGGTCCCAGGAGTTGGCCTCAGGACCACGACCCTCCAGCTCTGCGGTGACACTATCGCCAGCTGAGCCACAGTTTCCCTCATATCACCTTGTAACAAAATCTTCTCATGCCTGTTATCATGTTAGCAAAACCTCCCTGCCTCTCAGCAACCTTCACAATTCGTCCTTCGTTAGGCGGCAGATGAAAGTTGGATTTAGCACCCCGATTTTATGAACCATTTAAGCCAGTTGCCATACAGTCAGAGCGGAGAGGGCAGTGGGGAATTCGGTCTACTGGCTTCACACTAATTCCTGGTTCTGCTTCTGGATTGGATGGTCGATACGTTCCACGAACAGCAACAGCAAACATTTGGAAGTGTAGAGCGCTCGACCCAGTAAAATCGCCCCAAGGTGCTTCAAAGTCCCGTTAACAACCAAGATTTGCCAAATTCGGAAATGTTAGGTCAGGTGGACAAAAACTGAGACAACAGTGGTAGGTTTTGAGGAGACCATTAAAGAAGCAAAGACACGTTGCTTAGGATGCAGCTAGAGTATTGTCTGTAGTTCTGGAATCCACATTACAGGAGGGCTGTGATCGCACTGGAAAGGGTGCAGATGAGATTTACCAGGATGTTGCCTGGGTTGGAGAGCGTTAGTTATGACGAGAGATTGGATAGACTGGGGTTGTTTTCATTGGAGCAGGGGAAACTGAGGGGGGAGTTTGGAACTCGCCGCCTGAAGGTGGTGGAGACAGAGACGCTCAGAACATTTAAGAAGCATTAAGATGTGCACCTGCAATGCCAAGGCTATGGGCTGGAAAATGGGATTAGAATAGTTAGGTGTTTGTTTGTGACCGGCTCAGATGCGATGGGCTGAAAGGCCTTTCTCTAGCAAAGAACAAAGAACTAAGAACAATACAGCACAGGAACAGGCCCTTCGGCCCTCCAAGCCTGTACCGGTCATGATACCAACCTTTGCCAAAACCCTCAGAACTTCCTTGTGCCGTATCCCTCTAGACCCATCCTATCAAGATGCCCTTTGAACGGTGTTAATGTATCTACTTCCACAGCCTTCCCGAACAACGCGTTCCAGGCACTCACCACCCTCTGTACCTCGCACGTCTCCTCTAAACTTTAACCCTCGGACCCTAAACCTATGCCCCCTGGTGACTGAGCCCTCCACCTTGGGAAAGAGTGCCTGCCCATCCACTCTATCCATGCCCCTCATAATCATGTAGAACTCTATCAGGTCACCCCTCAACCTCCATCTTTCTAATGAAAACAGTCCGAGTCTATTCAGCCTCTCCACATGGCTAACACCCTCCAGACCAGGCAACATCCTGATAAACCTCCTCTGCACTGCCTCCAAAGCCTCCACATCCTTCTGGTAGTGTGGCGACCAGAATTGTGTGCAATATTCCAAGTACGGCCATACCAAGGTTCTATACAATTGCAGGATGACTTGCCACTTTTATACTTGATACCCCATCCAATGAAGGCAAGCATTCCATGTGCTTTCTTGACTACCTTGTCCACTTGTGTTGCTATCTTCAAAGATCTGTGGACCTGCACGTCCAGATCTCTCTGACTTTCTATATTCCAAAGAGGTTTGCCATTTACAGTATATTTTCCCTCTATATTAGACCTACTAAAATGCATTACCTCACATTTAACATAGAACATACAGTGCAGAAGGAGGCCATTCGGCCCATCGAGTCTGCACCGACCCACTTAAGCCCTCACTTCCACCCTATCCCCGTAACCCAATAACCCCTCCTAACCTTTTTTTTTTGGACACTAAGGGCAATTTATCATGGCCAATCCACCTAACCTGCACGTCTTTGGACTGTGGGAGGAAACCGGAGCACCCGGAGGAAACCCCCGCAGACACTGGGAGAATGTGCAGACTCCTCGCAGACAGTGACCCAGCGGGGAATCGAACCTTGGATCCTGGCACTGTGAAGTCATTGTGCTAGCCACTTGTGCTGCCGTGCTGCCCTATATATCCGGGTTAAACTCCATGTGCCATTTCTCTGCCCAAGTCTCCAAACTATCTATGTCCTGCTGTATCTTCTGACAACCCTCAACACTATCTGCCACTCCAGCAACCTTGTCATCACCTGCAAAGCCTCCATGACTCTATGGCACAATCTCATGCATCTTCCATGATTGTCTCCTGATTAGCGCTGTGTATCCGGAACATCGGTGGGGATAGGGGCACAAATGTATCTTAAAATCCATCTGGCACCAACGACAAATGCAATGAATCATGGAGTGGTGAACATCACTAGGTGATGGATCTCTGTGTCTATTCAGAACCCTGGATATGTGTTATCCCTTCTTAATTCCCAAATAACAGAGATTGCAGACTGCGATATTGGTAAAGTTATTTGAAACTTTATTCGTCAGCTTTACTGTCTACTGGTAAAGACAATTTTCAATACAAATTTGAGAAGTTCCAACTAGCCCTCCAGCAAGCTCGTCAGATCGATTGTCTTTAGCAAATACAGTGGTTGAGTTCTAAAATACAACTCGGTAATTCTTCAAATCAAATACACACTATTAAAAATGACTGAGTGATTTAAACAAAGGGAAAATGGCGATTTAGCAGAAGCAAGCAGAGCATAGGTTTCAGAACGTGATAGATTGATTCCGGTATAGAAAAAGTGTGGTTTCTAATCCCGACAAGTGATCTTTTTAAGGAGATTACTATCTTTAAAGTTCCACCCTCTTTACAACAGTGATTGGCTTTAACTAATTTATAATTCACTCAATTCGACCAATCTGCCTGTCTGTCAATTTAAGAGATAAATGTCTTTGTGTGATTTTGGATTTTTTTCATAACCTGGATTGCCAATTATGCCTCTAACATTACTTTGATTAACACAGTTTTCGAAAAGTCATTATGACCCTGACTGACTGTTACCATGGGAACGGATCTTGTCCAGGCCTGGGAAGGCATGTGAGTCTCATTTCACTGGCCTTGAATTGTCTAGCTGTTTCAAGCAACTTGCAAAATGTGAGAATGGAGTGTCTTATCTGATCAGTTCACAGCTAGTCAGCTTTTCCTCATTCTCATGGTTAATATATTGATTTAGTTAATTACTCTTAAGGATTTAAAGATTTGTCCAACCAGGATTTCTTCATTAAACCTTTTATCTATCTTATTTACAGCTAACCAGAAAATCTGATTTCTATCACTAGGCAAGTTATTTCAATTGTAGCATCATAGAACATAGAACATCCAGTGCAGAAGGAGGCCATTCGGCCAATCGAGTCTGCACCGACCCACTTAAGCCCTCACTTCCACCCTATCCCCGTAACCCAATAACCCCCCCTATCCTTTTTTGGTCACTAAGGACAATTTATCATGGCCAATCCACCTAACCTGCACGTCTTCGGACTGTGGGAGGAAACCGGAGGAAACCCATGCAGACACGGGGAGAACGTGCAGACTCCGCACAGACAGTGACCCAGCGGGGAATCGAACATGGTACCCTGGCGCTGTGAAGCCACAGTGCTAGCCACTTGTGCTACCGTGCTGCCCACGGTAGTGACAAGGCCCGCAACCCTACCCATAACAAGAAGTGCAAGAGAATTAAAAGTTCACTCCACATATCGTGCGGGGTATAGTGCTTCTATTATTGGACTAGTTAATCCTGAGGACAAGACAAATGAGCCGGAGACGTGAGTTCAAATCCTACAATGGCAGACGAGGAATTTACATTCGGTTGGTTTCATAAACTGGGGAAAAAAATCATTCCACGGAATTTTCCGTTTTCATTTCAAAGCGTTGGTTGAAGCGAGAGAAACAGTGTTCGAAACATGAGGGGTGGGGGTGCAATATGGTGGGAAATCCCACTAATCAATTTAAAATTTACTAAAATATATTGAAATGAGATACATCATCGGATGGGGGCGTGGGGGGGGGGGGGTGGGGGTGGGAGTGGGGGGGTGGGGGGGGGGGTGCGGGGAGGAGGATTCAGAAAATGACATCCTGCCAACGAGAATCCCGTTTCCAGATTCTTGCAAGATTACGCGAACGTGGGTGTAGTACCCTCAATAATGACACGAGAGTGTGGAATGGGAAACGAAGGCTTTAATAAGCAGAGAACTAGCCTGCTACAGAGATGAGTGCTCACTGAGTGCCGCCTGCAGGGCGTCCCCATATATACGGCTCCCTGGTGGGCGGAGCCGGAGGCGGAGTCCCCCAGGGTTCCAAACCCGATCTTAAAGGGGCATCACCTACATGGTGTTAAGGGTACAGTCACCATTCATCACAGTGGGCGCAAATATGCACCCATTTTGTGTTCATCCATGTCCTTTGGGGAAGTACATCTGTCATCTTTCCCCAACCTGACCTATAGGTGAGTCCTCACCCACAGGAGAGGTGAAAGGTTATCGGGGGGGAGGGAGTAGGCAGGAATGTGAGGTTGAGGTTACAATCAGATCAGCCAATGGTGGAGCAGGCTCAAGGGGCCGAGTGGCCTACTCCTGCTCCTATTTCGTATGCTCGCTTAGTTGTTGTTATACCGTCAATTCACTGTGAGGCCGTGAGAACGAGTGAACATTAGGCTTTATTACCCATGAACAGCCAGAGTCGGCTGTACAAATGAGTGCCACCCACAGGTGGCCGGTCTATATATTGCCCCGGTGAGGGCGGAGCCCACTGGAGTTCCAGTACAGTACCTGGAAGTAGACTGTATCATCATTTCCAGGTCATTGGTCACAGCACTTTACAGACAGTTCATACTTAGGTGAATACAGTCACCACAGTTGTAATTTGAACTGTTCTTTCAAATGGTCGAGCAGAAAGTTCACCAGCTCAAGGACAGGGTGGTGCAGTGGTGATGCCACTGGATACGTCACTCAGAGCCTCAGGCTAATGCCGTGGGAGCACGGGTTCAAATCCCACCATGGCAGCTGGTGGAATTGAAATTCAATTCATATAAATCTGGACTATCAAAGCTAGTCTCAGTAATGGTGACCATGGAACTATCATTGCCGGGTGCTCTACGCTGCCGGCATGCTAGCCCCCAGCAAAATGGGGAATCGGTGGCCATTTTGCGCCATTTCTTCTGCCGTAAAACGCCACTGTTTCCACACCGGCATGGGGACATAGCCTCAAAACTGGGAGAATCCAGCCCATGGAGTTTAGGCCGAGCACCGATTTCTCCATCTTCGCTGGCCAGTGGTGAAATTAAAAATGAAATGAAAATCGCTTATTGTCACAAGTAGGCATCAAACGAAGTTACTGTGAAAAGCCCCTAGTCGCCACATTCCGGCGCCTGCTCGGGGAGACTGGTACGGGAATTGAACCGTGCTGCTGGGCCTGCCTTGGTCTGCTTTAAAAACCAGCTATTTAGCCCGGTGCTAAACCAGCCCCTGGTGGCGGGGCGAACTCAGATCGGAGAATCCCGGCCTTGAAGTCTGGCTCCGTCACCGCATCTTGTTCGGGGACTGCCTGTCGTCCCAGCTGTAGCCGCCGCTCAGGCCTAGTTCGTGATGCAGAGCGAGACCAGCAGCGCGGGGTCAATCCCCCTACCAGCTGAGGTTATTCAAGCAGGGCCCACCCTCTCAACCTCGCCCCTCGCCTGTGGTGTGCTGATCCTCAGGTCAAATCACCACCGGTCAGCTCTCCCCCTCAAAGGTCAAAGCAGCCTATGGTCACCTGGGACTATTGCCACTTACCTCCGCAGAAGGGGACAGAAGCCTCGCCCTGAGCAGCTTAACGTGGCTCCCGGCGTTTAATGGCTCTGCATCAGCCAGACATTTGAGGGAGACAGAGGGATTGGAAATATAACGTGCTGTAAAATCCAACCCGATGATTCATCATGGTGTGGCAAACGTTATTGTAAACAAGATCTTTCCCCTCCCCTGCCAACCAGATTGGAGGCGGTTCCTGCAAAACACCAGATATTAACGTGCCGACCATTTAGCATGCAACAAATCATCTTGATCTCTATCTTGACTCTTGTTTCACAATTTATTGACTGACGCGACCATCAATTCACACGAGACAGAGAGTTGAAGTGAACAGTGGCTTTAATCGACTAGAACAGTGCCTGCCTGCGACTGCTCTGCTCTTTATACCTCCCCTCCAGGGGGTGGAACCCACAAGGGCACCAACGTGATACATTCTGTGTAATATCGTACAATGGTCCAGAGGTGGAGCCCACATGGGCAGCAGCGTGATACAGTGTAATATAGCGGTGAATGGTTAGTACAATACATTCACCACATTGACAAACCCGAATCAGTGGACATGAACCGGCACATCTTGAAGCCCAGCAGGAAACAAGCAGATGAATGATGAACATCCTGGGAACTAATGCCTTTAACCATTTCACTATTCCCAGCTACAGTGGAAATCCACAAGCGACACACACATTCAGATGATATTAAAGCAAATCCTAAACCCACATTATGATTTCAAATAGCACGGTGCAGGAAGAGACCATGCAGCCCATGGTTTCTGCTCCTCCGCCACGATAGTCGTCAATATCGGGGCCCTGCAAGGCTGCATACTTAGTCCTCTACTATACTCCCTATATAAACACGACTGCGTGGCAACATCTGACTCCAACTCCATCCACAAGTTTGCTGATGACATAACCTTTACAGGTACACCATAAAAAGCATCCTATCGGGCTGCATCACAGCATGGTATGGCAACTGCTCGGCCCAGGACCGCAAGAAACTTCAGAGTCGTGAACACTGCCCAGTCCATCACACGAACCTGCCTCCCATCCATTGACTCCATCTACACCTCCCGCTGCCTGGGGAAAGTGGGCAGCATAATCAAAGAACCCTCCCACCCGGCTTACCCACTCTTCCAACTTCTTCCATTAGGCAGGAGATACAAAAGTCTGAGAAAGCGCACAAACAGACTCAAAAACAGCTTCTTCCCCGCTGTTACCAGACTCCTGAATGGACAAATCTGATCTCTTCACACATCTCCACTGAGTAGTCCTACACTCTGTATGCTTCACCCGATGCCTGTGTCTATGTATTTACATTGTGTATTTATCGTATGTCCTATGTTTTTTCATGTATGGAACAATCTGTCTGGACTGTTCGCAGAACAATGTGTGGGATTCTCTCATCCTGAGGCTAAGTGTTGACGCCGTCGGAAACGCCGTCGTGTTTCTCGACGGCGTCAACATGGCCTCAGGATCAGCAATTCTGGCCCCTACAGGGGGCCAGCAGGGCGCTGGAGCAGTTCACGCCACTCCAGCTGCTGAACCGGCCATGGAATGGGTGCTGGGGGATGCGCGCATGCGCAGTGGGTCCAGCGCGAACCCGCGCATGTGTAGTCCCATCGGCGCATGTGCGGTGCCCCCCTTGTCTGCGCAGGCCCCGACCCAACACGCCGCAGGAGTACAGGTGCCGGTGCGGAAGAAAGGAGGCCAGGAGACAAAGAGGCCTGCCCGCCGATCGGTGGGTCCCGATCGCGGGCCAGGCCACATCGGAGGCCACCCCCCGGGGGTCGGACCCTCCCCTCCCTCCTCACAGGCAGCCCCCGCCGACCCTTCAACGGGGAGGTCCCGCCGGCTCGGAACATGTTAGGACGGCGTCGGCGGGACTCGGTTTTTTTTTACGGCCGCTCGGCCCATTTGGGCAGGAGAATTGCCGAGGGGGGGGGGGGGGGGCGCGTAGAGCGGCCCCCGACCGGCGCCGCGCCGACCACGCTGGCCCCAATGGTGCCAATTCTCCGCTCTGCGGAGAGTCGAGTCCCGGCGTCGGGGCGGCGTGCCGCGATTCGCCCGGCCTCCCCGGCGATTCTCCCACCCGGTCGGTGCGGGGGAGGAGAATCACGGCCAATACTTTTCACTGTACCTCGGTACACGTGACAATAAACAAGTCCAATCCAATCCACTCAGCTCCTGAACTCGTTACAGCCTTGGTGCAAACAGGGACAAAAGAGCAGAACTCCAGAGGTGAGGTGGGAGTGACTGCCCTTGACATCAAGGCATCATTTGGCCGAGTGTGGCATCAAAGAGCTCGAACAGAGCTGGAGTCAATGGGAATCGGGGGGAAACTCTCCGCTGGTGAGGCCACAAAGGAAGATGTTTGTGGTGGTTTGAGGGCAATATTCTCAGCTCCAGGACATCACTCAGGATAGTGTTCTACGTCCAAACATCTTCAGCTGCTTCATCAATGACCTCCCTTCCATCATAAGGTCAGAAGTCGGGATATTCGCTGATGACTGCACAATGTTCAGCATCATTCGCGACTCCTCAGATAACGAAGCAGTCCGTGTCCAAATGCAGCAAGACCCGGACAATATCCAAGCTTGGGCTGACAAGGGGCAAGTTACATTCACGCCTCACAAGTGCCAGGTAATGGCCATCTCCTACAAGAGAGGATCTAACCATCGCCCCTTTACATTCAATGGCATTACCATCGCTGAATCCCCCACCTTCAACATCCTGGGGGATACCATTGATCAGAAACTGAGCTCGACGAGTCATGTAAATACTGTGGCTACAAGAGCAGGTCAGAGGCTGGGAATCCTGCGGCGGGTAACTCAACTCCTGACCCCCCCAAAGCCTGTCCGCCATCTACAAGGTGGATTGGCCATGATAAAATTGCCCTTAGTGTCCAAAATTGCCCTTAGTGTTGGGTGGGGTTACTGGGTTATGGGGATAGGGTGGAGGTGTTGACCTTGGGGAGGATGCTCTTTCCAAGAGCCGGTGCAGACTCGATGGGCCGAATGGCCTCCTTCTGCACTGTAAATTCTATGATAATCTATGAAAAGTCAGGAGTGTATTGGAATACACCCCAGTGCCTGGATGAGTGCAGCTCCAAAATCACTCAAGAAGCTCGACACCATCCAGCACAAAGCAGCCCCGCTTGATTGCTTCTCCTTCCATAACATTCACTCCCTACACCATCGACAAACAGTGGCAGCCGTGTGCACCATCTACAAGATGCGCTGCAGGAACCTCACTAAGGCTCCTTAGGCAAAACCTTCCAAACCCACAACCACTACCATCTAGAAGGACAAGGGCAGCAGATACCTGGGAACCCCACCGCCTGGAGGTTCCCCTCCAAGTCACTCACCACCCTGACTTGGGACATTTATCATCGTTCCTTCACTCGGTCAAAATCCTGGAATTCCCCTTGGAACAGCACAGTGAGTCGACCTATTTTGAAAATTAATTCACGGGGTTATGGCGTCGCTGGTTATGCTGCAGCAGCTCAAGAAGGCAGCTGATCACCACCTTCTGAAGGGCAACTTGGGATGGGCAATAAATGCTGGCCTACCCAGCGCCACGCACATCCCGTAAATGAATTTAAAAAATGATTTGTGTGACTAGATCCTGTTCTTCTGTGCTGGTAATTCAATGTGGACTTCCTCTATTTATTTTTTCCACCAAAGTGGATAACATCTCCTTTTACTGCATTAAATCTAATTCAGTGTTAGCATTCTAATCTGGCTATGCCTCTGTCAATGTTTCAATTCGTCCTGCTTCCTATGTTGTGGCACTAGGGAATGAAACAGTGCAAGAGGGAGGCCATTCGGGCCGTAGTGTACGGTGCTATCCAATTCATCCCACTCCCCCGTCATTCCCTACAGTTTTCAAGTATTTACCCAATTCCCGTTCAAATATTACGATTGAATCTGCTTCCAGTGCCGTCACACCATTTTCCTAATTACAACAGCTCGCTGCACAAAATAATTTAGCCTTCTCTGCCCTCTGGTTTTTTTTGCCAATTGTCTTAAATCTGTTGCCTCTGGTTACCATCTTCTCACTGGAAACAGCAAGTCCTTATTTGCTCTCTCATTTGCTTTATCATTTCATTAGTAAACCTCCATGTACAATATTCTCCTCGAAGGAGAGCATAGAGTCACAGAATCCGTACAGTGCAGAAGCAGGCCATTTAACCGATCGAGTTTGCACCGGCCCTTGCTCCGATAGTGCACCCTTCCTAGGCTCAAATCCCCTGCCCTTAGTGTTGGGTGGGGTTACTGGGTTATGGGGATAGGATGGAGGTGTTGACTTTGGGTAGGGTGCTCTTTCCAAGAGCCGGTGCAGACTCGATGGGCCGAATGGCCTCCTTCTGCGCTGTAAATTCTATGATATTCCCGGAACCCCACCTAACATTTAGGGCAATATTAACATGGCCGATCCACCTAACCTGCACGGCCTTGGGATTGTGGGAGGAAACCGGAGCTCCCGGAGGAAACCCACGCACACACGGGGAGAACGTGCAGACTCCGCACAGACAGTCACCCGAAGTCAGAATCGATCCCCGGGTCCCTGGCGCTGTGAGGCAGCAGTGCTAACCACTATGCCACCGTGCCGCCAGCTTCTCCGCTCTCCATGGGCAGGATCCTCCGAGCCTCGGCGCCGAAATCGCTATCGGGGGCGGAGAATGGCCATTGGTGCCAAAGGCCACCGCGACGCATTCTACACCGTACGGGGAGGGGGCCATTGGCAGAGGCCCCCGCGGCAATTCTGCGAGGTCAACTGGCTGAGTTCCTGGCGGGGTGGTTCTAACCACGTTCTGCCTGTTGGGAACGGCCGGCGGCGGCTGCGGACTCAGTCCACGGCCGCCCTGGTGGGGGGCGTGGGGATCCTACACCGAGGGGGCCCTCACAGACGGCCAGGCAAGTGATCGGGCGGCACCGATCCGCGGCCGCGCGCAATCTGGGGGGCACCTACATTCCTGGTGCTGCTCCGTGGGCTTGATCCGCCATGTTGTACAGCGCGGCCGCCGCTTGCCGCCGCCGTGCGCGTGCGCGGACTACCGACCGGAAGTGCGAGGCCCCGTATCCGCAGCCAGAGCTGCGAGAAGTATTCCGGGGCCCTGCAAGCCCCCTGCAAATTGGAGAATCACTCTGGACTTTGAATCACTTTGACACTGGCGTGAGGACAGAGCCCTGTTATCGGAGAATCCCACCCCTCATATCTGAAGTCCCTCAGCAGTGGTACATTCTATTGAATCCCCTCTGCAGCCTCTCTAAGGCATTGACATTCTATCTAAAGTGCGGTGCCCAGAATGAGAAACACTACCTCCACCTGAGGCCTGAGCGGTAAGTGATCTGTGAATCCTGGACGGGATTCTCCGATTGCCGGCATCATCTGAGGCCTTCCCCCGATGGGCCGACTTCTCGGCAGCATCGGTCGCGTGCGATCACACCGTTCGGGGACCTCGCGCGGAGGCTGCGGACGGTGTCCAGCGGGGGGTGGGGGGGGGGGAGCCGTTCCGCTTGTCGGGAGGGCTTTGGCAGGGGCTGGGTG
This sequence comes from Scyliorhinus torazame, assembly GCF_047496885.1. Taxonomy (NCBI): domain Eukaryota; kingdom Metazoa; phylum Chordata; class Chondrichthyes; order Carcharhiniformes; family Scyliorhinidae; genus Scyliorhinus; species Scyliorhinus torazame. The sequence continues at coordinate 240,769,304 of NC_092717.1, read as the reverse complement.
GACTGGTAAGGGCTGGTCCGGGGTGGAAGGCACTGTCTAGCAGGTCGGGTCCGCACGTGGCCGGCCCATGTTGTACAGCGCGGTCGCCGCCGTATGCATGTGCGGCCTCGGACCCGGAAATTTGCCATCCGTATCTGCAGGTAAAACCATCTTAAGTGGCGCGGTGCTGCCCCCCCCCCCCCGACCCCCGCACCAGGTGGAGCATCGGTGTGGGGGGTAGCACCGTCTTTTTCAATGTAAAACTAGCCACATGCTCTGAGTCTGAAAATGCTTCGGAAATCAGAAGCACAAAGAGATTTGGGAGTCCTTGTTCACGATTCTCTTAAGGTTAACGTGCAGGTTCAGTCGGCAGTGAAGAAGGCAAATGCAATGTTAGCGTTCATGTCGAGGGGGCTAGAATACAAGACAGGGATGTACTTCTGAGGCTGTATAAGGCTCTGGTCAGACCCCATTTGGAGTATTGTGAGCAGTTATGGGCCCCGTATCTAAGGAAGGATGTGCTGGCCTGGGAAAGGGTCCAGAGGAGGTTCACAAGAATGATCCCTGGAATGAACAGCTTGACGTATGAGGGACGGGTGAGGACTCTGGGTCTGTGCTCGTCGGAGTTTAGAAGGATGAGGGGGGATCTTATTGAAACTTACAGGATACTGCGAGGCCTGGATAGAGTGGACGTGGAGAGGATATTTCCACTTGCAGGAAAAACTAGAACCAGAGGATGCAATCTCAGACTAAAGGGACGATCCTTTAAAACAGAGACGATGGTGAATTTCTTCAGCCAGAGGGTGGTGAATCTGTGCAAATCACTGTGTCTTTAAGACAGAGATAGAAAGTGTTTTGATCAATAAGGGGATCGGGGATGGTGGGGAGAAGGCAGGAGAATGGGGATGAGAAAAATATCAGCCATGATTGAATGGCGGAGCAGTCTTGATGGGCCGAGTGGCCTAATTCTGCTCCTATGTCTTATGGTCTACGGCTGACATTTTGTAATCATAACAGACCACAAGCCTTTGCTCGGCCTTCACAAAGGAGATAAAATAATTACCCCCCCCCCCGCCCCTGCATTGTCCATTTAATCCTCAGTGGTGGAATCCGAGGACGTCCCACTGACGACAGGAAGCCCTTCCTCACGAAAAGACAAGAACCAAGTGCTGAAGATGGTATCTTGTGGGGATCTCATTTAGTCGTCCCACGCCCAGGTCTGCGCCCAATTCTGGCGGAGTTACCCAATGGTCATGCCGAGATATCCAAGTTGAAGATACGCACGAAGAACAACGGTTGATGGTCCGGACTCGATGTAGATATTGAGGACCTAGTGAAGCAATGCTCCTTGTTCCAGGAGAACCAGAGGCTCTCGCCTTCAGCCTCCTGACATCCATATGAATGGACAGGAAGTCCACAGTCCATGGAGATTTTGCTGGTTCATTCTTAGGATCAATACTCCTCATTGTGGTCAACGCCCATTCTAAAGGGTCAGATGTGCATTGCATAGCCTCCACGACTTCTCACACAATAATAGAAAAACTCCGACAAAGTTTTTGTACCCATGGCATACCAGAGGTCCTCGTATCCGATAATGGCCTTTACCATTGGGGAGTTCCAAGCGTTCTTGAAGTCGAACGGCACCAAGCACATGGCGCGGGTACCACCTGTCGTCCGATGACCTGGTAGAGCGGGTAGTACAGACATTCAGGAATGGAATGAAGAAACAGCCAGCGGGTTCCATGGGCACAAGGTTGGCTCAATTCCTGTTTGACTACCGAACCACACCTCACATCAGCGACTGCGCACCTGACAGAGCCTGCTGCTTGCCAATTTGGCGGGGAAGGTGGAGACCAAGCAGGAGAGCCAAAAGAGGAATTACAATGCCAGGAGATGCCGTGAACGTACAGAATTTCAGGGGTGGCCCCAATTGGACTGGTGGAGCCGTGCTGGAGAAGATAGCGCCCGTCTCCAATAAAGTCCAAGAAAAAGCCGTGAAAAAGGAAAATGGACCACCTTGAAGTAAAAAACTCACCACTATTCTGAGAATTCCCCCTGTACCAAAATGGGTCAATAAGACATTCTAAATGGTGAACAGGGATTCTCACTCCCTGACTCCTATGCAGACTTAGGTGGGTGCTATTCGGGTCAAACTATATTTTCAAGTTATCCCCCGGTATAACCCATATCTTCATAGAAGAATTTTATCTACTTACCACTTAGTAGCATCGATCCTGAGTCCCGCATTGCTAAGTAAGTAAAGCAGACTTTATAATAACCACTGTTTCCGATTAAAACTTTAAGTTATTTTATTATTATTTTTTCTTTTAAAAGATGCAATCACTGTCTTTGCAGAAAAATAAAAAGACCTTGCTTCTGGATTCTCCTGGTTGGTTGAAAAGACCTTCAGGTCCACCTTGACAATCTCTCTTCTTTAGCTTTTGGTCTTCCTCAGATGGATTCGCTGTTCTGCTCGGTTGCTATGCTCTACCCTTCCCATGACCGAGGGCAGCCATGAGAGCTGACTCTGCTGGCTGTCCCCGATTTAGGGTTTATATATCCCTTCTAGCAGTTAATAGGTTTATATAACATTATCATAAAGTAACTTTATTTTACTCTTGATTGTACAAGGTACCTTTAATCTGAATTATTTCTAACACGACTATGTATTCATATTGAGCATTACTTCAGCTCATCGAACTCTGATGACATTGTTTCCCTTGTGATGTTCAAAAGTGCTTTGATCCCAGAGGGGTGTTACATCTGGTTCCTGACACCTCTAAAGTTGCTTTATTCCCAAATAGTGCCCCCAGCTCAGAACTCTGACTCCGATTTGGGGCTAACGTGCGTTCCCGTTGTCACGTTGTCTCCAGCTTCCCATATTCACCCGGAGTCAGCAGAATTTCACACCTAAACATTTGTCACCCAATTCAACTAAGGTCTTGGCAATTCTTTTTTAGCTGCTTACTAAAATAATTAACTTCAAAGGAGGTGCAAAATATTGATTTTTTTTCCATATAACTAAAAGTTCAATCTGCTGTGACTTAAAATACATGCGTCAGTTTTACAGCTTGAATAGTCACCAGCTGTTTTCTTAACGCCGGTTTGGTAAAGGCTACCTGCATTTCAAAACCTTCTTTTACAGCTGCTGTTAACCCTTCGTGGGATTTTTCACTACATTCTCTTATGTACCTTAGGTCAGGTATTGCCAGACTTCCATGTTTCAAATGACATATTTTCCCATTTTTACTTTTACAACCTGAGGAGTAGGGAGTCCACTCCAGTGGAAACTACTCCCCAATACCAGTCGTGGCCACCCCCGGCAGCAGGTTTCACCCCATGGGGGACCCTAGGGCGATTCCCGTTAATAGTAAAAACCAGAGGTTTGCACTGAGTGCTGAATTTGGTGCTTTTTGAGAGTGATAGTGAGAGTTTGGTGACCGAGGGAGTATAAGGCTTCATTTTTATCTAAAGTTTAGTCTTTCTTTTATTTCGTTAATTAACTTAAAAGTTGCTGTTTGGTTTAGAAGAAGGTGAATTTTCAATCAGCTTTAAACAGGCTTCTACTTCTAGGCACTTGCAGCTGGAGCTTGTTAATTAGTTAATTGGATTAGGCCAGTTTTTCAGAGGCTAGATTCACAGTATAAAAGTGATCCCCTACAGTGCAGACTTTGTTTGCACTGAGTGCTGAATTTGGTGCTTTTTGAGTGTGATAGTGAGAGTTTGGTGACCGAGGGAGTTAGGTGAGGAGGGAGTAAGGTGCTCCTTTCATTTTGTTTCCGACATTTCCGCAAAGAATGTGAAGAGAGCCAGGAGTTTACAGGAAGTGTAGCTGACTGGGAGCAGAGTCGAAGGGCGGAGATCTAGTTAGTCCACACAGCAGCTATATTCTTTAAGGTAAGAGGGGATGGAGGCTAGGCCAGTTACATGCTCCTCCTGTAGGATGTGGGTGGTGAGGGATACCACCGGTGTCCCCACTGACTATACCTGCGGGAAGTGCACCCAACTTCAGCTCCTCAAAGACCGTGTTAGGGAACTGGAGCTGAAGCTGGATGAACTTCGGATCATCCGGGAGGCAGAGGGGGTGATTGAGAAGAGTTACAGGGAGGTAACCACACCCAAGGTACAGGACAAGAATAGCTGGGTTACAGTCAGGGGGAAAAAAACAAACAGGCAGACAGTGCAGGGATCCCTCGTGGCCGTTCCCCTTCAAAACAAGTATACCGTTTTGGATGCTGTTGGGGGGGATGACCTACCGGGGGAAGGCCCTAGCGGTCAGGTCTCTGGCACGGAGTCTGGCTCTGGGGCTCAGAAGGGAAGGGGGGAGAATAGAAAAGCAATAGTTGTAGGAGATTCAATGGTTTGGGGAATAGATAGGAGATTCTGTGGTCGCGAGCGAGACTCCCGGAAGGTATGTTGCCTCCCGGGTGCCAGGGCCAGGGATGTCTCGGATCGTGTCTTCAGGATCCTTAAGGGGGAGGGTGAGCAGCCAGAAGTCGTGGTGCACATTGGTACCAACGACATAGGTAGGAAAAGGGGTGTGGAGGTAATAAACAAGTTTAGGGAGTTAGGCTGGAAGTTGAAAGCCAGGACAGACAGAGTTGTCATCTCTGGTTTGTTGCCGGTGCCACGTGATACCGAGGCTAGGAATAGGGAGAGAGTGCAGTTGAACACGTGGCTGCAGGAATGGTGTAGGAGGGAGGGCTTCAGGTATTTGGATAATTGGAGCGCATTCTGGGGAAGGTGGGACCTGTACAAGCAGTACGGGTTGCATCTGAACCAGAGGGGCACCAATATCCTGGGAGGGAGGTTTGCTAGTATTCTTCGGGAGGGTTTAAACTAATTTGGCAGGGGAATGGGAACCGGATTTGTAGTCCAGCAACTAAGGTAGCCGATATTCAGGATGCCAAAGCATGTAATGAGGCAGTGGGGAAGGGAACACTGACAAAGGAGAGTATTTGCAGGCACGGAGATGGGTTGAAGTGTGTATACTTCAACGCAAGAAGCATCAGGAATAAGGTGGGTGAACTTAAGGCATGGATCAGTACTTGGGACTACGATGTGGTAGCCATCACGGAAACTTGGATAGAAGAGGGGCAGAAATGGTTGTTGGAGGTCCCTGGTTATAGATGTTTCAATAAGATTAGGGAGGGTGGTAAAAGAGGTGGGGGGGTGGCATTATTAATTAGAGATAGTATAACAGCTGCAGAAAGGCAGTTCGAGGAGTATCACCCTATTGAGGTAGTATGGGTTGAAGTCAGAAATAGGAAAGGAGCAGTCACCTTGTTAGGAGTTTTCTATAGGCCCCCCAATAGTAGCAGAGGTGTGGAGGAACAGATTGGGAAACAGATTTTGGAAAGGTGCAGAAGTCATAGGGTAGTAGTCATGGGCGACTTTAACTTCCCAAATATTGAGTGGAAACTCTTTAGATCAAATAGTTTGGATGGGGTGGTGTTTGTGCAGTGTGTCCAGGAAGCTTTTCTAACACAGTATGTAGATTGTCCGACCAGAGGAGGGGCAATATTGGATTTAGTACTGGGTAATGAACCAGGGCAAGTGATAGATTTGTTAGTGGGGGAGCATTTTGGAGATAGTGACCACAATTCTGTGACTTTCACTTTAGTAATGGAGAGGGATAGGTACGTGCAACAGGGCAAGGTTTACAATTGGGGGAAGGGTAAATACGATGTTGTCAGACAAGAATTGAAGTGCATAAGTTGGGAACATAGGCTGGCAGGGAAGGACACAAGTGAAATGTGGAACTTGTTCAAGGAACAGGTGCTACGTGTCCTTGATATGTATGTCCCTGTCAGGCAGGGAAGAGATGGTCGAGTGAGGGAACCATGGTTGACAAGAGAGGTTGAATGTCTTGTTAAAAGGAAAAAGGTGACTTATGTAAGGCTGAGGAAACAAGGTTCAGACAGGGCATTGGAGGGATACAAGATAGCCAGGAGGGAACTGAAGAAAGGGATTAGGAGAGGTAAGAGAGGGCATGAACAATCTTTGGCGGGTAGGATCAAGGAAAACCCCAAGGCCTTTTACACATATGTGAGAAATATGAGAATGACTAGAGCGAGGGTAGGTCCGATCAAGGACAGTAGCGGGAGATTGTGTATTGAGTCTGAAGAGATAGGAGAGGTCTTGAATGAGTATTTTTCTTCTGTATTTACAAATGAGAGGGGCGATATTGTTGGAGAGGACAGTGTGAAACAGATTGGTAAGCTCGAGGAAATACTTGTCAGGAAGGAAGATGTGTTGGGCATTTTGAAAAACTTGAGGATAGACAAGTCCCCCGGGCCTGACGGGATATATCCAAGGATTCTATGGGAAGCAAGAGATGAAATTGCAGAGCCGTTGGCAATGATCTTTTCGTCCTCACTGTCAACAGGGGTGGTACCAGGGGATTGGAGAGTGGCAAATGTCGTGCCCCTGTTCAAAAAAGGAACTAGGGATAACCCTGGGAATTACAGGCCAGTTAGTCTTACTTCGGTGGTAGGCAAAGTAATGGAAAGGGTACTGAAGGATAGGATTTCTGAGCATCTGGAAAGACACTGCTTGATTAGGGATAGTCAGCACGGATTTGTGAGGGGTAGGTCTTGCCTTACAAATCTTATTGAATTCTTTGAGGAGGTGACCAAGCATGTGGATGAAGGTAAAGCAGTGGATGTAGTGTACATGGATTTTAGTAAGGCATTTGATAAAGTTCCCCATGGTAGGCTTATGCAGAAAGTAAGGAGGCATGGGATAGTGGGAAATTTGGCCAGTTGGATAACGAACTGGCTAACCGATAGAAGTCAGAGAGTGGTGGTGGATGGCAAATATTCAGCCTGGATCCCAGTTACCAGTGGCGTACCGCAGGGATCAGTTCTGGGTCCTCTGCTGTTTGTGATTTTCATTAATGACTTGGATGAGGGAGTTGAAGGGTGGGTCAGTAAATTTGCAGACGATACGAAGATTGGTGGAGTTGTGGATAGTAAGGAGGGCTGTTGTCGGCTGCAAAGAGACATAGATAGGATGCAGAGCTGGGCTGAGAAGTGGCAGATGGAGTTTAACCCTGAAAAGTGTGAGGTTGTCCATTTTGGAAGGACAAATATGAATGCGGAATATAGGGTTAACGGTAGAGTTCTTGGCAATGTGGAGGAGCAGAGAGATCTTGGGGTCTATGTTCATACATCTTTGAAAGTTGCCACTCAGGTGGATAGAGCTGTGAAGAAGGCCTATGGTGTGCTCGCGTTCATTAACAGAGGGATTGAATTTAAGAGCCGTGAGGTGATGATGCAGCTGTACAAAATTTTGGTAAGGCCACATTTGGAGTACTGTGTACAGTTCTGGTCGCCTCATTTTAGGAAGGATGTGGAAGCTCTGGAAAAGGTGCAAAGAAGATTTACCAGGATGTTGCCTGGAATGGAGAGTAGGTCTTACGAGGAAAGGTTGAGGGTGCTAGGCCTTTTCTCATTAGAGCGGAGAAGGATGAGGGGCGACTTGATAGAGGTTTATAAGATGATCAGGGGAATAGATAGAGTAGACAGTCAGAGACTTTTTCCCCGGGTGGAACACACCATTACAAGGGGACATAAATTTAAGGTGAAAGGTGGAAGATATAGGAGGGATATCAGAGGTAGGTTCTTTACCCAGAGAGTAGTGGGGGCATGGAATGCACTGCCTGTGGAAGTAGTTGAGTCGGAAACATTAGGGACCTTCAAGCAGCTATTGGATAGGTACATGGATGACGGTAAAATGATATAGTGTAGATTTATTTGTTCTTAAGGGCAGCACGGTAGCATTGTGGATAGCGCAATTGCTTCACAGCTCCATGGTCCCAGGTTCGATTCTGGCTTGGGTCATTGTCTGTGCGGAGTCTGCACGTCCTCCCCGTGTCTGCGTGGGTTTCCTCCGGGTGCTCCGGTTTCCTCCCACAGTCCAAAGATGTGCGGGTTAGGTGAATTGGCCAATGATAAATTGCCCTTAATGTCCAAATTGCCCTTGGTGTTGGGTGGAGGTGTTGAGTTTGGGTATGGTGCTCTTTCCAAGAGCCGGTGCAGACTCAGGGGGCCGAATGGCCTCCTTCTGCACTGTAAATTCAATGATAATCTATGATTAATCTAGGACAAAGGTTCGGCACAACATCGTGGGCCCAAGGGCCTGTTCTGTGCTGTATTTTCTATGTTCTATGTTCTAAAGGCTCAGGATCCGAGATGGCGGCTGAGGAGACTGGTTTGCGTCCGGACTCCAACACCGAGGATGAACACCTTTCTGTAATCCTGAGGCGTTCGACGAGGAAGCGGAGGTCCCTAGTCCGTTTCAGCACACCTCACCCACACCCTGATCTGGCTTCACCTGCCACAGGCTCAAGGCCCAGTGCCAAAAGATGGAAGAGGCCTCATCTCCACGGGAATAAAGGGGATGAAATGGACTTGTGGCCCCCCCACAAGGGGGGGGGGGGAGGTTATAACCCTCACAAAGGCCAAGGGGAATCTCCCCGTGGACTTTGTAGAATGTGAGTTCCTGTGTTGAGTGGACAGAGGCCTGTCGAATAGGGGCTCACCAGAAGAACCTTAAATACCGACCCGCTGACCCGGACTGGCAATTCCCGAGATCCCAGGCTGGGAAATTTGTTTTGTACCCTGCGGCTGAGCCTTTATTTGTGTTGGGAAATAAACCTGCTTTCCCTTTCAGCCTGGGCATCCTGGAATGATTACAGCCCACGTTCATGACTGTCCAGCATGGTGGAAACTGTATCTCAACATCTATCCTGGCAAATGTTTTAAAGAGGTTTATTCGTTTCAGTGCGACCACCCCTCAATCACCCAAACTTTAGAGATTATTAGTCCATACTAGCCGATCATATCACATGACCTCCCACCTCCAACTGCTCCACCCCCACACTCCCGCCATTGGTCCACCTGACATGCCAATCTTGCCTATCCCGCCTTCCACAATTGGATTGTCATTTGATTGGACGACCATTGTCTGTCAGTCAAACAGTCCCTTGCCCCATCTCCAGTGCTTTGAGATATTTCTTTCAATGCCCCGATAATTTTCTTCCTGGTTTCCTTTTGGCTGGTAGCATTGCCCTGGAGACTAACCTGTTTTCCAGGAGGCTCCAGGCCAATCCGAGAGGGTTGGCAAACCTATTCTGGAGGGAGACAATGTGGGGATCCCAGGAGGTGACTGCCTCACACTGCAATTGAATTTGACACCCAAAGGAGCTGAATACTGGTGTGGCGCTTTATATGGTTCAGGTAGACCTTTGTATGGAGGTGCCTGTCAGCCATGTTAGTTTTTATATTCGTCCCAAGTTTTTCTTTTAATGGACAGAAAGTGCAGGTGCCCCTTGGGAAGCAGAGCTCTGGGCAAGAACCCTTTCAATGTCTAGACACGGGAGACGGACAAAGCACAGGAGTATACATGTTTCCCGTAGCTTGTTTTTCCTGGAACAGGCCGCTGGACTGAAACCAAAGGTTATAGCTTGAGGGGTTGCCACTCCACACCAAGCATGCTGATCACTGGAGTCCCTCCCACCCTTACCCCCTGCCATAGACGTATTGGAAGGACTTGCAGGTTGATGATCAATCTGTTTGGCCACATTGTGTATGTACCTTCCTTGGACATCAAGTCCTGAGGTTGGACTTGAACCTGAAGCTTCTGACTCAGAGACAACACTGCTACCCACTACGCCACAAGACCCCCTACATAATTATATGTATTGGGTAGTATGTGTGGTTGCAATGAACACAACTTGTTATATTCTGGTTATGTATGATACCCATTGTTTTAGAAGTGGGTTGTAGAATAAAAAGGAGCAAAATATATTTCCACGGTATCTTGGGTGGACAAGGCACCAGAAATAAAATGAGCAACGTGTTATTGTATTCCAGCACTCGCTGGCCTGGCTTCTCATCATGTACCTTCCGTGAGAGAGGCGATCAATTGGGGAGTATGGAGTGAGGCACTGCAAAGGGTCAACGGGACCTCCTCTTGTGTAAGGATGAGCCTGATGCAGTTTAAGGTGGTGCACAGGGTTCTTATGACTCGGGCGAGAATGAGTGGGTTCTTTCAGGGGGTAGCAGAGGAGTATGAGAGGTGCGGGCGGGGGCCAGCGAACCACACGCACATGTTTTGGGGTTGTGATACATTGGGAAGATTCTGGGTGGGAGTGTTCGCAGTCTTACCCAGGATAGTGGAGGAGGGAGTGGATCGGACCCTTTGGCACCGATATTTGGGGTTTCAGAGAAGCCGGAGCTCATGGAGAGGAGGAAGGCCGATGTCTTGGCCTTCGCCTCTCTGATTGCACGGCGGCGAATTTTGCTGGAGTGGCGGTCGGCATGGCCACCGGGGTTAGCAGCTTGGTTGGGTGACCTGTATGACTTCCTGCAGTTGGTGGAGATAAAATATGAGTTCATGGGCTCTGCAGGGGGGTTTGAGAAAAGGTGGGGGGGTGTTTGTGATCGTGTTTGAGGAGCTGTTCTTCGCGGGGGGGGGGGGGGGGGGGGGGGGTTAAAAAGGGGGAAACATTTTTACAGACTGTCGAGTTGATTGTTGGGAAGTATGTTTCCCAGGGAGTTTATGTGTTGCAACCAGTTTTGATACATGTTTGTAATAAAATACATTTTATTGGCGTCTCCATCTTCAGCTGATCCTGGAATTCCCTCCCTGAACTTCGTCGCTTCTCTGCGTCTCACATTCGAAACTCAAGTTTATTGGTTGGTGACAAATGCAGAACATGTTTGCCAAATGCATGCCTGGAATCGGCGGGTTGTCTCTGAGGAACGGTTGGAGAGGTTGGCAATGTCTCCAATTGGCTACTCCCCAGAAATCATAACAAAAACCCATTATGCCGCTCCTTGTAAACATGAGCATAAGTATGACTTGAAAGAATGATGTTCTGGCTTTTACAACATCTTAATTGCACCTTTTGCAGCCACAAAGTCTGTCTGTCTTTACAAGAATAAATAACCCTACCATCCATCTTGTCAGCATTGTCCTTCCAAAGGAGCACCCTACATAGGCCCACTCCCCTGTTGCTTCTGGCTGCTGCTGAGTAAAGAGTCAAGAGTTCTGCTCCTTTTCACAAACACCTTTATTTTCCTTGAACACACTCCATACAAAGCTCTATCACCACATCACATGCAACAAGAGCCACCTGCAGCTCCTTTACGTATCAGTGTCAATTATTGGATACTTAACATCAGCGAGACATCTAACTGGACTGTCTCTGATCCCATTCCTGGACATCCCCCACCCTATCCCCGTAACACCACCCAAGCTGCACATCCTGGGACACGAAGGGGTCATTTAGCGTGACCAATGCACCTAACTTGCATATCTTTGGATTGTGGGAGGAAATCGGAGCACCCGGAGGAAACCCACGCAGACACGGGGAGAAAATGCAGACTCCAAACAGACAGTGACCCAAGGCCGGAATCGAACCTGGGTCCCTGGCGTAGTGAGGCAGCAGTGCTAACCACTGTGCCACCCTGCCGGATTAAACTATGATTATTTTTTTTAGATTGTAACAGCAGATATATACACATCCTAACCCGGGCTTTTAAAACCATTACAGCACCGGATACATTTAACGCAATATATATACTGATTTCTTACATTCACCACAGAATGTTTGTACATTCATATATCAATCAATCGGAGGAGGGAATGAGCTAGGACTTAAAAGACTTCCCTTCCTCTTTAAGAGTATACTTTCTGCCTGTATATAAAACCACTCAACAGGAATCTAGATTTATATGTGACCAAGTCTTCAAGGACTGATTGATGAAGCGTTAAATTACTCAATGTTAGTGCAAGTGTTTCACGTTGTACATGTGAAAATCGCCAGCAGTTAAGCCATTAACAGAGTCAAAGTTCCAAGTATCAGTTGAGGTGGGACATGTCCAGCACTCATGCTAATCAGAAAAAATCCAGGCGCACGAGAATTTTCCAAATTATTCATCAGGCCTGGCTCAATGTGTAGGATTCCCATTCCCCGAGACGCTGGGAGCTAACCGAGGGTAGCGATGGTTAAAGAGAGCTTTGGTCGTGTTTAAAGCGTTGAAGGATTTTAACAGGGTGAGTAAGGGTGAGCTTTATGTGGTAGAAGAGGTCAGTCACCAAGTGACGTGGGCATGAGGTTTTTGTTGAAAGAACCAGAGGAGGAGGTGAAAGTGTAGAGGATTTAGGAGTGAGTTATGTTTAGGCATTGCCTGAATGGCTGATGGAAACTGATTGAATAGTAACCTTTAAAGGTCAAGGTTAAACATCCCTTATCCAAAATTCTTGGGGCCGAGTGTGCATCGGATTTCAGAGTTTTCGGATTTCAGGATATACTGCACGTGTGCGGAACATTGGGAACTGAGCATGTGCGGGACGTTGGGAACTGCGCATGTGCGGTATGTGTTGGGGACTGCGCAGGTGAGGTGTGCATTGGGAACTGCGCGGGTGCGATGTGCCTTGGGAACTGCGCAGGTGCGGTGTGCTTTGGGAACTACACAGGTGCGGTGTGCGTTGGGAACTGCGCAGGTGCGGTGTGTGTTGGAACCGTGCAGGTGCGGTGTGCGTTGGGAACTGCGCAGGTGCGGTGTGTGTTGGAACCGTGCAGGTGCGGTGTGCGTTGGGAACTGCGCAGGTGCGGTGTGTGTTGGGAACTGCGCAGGTGCGGTGTGTGTTGGCAACTGCGCAGGTGAGGTGTTAATTGGGAACTGCACAGGTGCGGTGTGTGTTGGGAACTGCGCAGGTGCGGTGTGTGTTGGGAACTGCGCAGGTGTGGTGTGCTTTTGGAACTGCGCAGGTGCGATGTGCATTGGGAACTGCACAGGTGCGGTGTGTGTTGGGAACTGCGCAGGTGCGGTGTGTGTTGGGAAATGCGCACGTGTGGTGTGCATTGGGAACTGCACAGGTGCGGTGTGTGTTGGGAACTGCGCAGGTGCGGTGTATGTTGGGAACTGTGCAGGTGCGGTGTGCTTTTGGAACTGCGCAGATGCAGTGTGCGTTTGGAACTGCGCAGGTGCGGTGTGCGTTGGGAACTGCACAGGTGAGGTGTGCATTGGGAACTGCGCAGGTGCAGTGTGTGTTGGAACCGTGCAGGTGCGGTGTGCATTGGGAACTGCGCAGGTGCGGTGTGTGTTGGGAACTGCGCAGGTGCGGTGTGTGTTGGCAACTGCGCAGGTGCGGTGTGCATTGGGAACTGAACAGGTGCGGTGTGTGTTGGGAACTGCGCAGGAGCAGTGTGTGTTGGGAACTGCGCAGGTGTGGTGTGCTTTTGGAACTGCGCAGGTGCGATGTGCATTGGGAACTGCACAGGTGCGGTATGTGTTGGGAACTGCGCAGGTGCGGTGTGTGTTGGGAACTGCGCAGGTGCGGTGTGCATTGGGAACTGCACAGGTGCGGTGTGTGTTGGGAACTGCGCAGGTGCGGTGTATGTTGGGAACTGTGCAGGTGCGGTGTGCTTTTGGAACTGCGCAGATGCAGTGTGCGTTGGGAACTGCGCAGGTGCGGTGTGCGTTGGGAACTGCACAGGTGAGGTGTGCATTGGGAACTACGCAGGTGCGATGTGCCTTGGGAACTGCGCAGGTGCGGTGTGCCTTGGGAACTGCGCAGGTGCGGTGTGCATTGGGAACTGTGCAGGTGCGGTGTGCATTGGGAACTGCGTAGGTGCGACATGCCTTGGGAACTGCACAGGTGCGGTGTGTGTTGGGACCTGCGCAGGTGCGGTGTGCATTGGGAACTGCACAGGTGTGGTGTGTGTTGGGAACTGCGCAGGTGCGGTGTGCGTTGGGAACTGCGCAGGTGCGGTGTGTGTTGGGAATTGCGCAGGTGAGTTGTGCATTGGGAATTGCACAGGTGAGATGTGCATTGGGAACTGCGCATGTGCGGTATGTGTTGGGGACTGCGCAGGTGAGGTGTGCATTGGGAACTGCGCAGGTGCGATGTGCCTTGGGAACTGCGCAGGTGCGGTGTGTGTTGGGAACTACACAGGTGCGGTATGCGTTGGGAACTGCGCAGGTGCGGTGTGTGTTGGAACCGTGCAGGTGCGGTGTGCGTTGGGAACTGCGCAGGTGCGGTGTGTGTTGGAACCGTGCAGGTGCGGTGTGCGTTGGGAACTGCGCAGGTGCGGTGTGTGTTGGGAACTGCGCAGGTGCGGTGTGTGTTGGCAACTGCGCAGGTGAGGTGTTAATTGGGAACTGCACAGGTGCGGTGTGTGTTGGGAACTGCGCAGGTGCGGTGTGTGTTGGGAACTGCGCAGGTGTGGTGTGCTTTTGGAACTGCGCAGGTGCGATGTGCATTGGGAACTGCACAGGTGCGGTGTGTGTTGGGAACTGCGCAGGTGCGGTGTGTGTTGGGAACTGCGCAGGTGTGGTGTGCATTGGGAACTGCACAGGTGCGGTGTGTGTTGGGAACTGCGCAGGTGCGGTGTATGTTGGGAACTGTGCAGGTGCGGTGTGCTTTTGGAACTGCGCAGATGCAGTGTGCGTTTGGAACTGCGCAGGTGCGGTGTGCGTTGGGAACTGCACAGGTGAGGTGTGCATTGGGAACTGCGCAGGTGCAGTGTGTGTTGGAACCGTGCAGGTGCGGTGTGCATTGGGAACTGCGCAGGTGCGGTGTGTGTTGGGAACTGCGCAGGTGCGGTGTGTGTTGGCAACTGCGCAGGTGCGGTGTGCATTGGGAACTGAACAGGTGCGGTGTGTGTTGGGAACTGCGCAGGAGCAGTGTGTGTTGGGAACTGCGCAGGTGTGGTGTGCTTTTGGAACTGCGCAGGTGCGATGTGCATTGGGAACTGCACAGGTGCGGTATGTGTTGGGAACTGCGCAGGTGCGGTGTGTGTTGGGAACTGCGCAGGTGCGGTGTGCATTGGGAACTGCACAGGTGCGGTGTGTGTTGGGAACTGCGCAGGTGCGGTGTATGTTGGGAACTGTGCAGGTGCGGTGTGCTTTTGGAACTGCGCAGATGCAGTGTGCGTTGGGAACTGCGCAGGTGCGGTGTGCGTTGGGAACTGCACAGGTGAGGTGTGCATTGGGAACTACGCAGGTGCGATGTGCCTTGGGAACTGCGCAGGTGCGGTGTGCCTTGGGAACTGCGCAGGTGCGGTGTGCATTGGGAACTGTGCAGGTGCGGTGTGCATTGGGAACTGCGTAGGTGCGACATGCCTTGGGAACTGCACAGGTGCGGTGTGTGTTGGGACCTGCGCAGGTGCGGTGTGCATTGGGAACTGCACAGGTGTGGTGTGTGTTGGGAACTGCGCAGGTGCGGTGTGCGTTGGGAACTGCGCAGGTGCGGTGTGTGTTGGGAATTGCGCAGGTGAGTTGTGCATTGGGAATTGCACAGGTGAGATGTGCATTGGGAACTGCACAGGTGAGGTGTGCATTGGGAACCGTGCAGGTGCGATGTGCCTTGGGAACTGCGCAGGTGCGGTGTGCGTTGGGAACTGCGCAGGTGTGTTGTGCATTGGGAACTGCGCAGGTGCGGTGTGCATTGGGAACTGCGCAGGTGCGATGTGCCTTGGGAACTGTGCAGGTGCGGTGTGTGTTGGGAACTGCGCAGGTGCGGTGTGCATTTGGAACTGCGCAGGTGCGATGTGCGTTGGGAACTGCGCAGGTGCGGTGTGTTGGGAATTGCGCAGGTGAGGTGTGCATTGGGAATTGCACAGGTGAGGTGTGCGTTGGGAACTGCACAGGTGCGGTGTGTGTTGGGAACTGCGCAGGTGTGGTGTGCTTTTGGAACTGCGCAGGTGCAATGTGCATTGGGAACTGCACAGGTGAGGTGTGCGTTGGAAACTGCACAGGTGAGGTGTGCATTGGGAACTACGCAGGTGCGATGTGCCTTGGGAACTGCGCAGGTGCGGTGTGCGTTGGGAACTGCGCAGGTGCGGTGTGCATTGGGAACTGTGCAGGTGCGGTGTGCATTGGGAACTGCGCACGTGCGACATGCCTTGGGAACTGCGCAGGTGCGGTGTGTGTTGTGACCTGCGCAGGTGCGATGTGCATTGGGAACTGCGCAGTTGTGGTGTGTGTTGGGAACTGCGTAGGTGCGGTGTGCGTTGGGAACTGCGCAGGTGCGGTGTGTTGGGAATTGCACAGGTGAGGTGTGCATTGGGAATTGCACAGGTGAGATGTGCATTGGGAACTGCACAGGTGAGGTGTGCATTGGGAACCGTGCAGGTGCGATGTGCCTTGGGAACTGCGCAGGCGCGGTGTGCGTTGGGAACTGCGCATGTGCGTTGTGCATTGGGAACTGCGCAGGAGCGGTGTGCGTTGGGAACTGCGCAGGTGCGATGTGCCTTGGGAACTGCGCAGGTGTGGTGTGTGTTGGGAACTGCGCAGGTGCAGTGTGCATTTGGAACTGCGCAGGTGCGGTGTTTGTTGGGAACTGCGCAGGTGCGGTGTGCGTTGGGAACTGCGCAGGTGCGGTGTGTTGGGAATTGCGCAGGTGAGGTGTGCATTGGGAATTGCACAGGTGAGGTGTGCGTTGGGAACTGCACAGGTGCGGTGTGTGTTGGGAACTGTGCAGGTGTGGTGTGCTTTTGGAACTGCGCAGGTGCGATGTGCATTGGGAACTGCACAGGTGCGGTGTGTGTTGGGAACTGCGCAGGTGCGGTGTGTGTTGGGAACTGCGCAGGTGCGGTGTGCATTGGGAACTGCACAGGTGCGGTATGCGTTGGGAACTGCGCAGGTGCGGTGTGTGTTGGAACCGTGCAGGTGCGGTGTGCGTTGGGAACTGCGCAGGTGCGGTGTGTGTTGGGAACTGCGCAGGTGCGGTGTGTGTTGGCAACTGCGCAGGTGAGGTGTTAATTGGGAACTGCACAGGTGCGGTGTGTGTTGGGAACTGCGCAGGTGCGGTGTGTGTTGGGAACTGCGCAGGTGTGGTGTGCTTTTGGAACTGCGCAGGTGCGATGTGCATTGGGAACTGCACAGGTGCGGTGTGTGTTGGGAACTGCGCAGGTGCGGTGTGTGTTGGGAACTGCGCAGGTGTGGTGTGCATTGGGAACTGCACAGGTGCGGTGTGTGTTGGGAACTGCGCAGGTGCGGTGTATGTTGGGAACTGTGCAGGTGCGGTGTGCTTTTGGAACTGCGCAGATGCAGTGTGCGTTTGGAACTGCGCAGGTGCGGTGTGCGTTGGGAACTGCACAGGTGAGGTGTGCATTGGGAACTGCGCAGGTGCAGTGTGTGTTGGAACCGTGCAGGTGCGGTGTGCGTTGGGAACTGCGCAGGTGCGGTGTGTGTTGGGAACTGCGCAGGTGCGGTGTGTGTTGGGAACTGCGCAGGTGCGGTGTGCATTGGGAACTGAACAGGTGCGGTGTGTGTTGGGAACTGCGCAGGAGCAGTGTGTGTTGGGAACTGCGCAGGTGTGGTGTGCTTTTGGAACTGCGCAGGTGCGATGTGCATTGGGAACTGCACAGGTGCGGTATGTGTTGGGAACTGCGCAGGTGCGGTGTGTGTTGGGAACTGCGCAGGTGCGGTGTGCATTGGGAACTGCACAGGTGCGGTGTGTGTTGGGAACTGCGCAGGTGCGGTGTATGTTGGGAACTGTGCAGGTGCGGTGTGCTTTTGGAACTGCGCAGATGCAGTGTGCGTTGGGAACTGCGCAGGTGCGGTGTGCGTTGGGAACTGCACAGGTGAGGTGTGCATTGGGAACTACGCAGGTGCGATGTGCCTTGGGAACTGCGCAGGTGCGGTGTGCCTTGGGAACTGCGCAGGTGCGGTGTGCATTGGGAACTGTGCAGGTGCGGTGTGCATTGGGAACTGCGTAGGTGCGACATGCCTTGGGAACTGCACAGGTGCGGTGTGTGTTGGGACCTGCGCAGGTGCGGTGTGCATTGGGAACTGCACAGGTGTGGTGTGTGTTGGGAACTGCGCAGGTGCGGTGTGCGTTGGGAACTGCGCAGGTGCGGTGTGTGTTGGGAATTGCGCAGGTGAGTTGTGCATTGGGAATTGCACAGGTGAGATGTGCATTGGGAACTGCACAGGTGAGGTGTGCATTGGGAACCGTGCAGGTGCGATGTGCCTTGGGAACTGCGCAGGTGCGGTGTGCGTTGGGAACTGCGCAGGTGTGTTGTGCATTGGGAACTGCGCAGGTGCGGTGTGCATTGGGAACTGCGCAGGTGCGATGTGCCTTGGGAACTGTGCAGGTGCGGTGTGTGTTGGGAACTGCGCAGGTGCGGTGTGCATTTGGAACTGCGCAGGTGCGATGTGCGTTGGGAACTGCGCAGGTGCGGTGTGTTGGGAATTGCGCAGGTGAGGTGTGCATTGGGAATTGCACAGGTGAGGTGTGCGTTGGGAACTGCACAGGTGCGGTGTGTGTTGGGAACTGCGCAGGTGTGGTGTGCTTTTGGAACTGCGCAGGTGCGATGTGCATTGGGAACTGCACAGGTGCGGTGTGCGTTGGAAACTGCACAGGTGAGGTGTGCATTGGGAACTACGCAGGTGCGATGTGCCTTGGGAACTGCGCAGGTGCGGTGTGCGTTGGGAACTGCGCAGGTGCGGTGTGCATTGGAAACTGTGCAGGTGCGGTGTGCATTGGGAACTGCGCACGTGCGACATGCCTTGGGAACTGCGCAGGTGCGGTGTGTGTTGTGACCTGCGCAGGTGCGATGTGCATTGGGAACTGCGCAGTTGTGGTGTGTGTTGGGAACTGCGTAGGTGCGGTGTGCGTTGGGAACTGCGCAGGTGCGGTGTGTTGGGAATTGCACAGGTGAGGTGTGCATTGGGAATTGCACAGGTGAGATGTGCATTGGGAACTGCACAGGTGAGGTGTGCATTGGGAACCGTGCAGGTGCGATGTGCCTTGGGAACTGCGCAGGCGCGGTGTGCGTTGGGAACTGCGCATGTGCGTTGTGCATTGGGAACTGCGCAGGAGCGGTGTGCGTTGGGAACTGCGCAGGTGCGATGTGCCTTGGGAACTGCGCAGGTGTGGTGTGTGTTGGGAACTGCGCAGGTGCAGTGTGCATTTGGAACTGCGCAGGTGCGGTGTTTGTTGGGAACTGCGCAGGTGCGGTGTGCGTTGGGAACTGCGCAGGTGCGGTGTGTTGGGAATTGCGCAGGTGAGGTGTGCATTGGGAATTGCACAGGTGAGGTGTGCGTTGGGAACTGCACAGGTGCGGTGTGTGTTGGGAACTGTGCAGGTGTGGTGTGCTTTTGGAACTGCGCAGGTGCGATGTGCATTGGGAACTGCACAGGTGCGGTGTGTGTTGGGAACTGCGCAGGTGCGGTGTGTGTTGGGAACTGCGCAGGTGCGGTGTGCATTGGGAACTGCACAGGTGCGGTATGCGTTGGGAACTGCGCAGGTGCGGTGTGTGTTGGAACCGTGCAGGTGCGGTGTGCGTTGGGAACTGCGCAGGTGCGGTGTGTGTTGGGAACTGCGCAGGTGCGGTGTGTGTTGGCAACTGCGCAGGTGAGGTGTTAATTGGGAACTGCACAGGTGCGGTGTGTGTTGGGAACTGCGCAGGTGCGGTGTGTGTTGGAACTGCGCAGGTGTGGTGTGCTTTTGGAACTGCGCAGGTGCGATGTGCATTGGGAACTGCACAGGTGCGGTGTGTGTTGGGAACTGCGCAGGTGCGGTGTGTGTTGGGAACTGCGCAGGTGTGGTGTGCATTGGGAACTGCACAGGTGCGGTGTGTGTTGGGAACTGCGCAGGTGCGGTGTATGTTGGGAACTGTGCAGGTGCGGTGTGCTTTTGGAACTGCGCAGATGCAGTGTGCGTTTGGAACTGCGCAGGTGCGGTGTGCGTTGGGAACTGCACAGGTGAGGTGTGCATTGGGAACTGCGCAGGTGCAGTGTGTGTTGGAACCGTGCAGGTGCGGTGTGCGTTGGGAACTGCGCAGGTGCGGTGTGTGTTGGGAACTGCGCAGGTGCGGTGTGTGTTGGGAACTGCGCAGGTGCGGTGTGCATTGGGAACTGAACAGGTGCGGTGTGTGTTGGGAACTGCGCAGGAGCAGTGTGTGTTGGGAACTGCGCAGGTGTGGTGTGCTTTTGGAACTGCGCAGGTGCGATGTGCATTGGGAACTGCACAGGTGCGGTATGTGTTGGGAACTGCGCAGGTGCGGTGTGTGTTGGGAACTGCGCAGGTGCGGTGTGCATTGGGAACTGCACAGGTGCGGTGTGTGTTGGGAACTGCGCAGGTGCGGTGTATGTTGGGAACTGTGCAGGTGCGGTGTGCTTTTGGAACTGCGCAGATGCAGTGTGCGTTGGGAACTGCGCAGGTGCGGTGTGCGTTGGGAACTGCACAGGTGAGGTGTGCATTGGGAACTACGCAGGTGCGATGTGCCTTGGGAACTGCGCAGGTGCGGTGTGCCTTGGGAACTGCGCAGGTGCGGTGTGCATTGGGAACTGTGCAGGTGCGGTGTGCATTGGGAACTGCGTAGGTGCGACATGCCTTGGGAACTGCACAGGTGCGGTGTGTGTTGGGACCTGCGCAGGTGCGGTGTGCATTGGGAACTGCACAGGTGTGGTGTGTGTTGGGAACTGCGCAGGTGCGGTGTGCGTTGGGAACTGCGCAGGTGCGGTGTGTGTTGGGAATTGCGCAGGTGAGTTGTGCATTGGGAATTGCACAGGTGAGATGTGCATTGGGAACTGCACAGGTGAGGTGTGCATTGGGAACCGTGCAGGTGCGATGTGCCTTGGGAACTGCGCAGGTGCGGTGTGCGTTGGGAACTGCGCAGGTGTGTTGTGCATTGGGAACTGCGCAGGTGCGGTGTGCATTGGGAACTGCGCAGGTGCGATGTGCCTTGGGAACTGTGCAGGTGCGGTGTGTGTTGGGAACTGCGCAGGTGCGGTGTGCATTTGGAACTGCGCAGGTGCGATGTGCGTTGGGAACTGCGCAGGTGCGGTGTGTTGGGAATTGCGCAGGTGAGGTGTGCATTGGGAATTGCACAGGTGAGGTGTGCGTTGGGAACTGCACAGGTGCGGTGTGTGTTGGGAACTGCGCAGGTGTGGTGTGCTTTTGGAACTGCGCAGGTGCGATGTGCATTGGGAACTGCACAGGTGCGGTGTGCGTTGGAAACTGCACAGGTGAGGTGTGCATTGGGAACTACGCAGGTGCGATGTGCCTTGGGAACTGCGCAGGTGCGGTGTGCGTTGGGAACTGCGCAGGTGCGGTGTGCATTGGAAACTGTGCAGGTGCGGTGTGCATTGGGAACTGCGCACGTGCGACATGCCTTGGGAACTGCGCAGGTGCGGTGTGTGTTGTGACCTGCGCAGGTGCGATGTGCATTGGGAACTGCGCAGTTGTGGTGTGTGTTGGGAACTGCGTAGGTGCGGTGTGCGTTGGGAACTGCGCAGGTGCGGTGTGTTGGGAATTGCACAGGTGAGGTGTGCATTGGGAATTGCACAGGTGAGATGTGCATTGGGAACTGCACAGGTGAGGTGTGCATTGGGAACCGTGCAGGTGCGATGTGCCTTGGGAACTGCGCAGGCGCGGTGTGCGTTGGGAACTGCGCATGTGCGTTGTGCATTGGGAACTGCGCAGGAGCGGTGTGCGTTGGGAACTGCGCAGGTGCGATGTGCCTTGGGAACTGCGCAGGTGTGGTGTGTGTTGGGAACTGCGCAGGTGCAGTGTGCATTTGGAACTGCGCAGGTGCGGTGTTTGTTGGGAACTGCGCAGGTGCGGTGTGCGTTGGGAACTGCGCAGGTGCGGTGTGTTGGGAATTGCGCAGGTGAGGTGTGCATTGGGAATTGCACAGGTGAGGTGTGCGTTGGGAACTGCACAGGTGCGGTGTGTGTTGGGAACTGTGCAGGTGTGGTGTGCTTTTGGAACTGCGCAGGTGCGATGTGCATTGGGAACTGCACAGGTGCGGTGTGTGTTGGGAACTGCGCAGGTGCGGTGTGTGTTGGGAACTGCGCAGGTGCGGTGTGCATTGGGAACTGCACAGGTGCGGTGGGTGTCGGGAACTGCGCAGGTGCGGTGTATGTTGGGAACTGCGCAGGTGCGGTGTGCTTTTGGACCTGCGCAGATGCAGTGTTCGTTGGGAACTGCGCAGGTGCGGTGTGCGTTGGGAACTGCACAGGTGAGGTGTGCATTGGGAACAGCGCAGGTGCGGTGTGTGTTGGAACCGTGCAGGTGCGGTGTGCGTTAGGAACTGCGCTGGTGCGGTGTGTGTTGGGAACTGCGCAGGTGCGGTGTGTGTTGGCAACTGCGCAGGTGCGGTGTGCATTGGGAACTGCACAGGTGCGGTGTGTGTTGGGAACTGCGCAGGAGCGGTGTGTGTTGGGAACTGCGCAGGTGTGGTGTGCTTTTGGAACTGCGCAGGTGCGATGTGCATTGGGAACTGCACAGGTGCTGTGTGTGTTGGGAACTGCGCAGGTGCGGATGTGTGTTGGGAACTGCGCAGGTGCGGTGTGCATTGGGAACTGCACAGGTGCGGTGTGTGTTGGGAACTGCGCAGGTGCGGTGTATGTTGGGAACTGTGCAGGTGCGGTGTGCTTTTGGAACTGCGCAGATGCAGTGTGCGTTGGGAACTGCGCAGGTGCGGTGTGCGTTGGGAACTGCACAGGTGAGGTGTGCATTGGGAACTACGCAGGTGCGATGTGCCTTGGGAACTGCGCAGGTGCGGTGTGCCTTGGGAACTGCGCAGGTGCGGTGTGCATTGGGAACTGTGCAGGTGCGGTGTGCATTGGGAACTGCGTAGGTGCGACATGCCTTGGGAACTGCGCAGGTGCGGTGTGTGTTGGGACCTGCGCAGGTGCGGTGTGCATTGGGAACTGCACAGGTGTGGTGTGTGTTGGGAACTGCGCAGGTGCGGTGTGCGTTGGGAACTGCGCAGGTGCGGTGTGTTGGGAATTGCGCAGGTGAGGTGTGCATTGGGAATTGCACAGGTGAGATGTGCATTGGGAACTGCACAGGTGAGGTGTGCATTGGGAACCGTGCAGGTGCGATGTGCCTTGGGAACTGCGCAGGTGCGGTGTGCGTTGGGAACTGCGCAGGTGTGTTGTGCATTGGGAACTGCGCAGGTGCGGTGTGCATTGGGAACTGCGCAGGTGCGATGTGCCTTGGGAACTGTGCAGGTGCGGTGTGTGTTGGGAACTGCGCAGGTGCGGTGTGCATTTGGAACTGCGCAGGTGCGATGTGCGTTGGGAACTGCGCAGGTGCGGTGTGTTGGGAATTGCGCAGGTGAGGTGTGCATTGGGAATTGCACAGGTGAGGTGTGCGATGGGAACTGCACAGGTGCGGTGTGTGTTGGGAACTGCGCAGGTGTGGTGTGCTTTTGGAACTGCGCAGGTGCGATGTGCATTGGGAACTGCACAGGTGCGGTGTGCGTTGGAAACTGCACAGGTGAGGTGTGCATTGGGAACTACGCAGGTGCGATGTGCCTTGGGAACTGCGCAGGTGCGGTGTGCGTTGGGAACTGCGCAGGTGCGGTGTGCATTGGGAACTGTGCAGGTGCGGTGTGCATTGGGAACTGCGCACGTGCGACATGCCTTGGGAACTGCGCAGGTGCGGTGTGTGTTGGGACCTGCGCAGGTGCGATGTGCATTGGGAACTGCGCAGTTGTGGTGTGTGTTGGGAACTGCGCAGGTGCGGTGTGTGTTGGGAACTGCGCAGGTGCGGTGTGTTGGGAATTGCACAGGTGAGGTGTGCATTGGGAATTGCACAGGTGAGATGTGCATTGGGAACTGCACAGGCGCGGTGTGCGTTGGGAACTGCGCATGTGCGTTGTGCATTGGGAACTGCGCAGGAGCGGTGTGCGTTGGGAACTGCGCAGGTGCGATGTGCCTTGGGAACTGCGCAGGCGCGGTGTGCGTTGGGAACTGCGCATGTGCGTTGTGCATTGGGAACTGCGCAGGAGCGGTGTGCGTTGGGAACTGCGCAGGTGCGATGTGCCTTGGGAACTGCGCAGGTGTGGTGTGTGTTGGGAACTGCGCAGGTGCAGTGTGCATTTGGAACTGCGCAGGTGCGGTGTTTGTTGGGAACTGCGCAGGTGCGGTGTGCGTTGGGAACTGCGCAGGTGCGGTGTGTTGGGAATTGCGCAGGTGAGGTGTGCATTGGGAATTGCACAGGTGAGGTGTGCGTTGGGAACTGCACAGGTGCGGTGTGTGTTGGGAACTGTGCAGGTGTGGTGTGCTTTTGGAACTGCGCAGGTGCGATGTGCATTGGGAACTGCACAGGTGCGGTGTGTGTTGGGAACTGCGCAGGTGCGGTGTGTGTTGGGAACTGCGCAGGTGCGGTGTGCATTGGGAACTGCACAGGTGCGGTGGGTGTCGGGAACTGCGCAGGTGCGGTGTATGTTGGGAACTGCGCAGGTGCGGTGTGCTTTTGGACCTGCGCAGATGCAGTGTACGTTGGGAACTGCGCAGGTGCGGTGTGCGTTGGGAACTGCACAGGTGAGGTGTGCATTGGGAACAGCGCAGGTGCGGTGTGTGTTGGAACCGTGCAGGTGCGATGTGCGTTAGGAACTGCGCTGGTGCGGTGTGTGTTGGGAACTGCGCAGGTGCGGTGTGTGTTGGCAACTGCGCAGGCGCGGTGTGCATTGGGAACTGCACAGGTGCGGTGTGTGTTGGGAACTGCGCAGGAGCGGTGTGTGTTGGGAACTGCGCAGGTGTGGTGTGCTTTTGGATCTGCGCAGGTGCGATGTGCATTGGGAACTGCACAGGTGCGGTGTGTGTTGGGAACTGCGCAGGTGCGGTGTGTGTTGGGAACTGCGCAGGTGCGGTGTGCATTGGGAACTGCACAGGTGCGGTGTGTGTTGGGAACTGCGCAGGTGCGGTGTATGTTGGGAACTGTGCAGGTGCGGTGTGCTTTTGGAACTGCGAAGATGCAGTGTGCGTTGGGAACTGCGCAGGTGCGGTGTGCGTTGGGAACTGCACAGGTGAGGTGTGCATTGGGAACTGCGCAGGTGCGATGTGCCTTGGGAACTGCGCAGGTGCGGTGTGCGTTGGGAACTGCGCAGGTGCTGTGTGCATTGGGAACTGTGCAGGTGCGGTGTGCATTGGGAACTGCGCAGGTGCGACGTGCCTTGGGAACTGCGCAGGTGCGGTGTGTGTTGGGAACTGCGCAGGTGCGGTGTGCATTGGGAACAGCGCAGGTGCGGTGTGCGTTGGGAACTGCACAGGTGAGGTGTGCATTGGGAACTACGCAGGTGCGATGTGCCTTGGGAACTGCGCAGGTGCGGTGTGCCTTGGGAACTGCGCAGGTGCGGTGTGCATTGGGAACTGCGCAGGTGCGGTGTGCATTGGGAACTGCACAGGTGCGGTGTGTGTTGGGAACTGCGCAGGTGCGGTGTATGTTGGGAACTGTGCAGGTGCGGTGTGCTTTTGGAACTGCGCAGGTGCGATGTGCATTGGGAACTGCACAGGTGCGGTATGTGTTGGGAACTGCGCAGGTGCGGTGTGTGTTGGGAACTGCGCAGGTGCGGTGTGCATTGGGAACTGCACAGGTGCGGTGTGTGTAGGGAACTGCGCAGGTGCGGTGTATGTTGGGAACTGTGCAGGTGCGGTGTGCTTTTGGAACTGCGCAGATGCAGTGTGCGTTGGGAACTGCGCAGGTGCGGTGTGCGTTGGGAACTGCACAGGTGAGGTGTGCATTGGGAACTACGCAGGTGCGATGTTCCTTGGGAACTGCGCAGGTGCGGTGTGCCTTGGGAACTGCGCAGGTGCGGTGTGCATTGGGAACTGTGCAGGTGCGGTGTGCATTGGGAACTGCGTAGGTGCGACATGCCTTGGGAACTGCACAGGTGCGGTGTGTGTTGGGACCTGCGCAGGTGCGGTGTGCATTGGGAACTGCACAGGTGTGGTGTGTGTTGGGAACTGCGCAGGTGCGGTGTGCGTTGGGAACTGCGCAGGTGCGGTGTGTGTTGGGAATTGCGCAGGTGAGTTGTGCATTGGGAATTGCACAGGTGAGATGTGCATTGGGAACTGCACAGGTGAGGTGTGCATTGGGAACCGTGCAGGTGCGATGTGCCTTGGGAACTGCGCAGGTGCGGTGTGCGTTGGGAACTGCGCAGGTGTGTTGTGCATTGGGAACTGCGCAGGTGCGGTGTGCATTGGGAACTGCGCAGGTGCGATGTGCCTTGGGAACTGTGCAGGTGCGGTGTGTGTTGGGAACTGCGCAGGTGCGGTGTGCATTTGGAACTGCGCAGGTGCGATGTGCGTTGGGAACTGCGCAGGTGCGGTGTGTTGGGAATTGCGCAGGTGAGGTGTGCATTGGGAATTGCACAGGTGAGGTGTGCGTTGGGAACTGCACAGGTGCGGTGTGTGTTGGGAACTGCGCAGGTGTGGTGTGCTTTTGGAACTGCGCAGGTGCGATGTGCATTGGGAACTGCACAGGTGCGGTGTGCGTTGGAAACTGCACAGGTGAGGTGTGCATTGGGAACTACGCAGGTGCGATGTGCCTTGGGAACTGCGCAGGTGCGGTGTGCATTGGGAACTGCGCAGGTGCGGTGTGCATTGGGAACTGTGCAGGTGCGGTGTGCATTGGGAACTGCGCACGTGTGACATGCCTTGGGAACTGCGCAGGTGCGGTGTGTGTTGTGACCTGCGCAGGTGCGATGTGCATTGGGAACTGCGCAGTTGTGGTGTGTGTTGGGAACTGCGTAGGTGCGGTGTGCGTTGGGAACTGCGCAGGTGCGGTGTGTTGGGAATTGCACAGGTGAGGTGTGCATTGGGAATTGCACAGGTGAGATGTGCATTGGGAACTGCACAGGTGAGGTGTGCATTGGGAACCGTGCAGGTGCGATGTGCCTTGGGAACTGCGCAGGCGCGGTGTGCGTTGGGAACTGCGCATGTGCGTTGTGCATTGGGAACTGCGCAGGAGCGGTGTGCGTTGGGAACTGCGCAGGTGCAATGTGCCTTGGGAACTGCGCAGGTGTGGTGTGTGTTGGGAACTGCGCAGGTGCAGTGTGCATTTGGAACTGCGCAGGTGCGGTGTTTGTTGGGAACTGCGCAGGTGCGGTGTGTGTTGGGAACTGCGCAGGTGCGGTGTGTGTTGGGAACTGCGCAGGTGCGGTGTGCATTGGGAACTGCACAGGTGCGGTGGGTGTTGGGAACTGCGCAGGTGCGGTGTATGTTGGGAACTGCCCAGGTGCGGTGTGCTTTTGGACCTGCGCAGATGCAGTGTACGTTGGGAACTGCGCAGGTGCGGTGTGCGTTGGGAACTGCACAGGTGAGGTGTGCATTGGGAACAGTGCAGGTGCGGTGTGTGTTGGAACCGTGCAGGTGCGGTGTGCGTTAGGAACTGCGCTGGTGCGGTGTGTGTTGGGAACTGCGCAGGTGCGGTGTGTGTTGGCAACTGCGCAGGTGCGGTGTGCATTGGGAACTGCACAGGTGCGGTGTGTGTTGGGAACTGCGCAGGAGCGGTGTGTGTTGGGAACTGCGCAGGTGTGGTGTGCTTTTGGAACTGCGCAGGTGCGATGTGCATTGGGAACTGCACAGGTGCGGTGTGTGTTGGGAACTGCGCAGGTGCGGTGTGTGTTGGGAACTGCGCAGGTGCGGTGTGCATTGGGAACTGCACAGGTGCGGTGTGTGTTGGGAACTGCGCAGGTGCGGTGTATGTTGGGAACTGTGCAGGTGCGGTGTGCTTTTGGAACTGCGCAGATGCAGTGTGCGTTGGGAACTGCGCAGGTGCGGTGTGCGTTGGGAACTGCACAGGTGAGGTGTGCATTGGGAACTACGCAGGTGCGATGTGCCTTGGGAACTGCGCAGGTGCGGTGTGCCTTGGGAACTGCGCAGATGCGGTGTGCATTGGGAACTGTGCAGGTGCGGTGTGCATTGGGAACTGCGTAGGTGCAACATGCCTTGGGAACTGCGCAGGTGCGGTGTGTGTTGGGACCTGCGCAGGTGCGGTGTGCATTGGGAACTGCACAGGTGTGGTGTGTGTTGGGAACTGCGCAGGTGCGGTGTGCGTTGGGAACTGCGCAGGTGCGGTGTGTTGGGAATTGCGCAGGTGAGGTGTGCATTGGGAATTGCACAGGTGAGATGTGCATTGGGAACTGCACAGGTGCGGTGTGCGTTGGGAACTGCGCAGGTGTGTTGTGCATTGGGAACTGCGCAGGTGCGGTGTGCATTGGGAACTGCGCAGGTGCGATGTGCGTTGGGAACTGCGCAGGTGCGGTGTGTTGGGAATTGCGCAGGTGATGTGTGCATTGGGAATTGCACAGGTGAGGTGTGCGATGGGAACTGCACAGGTGCGGTGTGTGTTGGGAACTGCGCAGGTGTGGTGTGCTTTTGGAACTGCGCAGGTGCGATGTGCATTGGGAACTGCACAGGTGCGGTGTGCGTTGGAAACTGCACAGGTGAGGTGTGCATTGGGAACTACGCAGGTGCGATGTGCCTTGGGAACTGCGCAGGTGCGGTGTGCGTTGGGAACTGCGCAGGTGCGGTGTGCATTGGGAACTGTGCAGGTGCGGTGTGCATTGGGAACTGCGCACGTGCGACATGCCTTGGGAACTGCGCAGGTGCGGTGTGTGTTGGGACCTGCGCAGGTGCGGTGTGTTGGGAATTGCACAGGTGAGGTGTGCATTGGGAATTGCACAGGTGAGATGTGCATTGGGAACTGCACAGGTGAGGTGTGCATTGGGAAACGTGCAGGTGCGATGTGCCTTGGGAACTGCGCAGGTGCGGTGTGCGTTGGGAACTGCGCATGTGCGTTGTGCATTGGGAACTGCGCAGGAGCGGTGTGTGTTGGGAACTGCGCAGGTGCGATGTGCCTTGGGAACTGCGCAGGTGTGGTGTGTGTTGGGAACTGCGCAGGTGCAGTGTGCATTTGGAACTGCGCAGGTGCGGTGTTTGTTGGGAACTGCGCAGGTGCGGTGTTCGTTGGGAACTGCGCAGGTGCGGTGTGTTGGGAATTGCGCAGGTGAGGTGTGCATTGGGAATTGCACAGGTGAGGTGTGCGTTGGGAACTGCACTGGTGCGGTGTGTGTTGGGAACTGTGCAGGTGTGGTGTGCTTTTGGAACTGCGCAGGTGCGATGTGCATTGGGAACTGCACAGGTGCGGTGTGTGTTGGGAACTGCGCAGGTGCGGTGTGTGTTAGGAACTGCGCAGGTGCGGTGTGCATTGGGAACTGCACAGGTGCGGTGGGTGTCGGGAACTGCGCAGGTGCAGTGTATGTTGGGAACTGCGCAGGTGCGGTGTGCTTTTGGACCTGCGCAGATGCAGTGTACGTTGGGAACTGCGCAGGTGCGGTGTGCGTTGGGAACTGCACAGGTGAGGTGTGCATTGGGAACAGCGCAGGTGCGGTGTGTGTTGGAACCGTGCAGGTGCGGTGTGTGTTGGCAACTGCGCAGGTGCGGTGTGCATTGGGAACTGCACAGGTGCGGTGTGTGTTGGGAACTGCGCAGGAGCGGTGTGTGTTGGGAACTGCGCAGGTGTGGTGTGCTTTTGGAACTGCGCAGGTGCGATGTGCATTGGGAACTGCACAGGTGCGGTGTGTGTTGGGAACTGCGCAGGTGCGGTGTGTGTTGGGAACTGCGCAGGTGCGGTGTGCATTGGGAACTGCACAGGTGCGGTGTGTGTAGGGAACTGCGCAGGTGCGGTGTATGTTGGGAACTGTGCAGGTGCGGTGTGCTTTTGGAACTGCGAAGATGCAGTGTGCGTTGGGAACTGCGCAGGTGCGGTGTGCGTTGGGAACTGCACAGGTGAGGTGTGCATTGGGAACTGCGCAGGTGCGATGTGCCTTGGGAACTGCGCAGGTGCGGTGTGCGTTGGGAACTGCGCAGGTGCGGTGTGCATTGGGAACTGTGCAGGTGCGGTGTGCATTGGGAACTGCGCAGGTGCGACGTGCCTTGGGAACTGCGCAGGTGCGGTGTGTGTTGGGAACTGCGCAGGTGCGGTGTGCATTGGGAACTGCGCAGGTGCGGTGTGTGTTGGGAACTGCGCAGGTGCGGTGTGCGTTGGGAACTGCGCAGGTGCGGTGTGTTGGGAATTGCGCAGGTGAGGTGTGCATTGGGAATTGCACAGGTGAGATGTGCATTGGGAACTGCACAGGTGAGGTGTGCATTGGGAACTGTGCAGGTGCGATGTGCCTTGGGAACTGCGCAGGTGTGGTGTGCGTTGGGATCTGCGCAGGTGCGGTGTGCATTGGGAACTGCGCAGGTGCGGTGTGCATTGGGAACTGCGCAGGTGCGATGTGCCTTGGGAACTGCGCAGGTGCGGTGTGTGTTGGGAACTGCGGAGGTGCTGTGTTTGTTGGGAACTGCGCAGGTGCAGTGTTTGTTGGGAACTGCGCAGGTTCGGTGTGTTGGGAATTGCGCAGGTTAGGTGTGCATTGGGAATTGCACAGGTGAGGTGTGCATTGGGAACTGCACAGGTGCGGTGTGCATTGGGAACGACACAGGTGCGGTGTGCATTGGGAACTGCGCAGGTGCGGTGTGTGTTTTGAACTGCGCAGGTGTGGTGTGCATTGAGATCTGCGCAGGTGTGGTGTGCGTTGGGAACTACACAGGTGCGGTGTGCGTTGGGAACTGCGCAGGTGCGGTGTGCATTGGGAACTGCGCAGGTGCGGTGTGCGTTGTGAACTGCGCAGGTGCGGTGTGCATTGAGAACTGCGCAGGTGCGGTGTGCGTTGGGAACTACACAGGTGCGGTGTGCGTTGGGAACTGCACAGGTGAGGTGTGCATTGAAAAATGCGGAGGTGTGATGTGCCTTGGGAACTGCGCAGGTGCGGTGTTCGTTGGGAACTGCGCAGGTGCAGTGTGTGTTGGGAACTGCGCAGGTGAGGTGTGTGTTGGGAACTGCGCAGGTGCAGTGTGTGTTGGGAACTGCGCAGGAGCGGTGTGCGTTGGGAACTGCGCAGGTGCGGTGTGTGTTGGGAACTGCGCAGGTGCGGTGTGCGTTGGGTACTGCGCAGGTGCGGTGTGCATTGGGAACTGCGCAGGTGCGCTGTGCGTTGGGAACTGCGCAGGTGCGGTGTGCATTGGGAACTGCGCGTGTGCATTGGGAACTGCGGATCGCCCGGAAGCCTTGTGGAATTTCCCCGAGGTGATGAACTGCGCAGGTGCGGTGTGTGTTGTGACCTGCGCAGGTGCGATGTGCATTGGGAACTGCGCAGTTGTGGTGTGTGTTGGGAACTGCGTAGGTGCGGTGTGCGTTGGGAACTGCGCAGGTGCGGTGTGTTGGGAATTGCACAGGTGAGGTGTGCATTGGGAATTGCACAGGTGAGATGTGCATTGGGAACTGCACAGGTGAGGTGTGCATTGGGAACCGTGCAGGTGCGATGTGCCTTGGGAACTGCGCAGGCGCGGTGTGCGTTGGGAACTGCGCATGTGCGTTGTGCATTGGGAACTGCGCAGGAGCGGTGTGCGTTGGGAACTGCGCAGGTGCAATGTGCCTTGGGAACTGCGCAGGTGTGGTGTGTGTTGGGAACTGCGCAGGTGCAGTGTGCATTTGGAACTGCGCAGGTGCGGTGTTTGTTGGGAACTGCGCAGGTGCGGTGTGTGTTGGGAACTGCGCAGGTGCGGTGTGTGTTGGGAACTGCGCAGGTGCGGTGTGCATTGGGAACTGCACAGGTGCGGTGGGTGTTGGGAACTGCGCAGGTGCGGTGTATGTTGGGAACTGCCCAGGTGCGGTGTGCTTTTGGACCTGCGCAGATGCAGTGTACGTTGGGAACTGCGCAGGTGCGGTGTGCGTTGGGAACTGCACAGGTGAGGTGTGCATTGGGAACAGTGCAGGTGCGGTGTGTGTTGGAACCGTGCAGGTGCGGTGTGCGTTAGGAACTGCGCTGGTGCGGTGTGTGTTGGGAACTGCGCAGGTGCGGTGTGTGTTGGCAACTGCGCAGGTGCGGTGTGCATTGGGAACTGCACAGGTGCGGTGTGTGTTGGGAACTGCGCAGGAGCGGTGTGTGTTGGGAACTGCGCAGGTGTGGTGTGCTTTTGGAACTGCGCAGGTGCGATGTGCATTGGGAACTGCACAGGTGCGGTGTGTGTTGGGAACTGCGCAGGTGCGGTGTGTGTTGGGAACTGCGCAGGTGCGGTGTGCATTGGGAACTGCACAGGTGCGGTGTGTGTTGGGAACTGCGCAGGTGCGGTGTATGTTGGGAACTGTGCAGGTGCGGTGTGCTTTTGGAACTGCGCAGATGCAGTGTGCGTTGGGAACTGCGCAGGTGCGGTGTGCGTTGGGAACTGCACAGGTGAGGTGTGCATTGGGAACTACGCAGGTGCGATGTGCCTTGGGAACTGCGCAGGTGCGGTGTGCCTTGGGAACTGCGCAGATGCGGTGTGCATTGGGAACTGTGCAGGTGCGGTGTGCATTGGGAACTGCGTAGGTGCGACATGCCTTGGGAACTGCGCAGGTGCGGTGTGTGTTGGGACCTGCGCAGGTGCGGTGTGCATTGGGAACTGCACAGGTGTGGTGTGTGTTGGGAACTGCGCAGGTGCGGTGTGCGTTGGGAACTGCGCAGGTGCGGTGTGTTGGGAATTGCGCAGGTGAGGTGTGCATTGGGAATTGCACAGGTGAGATGTGCATTGGGAACTGCACAGGTGCGGTGTGCGTTGGGAACTGCGCAGGTGTGTTGTGCATTGGGAACTGCGCAGGTGCGGTGTGCATTGGGAACTGCGCAGGTGCTATGTGCGTTGGGAACTGCGCAGGTGCGGTGTGTTGGGAATTGCGCAGGTGATGTGTGCATTGGGAATTGCACAGGTGAGGTGTGCGATGGGAACTGCACAGGTGCGGTGTGTGTTGGGAACTGCGCAGGTGTGGTGTGCTTTTGGAACTGCGCAGGTGCGATGTGCATTGGGAACTGCACAGGTGCGGTGTGCGTTGGAAACTGCACAGGTGAGGTGTGCATTGGGAACTACGCAGGTGCGATGTGCCTTGGGAACTGCGCAGGTGCGGTGTGCGTTGGGAACTGCGCAGGTGCGGTGTGCATTGGGAACTGTGCAGGTGCGGTGTGCATTGGGAACTGCGCACGTGCGACATGCCTTGGGAACTGCGCAGGTGCGGTGTGTGTTGGGACCTGCGCAGGTGCGATGTGCATTGGGAACTGCGCAGTTGTGGTGTGTGTTGGGAACTGCGCAGGTGCGGTGTGTGTTGGGAACTGCGCAGTTGCGGTGTGTTGGGAATTGCACAGGTGAGGTGTGCATTGGGAATTGCACAGGTGAGATGTGCATTGGGAACTGCACAGGTGAGGTGTGCATTGGGAAACGTGCAGGTGCGATGTGCCTTGGGAACTGCGCAGGTGCGGTGTGCGTTGGGAACTGCGCATGTGCGTTGTGCATTGGGAACTGCGCAGGAGCGGTGTGCGTTGGGAACTGCGCAGGTGCGATGTGCCTTGGGAACTGCGCAGGTGTGGTGTGTGTTGGGAACTGCGCAGGTGCAGTGTGCATTTGGAACTGCGCAGGTGCGGTGTTTGTTGGGAACTGCGCAGGTGCGGTGTTCGTTGGGAACTGCGCAGGTGCGGTGTGTTGGGAATTGCGCAGGTGAGGTGTGCATTGGGAATTGCACAGGTGAGGTGTGCGTTGGGAACTGCACTGGTGCGGTGTGTGTTGGGAACTGTGCAGGTGTGGTGTGCTTTTGGAACTGCGCAGGTGCGATGTGCATTGGGAACTGCACAGGTGCGGTGTGTGTTGGGAACTGCGCAGGTGCGGTGTGTGTTGGGAACTGCGCAGGTGCGGTGTGCATTGGGAACTGCACAGGTGCGGTGGGTGTCGGGAACTGCGCAGGTGCAGTGTATGTTGGGAACTGCGCAGGTGCGGTGTGCTTTTGGACCTGCGCAGATGCAGTGTACGTTGGGAACTGCGCAGGTGCGGTGTGCGTTGGGAACTGCACAGGTGAGGTGTGCATTGGGAACAGCGCAGGTGCGGTGTGTGTTGGAACCGTGCAGGTGCGGTGTGTGTTGGCAACTGCGCAGGTGCGGTGTGCATTGGGAACTGCACAGGTGCGGTGTGTGTTGGGAACTGCGCAGGAGCGGTGTGTGTTGGGAACTGCGCAGGTGTGGTGTGCTTTTGGAACTGCGCAGGTGCGATGTGCATTGGGAACTGCACAGGTGCGGTGTGTGTTGGGAACTGCGCAGGTGCGGTGTGTGTTGGGAACTGCGCAGGTGCGGTGTGCATTGGGAACTGCACAGGTGCGGTGTGTGTTGGGAACTGCGCAGGTGCGGTGTATGTTGGGAACTGTGCAGGTGCGGTGTGCTTTTGGAACTGCGAAGATGCAGTGTGCGTTGGGAACTGCGCAGGTGCGGTGTGCGTTGGGAACTGCACAGGTGAGGTGTGCATTGGGAACTGCGCAGGTGCGATGTGCCTTGGGAACTGCGCAGGTGCGGTGTGCGTTGGGAACTGCGCAGGTGCGGTGTGCATTGGGAACTGTGCAGGTGCGGTGTGCATTGGGAACTGCGCAGGTGCGACGTGCCTTGGGAACTGCGCAGGTGCGGTGTGTGTTGGGAACTGCGCAGGTGCGGTGTGCATTGGGAACTGCGCAAGTGCGGTGTGTGTTGGGAACTGCGCAGGTGCGGTGTGCGTTGGGAACTGCGCAGGTGCGGTGTGTTGGGAATTGCGCAGGTGAGGTGTGCATTGGGAATTGCACAGGTGAGATGTGCATTGGGAACTGCACAGGTGAGGTGTGCATTGGGAACTGTGCAGGTGCGATGTGCCTTGGGAACTGCGCAGGTGTGGTGTGCGTTGGGATCTGCGCAGGTGCGGTGTGCATTGGGAACTGCGCAGGTGCGGTGTGCATTGGGAACTGCGCAGGTGCGATGTGCCTTGGGAACTGCGCAGGTGCGGTGTGTGTTGGGAACTGCGGAGGTGCTGTGTTTGTTGGGAACTGCGCAGGTGCAGTGTTTGTTGGGAACTGCGCAGGTTCGGTGTGTTGGGAATTGCGCAGGTTAGGTGTGCATTGGGAATTGCACAGGTGAGGTGTGCATTGGGAACTGCACAGGTGCGGTGTGCATTGGGAACTACACAGGTGCGGTGTGCATTGGGAACTGCGCAAGTGCGGTGTGTGTTTTGAACTGCGCAGGTGTGGTGTGCATTGAGATCTGCGCAGGTGTGGTGTGCGTTGGGAACTACACAGGTGCGGTGTGCGTTGGGAACTGCGCAGGTGCGGTGTGCATTGGGAACTGCGCAGGTGCGGTGTGCGTTGTGAACTGCGCAGGTGCGGTGTGCATTGAGAACTGCGCAGGTGCGGTGTGCGTTGGGAACTACACAGGTGCGGTGTGCGTTGGGAACTGCACAGGTGAGGTGTGCATTGAAAAATGCGGAGGTGTGATGTGCCTTGGGAACTGCGCAGGTGCGGTGTTCGTTGGGAACTGCGCAGGTGCAGTGTGTGTTGGGAACTGCGCAGGTGAGGTGTGTGTTGGGAACTGCGCAGGTGCAGTGTGTGTTGGGAACTGCGCAGGAGCGGTGTGCGTTGGGAACTGCGCAGGTGCGGTGTGTGTTGGGAACTGCGCAGGTGCGGTGTGCGTTGGGTACTGCGCAGGTGCGGTGTGCATTGGGAACTGCGCAGGTGCGCTGTGCGTTGGGAACTGCGCAGGTGCGGTGTGCATTGGGAACTGCGCGTGTGCATTGGGAACTGCGGATCGCCCGGAAGCCTTGTGGAATTTCCCCGAGGTGATGTCACGGCAGCGCTCGAAGTAAATGGGGATTCTCTTCCCCTCATTAATTTTGTGTGCCCTCAATTAAGTCACCCCCCCAGCCTTCTTTGTTCCAAGGAAAACAGCCTTCAGCCTCTGCACACCTGCATTTTGTGCGGCTTTCAATATGGAGTAACGCCAGATTTCTGTGATCCAACCCCTATCTTTACTGAGGAATTCTCAAGTCAAGTTTGGCATTCCAAGTAGAACAATCTCATGCAGGAGGAGTGTCATGTGAGAGTACCTTTAAGAAATGGGTGTTTAATATGGCAGTGATGTCAGAGAGTGGGTGGAGCTGGGCTGTGTTGTAGTACCAGGTATTGCGGTACCTAAGAGGCTGATGACCATTGGTCAGACCCAGGAGTCTACCATTGGCTGTTGTGCGTAGCTCCGCCCTGGCAGACGGAGTATAAGAGATGGTGTCGTCCCAGCAGCCTTCACTTTCTGTATCGAAGCTGCTGGGGAAAGAGTTCTAGCAGATTAAAGCCTTCAGTTATGAAATCACTTTGTCTTGAGTGTAATTGATTGCGCTTCAGGCTGTCTGTCAGTTTTTTACTTTCGTTTTAGGCTGTTTGCTGCAGGGTGTGTTTTTGTTTTGTTTTCAGAGCTGGATAGCTGCAGTCACAGCCAGAAGGTGTATGAATTTCTCTCTGTAATCTATAGACTGTAAATCGATCCTGGTGATTTAAAACCAATAACAGTAGTGACTTGAACCTGATGTGCTTCTGGTAAAAGGTGTTTTTAAGTCTTATGGATGTTAAAAGGAAAGCTTAAAGGATTACTTAGTGTTGTTGTCTTTGGAGGTTGTATTTGAATTGATGGTTGCTAAGATGTTCACTGTATGTTTTAAAAAGGTTAACTTGAGTTCATAGAATAAACATTGTTTTGCTTTAAAAAATACTTTTCCATTTCTGCTGTACCACACCTGTAGAGTGGGCCGTGTGCTCCCCATACCACAATCTATTAAAAGTTGTGGGTCAGGTGAACTCCATGATACACTTTGGGGTTCTCTAAACCCTGGCCCATAATAGGAGGAAATGTTGGAAGAACAGAATCAAACAGAGTCAGGGTCAGTTGTGTCTTGATTGGTTGCACCCTCCCCTCAGAGTCAGAAAAGCACATGCATATCCCAGAATTATGCCTTATGAGTAAAGATTAGACAGGTTGGGACTCTACTCGTTGGAATTGAGGAGGGTGAAAGGTGATCTCATTGAAACATAGAGGATTCTTCAGTGACTTGGCAGGGTAAATGCTGCGAGGACGTTTCCCCCTCATGG
Organism: Scyliorhinus torazame; assembly: GCF_047496885.1. Taxonomy (NCBI): domain Eukaryota; kingdom Metazoa; phylum Chordata; class Chondrichthyes; order Carcharhiniformes; family Scyliorhinidae; genus Scyliorhinus; species Scyliorhinus torazame. The sequence continues at coordinate 240,732,569 of NC_092717.1, read as the reverse complement.
GAGAGTATAGGAGCAGAGGGCAGAGTCTCAGAATAAAAGGGGGCCAGTTTAAAACTGAGATGAGGAGGAATTTCTTCTCTCAGAGGGTTGAGAGTCTTTGGAACTCCTCGCCACTGAGAGCTGTGGGGACAGAGTCCGTGTGTATATTTAAGGTCGCGACAGACAGATTCATGGTAATTCAGGGTATCAACAGTTACAGGGAAAGGGCAGGAAAGTGAACGTGAGGAATGTCGTATCGGCCATGATCTTATTGAATGGCGGAGCAGGGTCGAGGGGCCGAACGGCCTCCTCCTGCCCCTAATTTCTTATTGCCTTATCTTCTTAAAGGTCTCACAAATATACATAAACTTAAAAGTCAGGGGGTGATGTCAGGAAGCATTTCTTCACACAAGAGATGCTGGAATTCTGTAAATGTCTCAGGTTAGTGTTATAAACCCCCAGACCTACTGCGTCGGAGCAGTCAGTCTCCCCGTGAGTCTCGCCGAATACGAGTTCCCCCTCCAAGGGAGTGGGGAGCGCGAGGACATCCATGATTGAGATCTGTAGAAAGTCGGCCAGGTATGGAACGGACAGAGCAGACCCGGCTGGGATCTGATTCAAATTGGAAAATATAATTGCTTTGCAATGAACCTAGTTTTATTTTTACTAACCCGGTTCGGATTCATTTGTGGTCTGGCGACGAGGATACAGCTGGATGACCGTCGACGCTGCTACACTGTTGGGTGAACCACCTCCTTTACTCTGCTGGACCAAGGCTGGACAATTTTATATTTACGAATATTTGTTCGGGTGATTGGACCTGTTGGACGCAAGCTTAGAGGATTGGACACAGTACGCCGAATGCATGCGTTACTTTTTCTGGGCGAACACTGTCACAGATGCTGATCGACAGACAATAATATTGCTGACTGCCTGTGGAGCACGTACTTATGGAGTGATTAAAAGCCTGATGCATCCTGCAGCTCCAGACACTAAAACCTTTGATCAATTTGTAACCCTATTGGCGCAACACTTCAACCCTAAACCATCCGTAATAGTACAGAAATACCATTTTACTACGGCAGAGAGGACCCCTGACAAGGCTACGGAAACTAGCGGAATATTGTGAATGCGGAACTTCCCTTTCTGAAACGCTGCAAGGCTGCTTGGTCTGCGATGTAAAAAACATGGCTACTCAAAGGAGGTTACCAGTCGAACCGTCCCTAAACCTTCAGCAGGCTGTACAAATGTTGCTTTCCTGCTGAAAGAGAGGAATTCAAGAGATCCAGTAAACCCCCTGGGACTTGCCCTCTCCCAGTGACTGCAATCCCCCCTTCCCACTGATAACCCACCCCAGGCGAGTAATGTAGGGGTCAAATCCGTTGGCCAAGGACTGAGTTGTCCTGACGGGATAACTCCCTGGAGTCTATAGAAGGAGAGCACGGACAATGAGGGGCTTGTAGACATAGGGGCCAAAGGGAGCACGAGACACATGCCAGCTGGAGATCCAGGCATTCCTTTTGAGATAGGCACCAGCCAAGGGCTCGCACTTGCCACCGGGACCAACCAGAGAAAGAGCGTATGCAGCTGAATTGTATTCTGGCACCCCAAGTGGCCCCCATCCAGATAACCGTGCAAGTTAATGGGCATCCATTAGGCATGGAGCTAGACATGGGAGCTGTAGTTTCCGTTATTGGGAAGCAGACTTTCGACAGGATAAAGTCGTGGGTGCAGTCATTAGCCATTGTTGGAACCACAATGACCCCGATGGTTTACAGACAATAGTCGGTGCGACACCCGCTGATCATAGTCAAGCGACACGGCCCCAGCCTGCAAGACCCCGATTGGTTGAAGCGCCTACGCCTGGTCTGGCAGCAAATTTTCCAAGTGGGATCTGGGGGGCCAGTTTGAAGTGATTGGAAATATTCTGAGGTTTTCCGACCCAGTCTAGGGAAAATAAAGGGGACCATGCAAAACTTCAGGACAGCTCAGAAGCACAACCCGAGGTACTTCAGAGCTCGCCCGGTCCCTTACGCTTTGTCAGCGTAAGATGAGAACGAACACGGCCAGCTCAAAGGTCTTGGGACCATTAGGCCGGTACGTATTACTGATTGGGCGACGTCTGTGATCCCGGTGCTCAAAGCTGATAAGAAGGTCAGATTGTGTGGGGCTGTAAGTCAATAGTCAACAGGGCCTCCCGATTGGATCGTGACTCAATGCCCCGCATCGAGGACCTATATGCAAAACTGGCCGGTGAATATTCATTTACCAAACTCAATATGAATTATGCGTATTTGCAGTTAGAATTGGGCCCTACCTCCTGTAAATACATCTGTATAACCACTCATATAAGGCTGTACGGGATATGCATCGACTGTTGTCAATAAACAACCGGTGTCCTTGTGGTTCCTGCAATGGCTAACGTTTTAGCCATTGCTAATCTTGCCTCGGTGTTCCACAGGTCCAACTGCTGCACCCCCAACCTCGATATGAGCCATGGGTATCCAGGGGTGTTGGTTACTGACAATGGAACGCCTTTTACAAGTGAGGGGTTCTCAGGATTCCTGAAGGCTAACAAAAGGACATAGGAATTAGGAGCAGAAATAGGCATTTCAGCCCTCCGAGCCTCGGAAATGAAGGAGTTCATAGATACAGATGCTGACATGGAAACCCAGGTGTGGGAGTTCTCTGATGGGGAGCGGGCAGTGCAGCAGCCTCAGGCACTGCATCCACCATCACGTTGCAATCAGAAGTGGCGTTCGCCATCCAGATATACACCAGCAGATCCAGCACCGTGAGTGCAGGACGCACAGACTAGTGCAAAGAGAGTCCGGCGCCCTCCGACTCTGCAGTCATCAGAAAGGTCCTTGGACCCTGGTGGGGGCAGAGATGTTATAACCCACACGACACCTATGGGGTTGGAGCACGGGTCTTCCCGTGAGTCCCGCCGAACACAAGCACCGACACTAAGGGGGCAGGGAGCCCAAGATCATTCATGATTAAGATCTGCTTACAGTCGGGCCAGATATGGAAGCGACACCTGGGATCTGATGCATATTGTAAATATAATTGCTTCGCAATAAATCAAGTTTTCTTTTTAATAATTCGGTTTGGGCTCATTTGTGGCCTACAATGGTGAGCCATCCAATTAAATAGAGTTCAGGTTCTTAGGAGCTGAATGGCCTCTTCCTGTTCCTTTGATCATATATTCTTACGAAAGGGTTTTACCACCAAAGCATTGCCGGCCTGTCTTTCTGTGGATTGCATGCTTTTATTTCCCACTTCCAAACGCTCCTCAAAGACCGTGTTAGGGAACTGGAGCTGAAGCTGGATGAACTCCGGATCATCCGGGAGGCAGAGGGGGTGATAGAGAGGAGTTACAGGGAGGTAACCACACCCAAGGTACAGGACAAGAGTAGCTGGGTTGCAGTCAGGGGAAAGAAAACAAACGGGCAGACAGTGCAGGGATCCCTCGTGGCCGTTCCCCTTCAAAACAAGGAGACCGTTTTGGATGCTGTTGGGGGGGATGACCTACCGGGGGAAGGCCCTAGCGACCAGGTCTCTGGCACTGAGTCTGGCTCTGGGCTCAGAAGGGAAGGGGGGAGAATAGAAAAGCAATAGTAAGACCATAAGACCATAAGACATAGGAGCGGAAGTAAGGCCATTTGGCCCATCGAGTCCAGTCCACCATTCAGTCATGGCTGATTTCAACTCCATTTACCTGCTCTCTCTCCATAGCCCTTAATTCCTCGAGAAATCAAGAATTTATCAACTTCTGTCTTAAAGACACTCAACGTCCCGGCCTCCACCGCCCTCTGTGGCAATGAATTCCACAGACCCACCACTCTCTGGCTGGAGAAATTTCTCCTCATCTCTGTTCTAAAGTGACTCCCTTTTATTCTAAGGCTGTGCCCCGGGTCCTAGTCTCCCCTGCTAATGGAAACAACTTCCCTACGTCCACCCTATCTAAGCCATTCATTATCTTGTAAGTTTCTATTAGATCTCCCCTCAACTTCCTAAACTCCAATGAATATAATCCCAGGATCCCAGGATAGTATTCAATGGTTAGGGGAATAGATAGGAGATTCTGTGGTCGCGAGCAAGACTCCCGGAAGGTATGTTGCCTCCCGGGTGCCAGTGCCAGGGATGTCTCGGATCTTGTCTTCAGGATCCTTAAGGGGGAGGGGGAGCAGCCAGAAGTCGTGGTGCACATTGGTACCAATGACGTAGGTAGGAAAAGGGGTGTGGAGGTAATAAACGAGTTTAGGGAGTTAGGCTGGAAGTTAAAAGCCAGGACAGACAGAGTTGTCATCTCTGGTTTGTTGCCGGTGCCACGTGATAGCGAGGCTAGGAATACGGAGAGAGTGCAGCTGAACACGTGGCTGCAGAAATGGTGTAGGAGGGAGGGCTTCAGGTATTGGGATAATTGGAGCGCATTCTGGGGAAGGTGGGACCTGTACAAGCAGGACGGGTTGCATCTGAACCAGAGCGGCACCAATATCCTGGGAGGGAGGTTTTCTAGTACTCTTCGGGAGGGTTTAAACTAATTTGGCAGGGGAATGGGAACCGGATTTGTTGTCCAGCAACTAAGCTAGCCGATATTCAGGACGCCAAAGCGTGTAGTGAGGCAGTGGGGAAGGGAACACTGACAAAGGAGAGTACTTGCAGGCACGGAGATGGGTTGAAATGTGTATTCTTCAACGCAAGAAGCATCAGGAATAAGGTGGGTGAACTTAAGGCATGGATCTTAGTAAGGCATTTGATAAGGTTCCCCATGGTAGGCTTATGCAGAAAGTATGGAGGCATGGGATAGTGGGAAATTTGGACAGTTGGATAACGAACTGGCTAACCGATAGAAGTCAGAGAGTGGTGATGGATGGCAAATATTCAGCCTGGATCCCAGTTACCAGTGGCGTACCGCAGGGATCAGTTCTGGGTCCTCTGCTGTTTTCAGATTTTCATTAATGACTTGGATGAGGGAGCTGAAGGGTGGGTTAGTAAATTTGCAGACGATACGAAGATTGGTGGAGTTGTGGATAGTGAGGATGCAGAGCTGGGCTGAGAAGTGGCAGATGGAGTTTAACCCTGAAAAGTGTGAGGTTGTCCATTTTGGAAGGACAAATATGAATGCGGAATACAGGGTTAACGGTAGAGTTCTTGGCAATGTGGAGGAGCAGGGAGATCTTGGGGTCTATGTTCATACATCTTTGAAAGTTGCCACTCAAGTGGATAGAGCTGTGAAGAAGGCCAATGGTGTGCTAGCATTCATTAACAGAGGGATTGAATTTAAGAGCTGTGAGGTGATGATGCAGCTGTACAAAACTTTGGTAAGGCCACATTTGGAGTACTGTGTACAGTTCTGGTCGCCTCATTTTAGGAAGGATGTGGAAGCTTTGGAAAAGGTGCAAAGGAGTTTTACCAGGATGTTGCCTGGAATGGAGAGTAGGTCTTACGAGGAAAGGTTGAGGGTGCTAGGCCTTTTCTCATTAGAACGGAGAAGGATGAGGGGCGACTTGATAGAGGTTTATAAGATGATATGGGGAATAGATAGAGTAGACAGTCAGATACTTTTTCCCCGGGTGGAACAAACCATTACAAGGGGACATAAATTTAAGGTGGATGGTGGAAGATATAGGGGGGATGTCAGAGGTAGGTTCTTTACCCAGAGAGTAGTGGGGGCATGGAATGCACTGCCTGTGGAAGTAGTTGAGTCGGAAACATTAGGGACCTTCAAGCAGCTATTGGATAGGTATATGGATTATGGTAGAATGATATAGTGTAGATTAATTTGTTCGTAAGGGCAGCACGGTAGCATTGTGGTTAGCACAATTGCTTCACAGCTCCAGGGTCCCAGGTTCGATTCTGGCTTGGGTCACTGTCTGTGCGGAGTCTGCACATCCCTCCTGCGTGGGTTTCCTCCGGGTGCTCCGGTTTCCTCCCACAGTCCAAAGATGTGCAGGTTAGGTGGATTGGCCATGATAAATTGCCCTTAGTGTCCAAAATTGCCCTTAGTGTTGGGTGGAGGTGTTGACCTTGGGTAGGGTGCTCTTTCCAAGAGCCGGTGCAGACTCAATGGGCCGAATGTCCTCCTTCTGCACTGTAAAGTCTATGATAATCTATGATTAATCTAGGACAAAGGTTCGGCACAACATCGTGGGCCGAAGGGCTTGTTTTGTGCTGTATTTTTCTATGTTCTATGTTCTATGCTCCCTAATGAAACCCGCCCTGAGAGTTTAGGAGGCTTGATTTAGTTCCTTCATCTCGATACACCACCTGAAATAAGGGTGAGAGTAATGTCGATCAGATAAAATAGCAACACCTTAGAAGGGAAGACATTGGCTACGGTTGACACACTCAGACAAAATAGTCCATTGAGACTACCTTCCATTGAATAGAATCCATAAACATCTGACTCAGAACTCTATGTCGAATTAGAACTCATATTGAATTAACTCGAGTGATTTGCTTTAATTGGATACACAAATTATTAATAATTTCCATCATTATTTGCTGCGGTTCATTGTGTTTTTAATTAGCTCCATTTTATTGGAGGGGCCTATGTCTTTTTGTACTATGCTGCAGGAAATGAGTATCGAACTCACTCAGGCCTCTTTCCTCGATGGGAACATCTCAAAGGAATGATAATAATATTGAAATATTAGCACGACTGAGGTAAAACATGGAACCCCTATTCGGAATAGCACCCCATGCCTGAGTCCCCCTCTTATTGATAGAGCATCAATTTTGGGGAGGACAATCATGACCTTCACTTTTACTGGTCTTGCATTGCAGATGGTAGAAGCGGTGAATTGGGTGGTTAAGGATGAATACGGGAGACTTGCCTTTATCAATCGTGGCACAGATTATCAGAGCAGGGAGGGTAAATTGGAGCTGTACCGGACTTTGGTTAGGTCACAGCTAGAGTACTGTGTGCAGGTCTAGTCTCCACACTATAGGAAGGATGTGACGGCACAGGAGAGGGTGCAGAGGAGATTCACCAGGGTGTTGCCTGAGATGGAGCATTTGAGTTATGAAGAGAGGCTGGATAAGCTCGGGTTTTATTCTTTGGGGCCGAGAAGGCTGAGGGGGCACCTCGCAACCTTTGAAAAACACTTGGGTGAGCCCTTGAAATGACATAACATTCAAGGCTCTGGGCCAAGTACTGGGAAGTGGGATTAGAGTAGAATACAGCAGGGTTTTTTTTGTTGGTGCAGACTTGATGGGCAGATGGGCCTCTTTTGCACTGTATGATTCTATGGTTCAACAGCCATTGAGTTCCTCTGTTAACTAAGTGACAAATCTCCTCCTTGGGAATCTGAGCTACACCATGCTTTGTTCTTCCATTATGCCTGGTGGCTAATTCCTTTGCAATACATACAGCACCAGTCGACAACAAGTCATTTGCTTCATTTAGTTAGGGGAAGATGGTGGTGCAGTGTCACTGGAGTGTGCCTTTAAGAAAGGTTTTTGTCTCATCACATGGCTTCAGTGATGTCATTTTGTGGGTGGAGCTGGGCTGTGGCTGTGAGAGGTGTTTGGTTTCGCTTTCAGTTTTTGACTGCTGTGGTCTACAGACGGAGAAAATAGGTGTTTTGGCCTGTCTATCTCTATTTCCATTTGAAAGAGTTGTTTAAAATAGCTACCAAAATAGCTACCTGCTTTGGTAACTTAAAAGATATAGTTTGCTTTCCGGAAGGGTTTAAAGCTGCTGGTGAGACGGGGTCAGAATCTCAGGGAAAGCCCGTCTTATTCAAGTGAGAATGCAGAGTGCTGGGCCATGGTCTTGAAAAAGGGGTTTTGGTTCATGGGATTTTGTTTTTGAATTGGAACAGTTAAGGGGGAGTTCATTAAGTGTTATACATAGATTACGGTAGCTGTGTGGCGTTGTTATGTTTATAATTGATAACAATTCTTGCTGTGTGTTTATCTATATGTTAACTAAGTTCTTAGAATAAAGCTTATTTTGATTAAAGTGTCTAGGGGGACCGTTGAATCACACCTGAAGGGAAGGCTCTTGTGCTCATCCTCCTAGCCAAATTCAACATAAAGGTTGTCGGTCAGGTGGGCTCCATGATATACTTTGGAGCTTCTGAGCCCTGGCCCACAACAGCAGTGGTAATGACACAGGGCTAGGAATCCAGCAGCTCAGACTAATGCTTTGGGAAAATAGGTTCAAATCCCAACACGGCAGCTAGCAGAACTTAAATTCAATTAAGTATCGGGAATATAAAGCGAGAAAAAGTTGTGGTGACCATGTCAATATCTGCTGTAAAAACCCAATTGGGTCACAGTTGTTGTTTCGGGGAGGAAATCTGCCGTCTTTTCCTGGTCTGGACCACATGTGACTCCAGACCCACAGCAATGTGGCTGGCTCAGCACTGCCCCTCTGCAATGGCCGAGCGAGACACTCAGTTTGAGGGCCATCAAGGATGGGTAACAAATGTTGGCTTTGCCAGTGATGCCCCATCCTGAAAATGAAAATCACTTATTGGCTTCAATGAAGTTACTGTGAAAAGCCCCTAGTCACCACATTCCGGCGCCTGTGCGGGGAGGCTGGTACGGGAATTGAACCGTGCTGCTGGCCTGCCTTGGTCTGCTTTAAAAGCCAGCGATTTAGCCCAGTGAGCTAAACCAGCCCCTATGAAGGAATAGAGAAGAAAATGTGCCTTCTACACTCCCAATGTCTTTCTCACGCTCTTCCATTTACCTCTACTCTGTCTTCTGTACAATTCATGAATCCAATGCTGAGGTCAAAGTTTTGCCCATCTGTCACGCTCATTATGTTGGAGATGTCATTAAGCCTCAAACCGAGACAGTCTGCCTTCTCAGGTGAATGAAAAAAGATCCCATGACACCCTTGTGAAGAAGAGCATCTCTGGGTGCTCCGGCTTTCCTCCACAGTCTAAGGCTGTGCAGATTAGGTGGATTGGCCATGCTAAATTTCACAGTAACTTCATTGAATCCTACTTGTGACAATAAGCGATTATTATTATTATTATTATTAAATTGTCTGTTAGTGTCCAAAGATGCGCAGTTAGTGGTGTTATGGGAACAGGGCGGGGGGGGTGGACCTAGGTAGGCTGCTCTTTCAGAGGGTCAGTGTGGACTCGATGGGCCGAATGGCCTCCTTCTGCACTGTAGGGATTCCATGCATTCTACGGAAGAGCCCCCAGTGTCCTGGCCGACATTGATCCCTCAATAAACATCACAAAAGGATATTTAGGACTGAGTTTAGAAGGAACATCTTCACCCAAAGGGTTGTGAATCTATGGTATTCCCTGCCCAGTGTAGCCACCTAAAATGGCTGATTCCCGATTAATTTGGCCAAAACCCGATGTAAAATGGCTAACCGAAAAGGCTGATGGGAAAAGCAGCCAACAGGGCACAAACGGACAGCTGCAGAAAGAACAGCGTATTCGGCTCTGGGGAAGTCGGCCCAGATTGATACCTGCGACCATTAGCAGCACATCAACCCAGACATCTGCAGTTTAATCGGCTATCCCCAGGAACAGTTGCAACAAATTAGCAATTGAATGCCGATCCAGACCTCTCGGCGCCAGCAGTGGCCGAGACAAAGAAAGGTGAACGACCACCCCCCGATCAAGGAATTGCCCCATTATTGGAGCATATCGAACCCAGTGATTGGGAACAAGTCCAATCACTTGGGACCAGGGTCAAGGTCCGTCCCGAGAGGCAGGAAGCCCCCGGGAACTATAAAGATAGGGGCCAAGTTCAGATCGACCCTTCTCTCCCTTCTTCTCCTGCTCGCAACCTTCGCAAGAACCATCGACCAGAAACCGTAAGTTTGACTCCAGCGATCGCTGCCCGATAGAGACTCCTAGCCATCGACCTGTATCACCCTTTGAATCCCGCAGGCCAGACCCAATTCGATAAGCCATTCGTTTCCCTGACCTGGTGGGCCATTCCCAAAAGTTAAGTATTGGCCAGTAGTGGTAGGTAGTAATCTAGAAAGTATGATTATTGTATAAGTATTTATTGCTGTATATAATAAATGACCATTGATTTTACTCTTACTAAGCGGTGTGCTGTCTTATTAATCATAACTAGAGCTTGAACAACGTGGCGGTATCAGAAAGATACCTGGCGACTCGTGAGCAAAGGTGACAGAATTAGAGCTAATAAAACTAAGGCTAATAAGAGCAACACCAGCGAAGCAGTAGAGGCTCCTTCATTAAATGTTTTTAAGATAAAGATAGATAGTTTTTTGAAGAATAAAGGGATTAAGGGTTATGGTGTTCGGGCGGGAAAGTGGAGCTGAGTCCACAAAAGATCAGCCATGATCTCATTGAATGGTGGAGCAGGCTCGAGAGGCCAGATGGCCTACTCCTGCTCCTAGTTCTTATGTTCTTATGTAAAAGCATATCACCTTGACATTACCACATGGCTGTTTGTGGGAACTTGCTGTGTGCATTATTAGTATGATTTGCTGCGTTGCATACTTTGCAGCTCTGCTTTGGGATGTCCTGAAATGGTGAAAGGCGTTACTTATTCTTTCTCTTCCTCTTCTAAGCGTTGAATCTGACCTCAAATAAAATGCTCATTCATCAAGTCAAATTCTTGTTCCGATCGATGTGATTCAATAGCTACAGACTGTGGCACATTAATTGCATTTCATCAGGCCTTTCACTAGTTAAACTTGACTTTCTATTCTCACTTTGTGTCTCAACGGTAGTAACTACACTTCAAAAAGTACTTAATTAGTTGTAAAGTCCTTTGAAACCATGACTGTGAGTGATGCTGAGGATATGTAAATCTTTAAAGTGTCTCGATTTTTTCCAAGAGTAGAAACATTTAGAACAATGTCAAGGATCATTTGTTTTCTCTTTTTCCTTGGCAATTCGTCCTTCTTCCCGCTGAGGCGTGTCTAACGATGAATAAACACAGAAATGCTAGATCCCTAATGAATAGATTTATAATAAGTCAGCAAGGAAGGGGCAGTGGAAATATTTAACTCCCACAGACTCCTTGCAAGCAGTCTAATTGATACTCAATTCCCTTTATATTATTGTGCATTGACATTTTCCAGTAAGTGATTAATCTGCCTAAGACTCCAGTGCCTAGTTTGGTTTTTCTGGCCGGAATTTTCCAGTAGTCCGCTCCGGCGGGACCTTCCCGCTGGCGGCGAACTCTGGCCGTGGGATTCCCAGCAACGGGGTGGTGCGTAGAATGGGAGATCGGAAGATCCCGCCTCCGTCCGAAGGTGGGCCACATCTGCCAGAGCGAAAATCCAGCCCGCTGAATCTATTTCTATTATGATGTGGAGATGCCAGCGTTGGACTAGGGTGAACAAAGAACAAAGAAAATTACAGCACAGGAACAGGCCCTTCGGCCCTCCCAGCCTGCGCCGATCCAGATCAGTATTCGGTTTTGAACCTTGTGGCGGTATCGAGAGATACCTGGCGACTCTCGAACAAACGTAATTAGAATTAAGGACGGCAACCATATTGGCCGCCATCTTCAGAGCCAAATTAAGAGAAACACAATTAGCAAGAAACACCACTCTTGGAGAAAGCTTGTTGCTATCCACCCTGTCCATACCTCTCAATTTTGTAGACCTCAATCAGGTCCTCCCTCAACCTCCGTCTTTCCAACGAAAACAATCCTAATCTACTCAACCTTTTTTCATAGCCAGCACCCTCCAGACCAGGCAACATCCTGGTGAACCTCCTCTGCACCCTCTCTAAAGCATTCACATCCTTCTGGTAATGTGGCGACCAGAACTGCACGCAGTATTCCAAATGTGGCCTAACCAAAGTCCTACACAACTGAAATGAAATTAAAATTGCTTATTGTCATAAGTAGGCTTCAATGAAGTAACTGTGAAAAGCCCCTAGTCGCCACATTCCAGCACCTGTTCAGGGAGGCTGGTACGGGAGTTGAACTGTGCTGCTGGCCTGCCTTGGTCTGCTTTAAAAGCCAGCGATTTAGCCCAGTGAGCTAAACCAGCCCCATTATAGAGCTGCAACATGACCTGCCGAGTCTTGTACTCAATACCCTGTCCGATGAAGGCAAGCATGCTGTATGCCTTCTTGACCACTCTATCGACCTGCGTTGCCACCTTCAAGGTACAATGGACCTGAACTCCCAGATCTCTCTGTACATCAATTTTCCCCAGGACTCTTCCATTGACCGTATAGTCCGCTCTTGAATTGAATCTTCCAAAATGCATCACCTCGCATTTGCCTGGATTGAACTCCATCTGCCATTTCTCTGCCCAACTCTCCACAGGGGCTGTTTAGTACAGGGCTAAATCGCTGGCTTTGAAAGCAGACCAAGGCAGACCAGCAGCACGGGTTCAATTTCTGTAACAGCCTCCCCGAACAGGTGCCGGAATGTGGTGACTAGGGGCTTTCCACAGTATCTTCATTTGAAGCCTACTTGTGACAATAAGTGATTTTCATTTCATGTATATTTTGTTGTATTCTCTGACAGTCCCCCTCGCTATCTGCAACTCCACCAATCTTAGTATCATCTGCAAACTTGCTAATCAGACCACCTATACATTCGTCCAGATCATTTATGTATATCACAAACAACAGTAGTCCGAGCACAGATCCCTGTGGAACACCACTAGTCACCTTTCTCCATTTTGAGTCACTCCCTTCCGCCACTACTCTCTGTCTCCTGTTGCCCAGCCAGTTCTTTATCCATCTAGCTAGTACACCCTGAACCCCATGCGACTTCACTTTTTCCATCAACCTGCCATGGGAAACTTTATCAAACGCCTTACTGAAGTCCATGTATATGACATCTACAGCCCTTCCCTCATCAATTAACTTTGTCTCTTCCTCAAAGAATTCTATTAGGTCTGTAAGACACGACCTTCCCTGCACAAAACCATGCTGCCTATCACTGATAAGTATATTTTCTTCAAAATGTGAATAGATCCTATCCCTCAGTATCTTCTCCAACAGTTTGCCTACCATTGACGTCAAGCTCATAGGTCTATAATTCCTTGGATTATTCCTGCTACCCTTCTTAAACAAAGGGACAACATTAACAATTCTCCAGTCCTCCGGGACCTCACCTGTGCTCAAGGATGCTGCAAAGATATCTATTTTGTCCCTCGCTTCCCTCAGTGACCTGGGATAGATCCCATTCTGACCTGGGGACTTGTCCACCCTAATGCCTTTTAGAATACCCAAAACTTCCCCCTTCCTTATGCCGGCTTGACTGAGATTATTTAAATATCCATCCGTAGCCTCAACATCCGTCATGTCCCTCTCCTTGGTGAATACCGATGCAAAGTACTCATTAAGAATCTCACCCATTTCCTCTGACTCCACGCATAAATTCCCTCTTTTGTCTTTGAGTGGGCCAATTCTTTCTCTAGCTACCCTCTTGCTCCTTATATACGAATAAAAGGCTTTGGGATTTTCCTTAACTCTGTTAGCCAAAGATATTTCATGACCTCTTTTAGCCCTCTTTATTGCGTGTTTGAGATTTGTCCTACTTTCCCGATATTCCTCCAAAGCTTCATCAGTTTTAAGTCACCTAGATCTTATGTATGCTTCCTTTTTCATCTTAGCTAGTCTCACAATTCCACCCGTCATCCATGGTTCCCTAATCTTGCCATTTCTATCGCTCATTTTCACAGGGACATGTCTGTCCTGCACTCTAATCAACCTTTCCTTAAAAGATTCCCACATTTCAAATGTGGATTTACCCTTAAACAGCTGCTCCCAATCCACATTCCCTAGCTCCTGCCGAATTTTCTTACTTGGCCTTTCCCCAATTTAGCACTCTTCCTTTAGGACCACTCTCGTCTTTATCATGAGTATTCTAAAACTTACGGAATTGTGATCGCTATACCCAAAGTAATCACCGACTGAAACTTCAACGACCTGGCCGGGATCATTCCCCAATACCAGGTCCAGTATGGCCCCTTCCCGAGTTGGACTATTTACATACTGCTCTAAAAACTCTCCTGGATGCTCTTTACAAATTCTGCTCCATCTACGCCTCCAACACTACGTGAGTCCCATTCAATATTGGGGAAGTTAAAATCTCCCATCACGACCACCCTATTGCTCCTACATTTTTCTGTAATCTGTCTACATATTTGTACCTCTACTTCACGCTTGCTTTTGGGAGGCCTGTAGTAAAGTCCCAACAATGTTACTGCACCCTTCCTATTTCTTAGCTCTACCCATATTGCCTCAGTGCTCGAATCCTCCATCGCGCCCTCCTTAATCACAGCTGTGATATCATCTCTGACCAGTAATGCAACTCCTCCACCCCTTTTACCTCCCTCTCTATCCCTCCTGAAGCATCTATACCCTGGGATATTTAGTTGCCAATCTTGCCCTTCCCTCAACCAAGTCTCAGTAATACCAATAACATCATATTCCCAGGTACTAATCCAAGCCCTAAGTTCATCTGCCTTACCTGCTACACTTCTCGCATTGAAAGAAATGCACCTCAGACCACCTGTCCCTTTGCGTTCATCATCTCTTCCCTGTCTACTCTTCCCCTTAGTCACATTGAGTTTATTATCTCGTACCTTACTGGCTTTAGTTGCTGCCTCTTTATTGACCTCCAACTTCCTAATCTGGTTCCCATCCCCCTGCCACATTAGTTTAAAACCTCCCCAACAGTGTTAGCAAAAGCACCCCCTAGGACATTGGTTCCAGTCCTGCCCAGGTGTAGACCATCCGATTTGTAATGGTCCCACTTCCCCCAGAACCGGTTCCAATGTCCCAAAAATCTGAACCCCCTCCCTCCTGCAACATTTCTCAAGCCATGTATTCATTCTGACTATTCTTAAATTTCTACTCTGACTGTCTCGTGGCACTGGTAGCAATCCTGAGATTACTACCTTTGAGGTCCTACTTTTTAACTCATCTCCTAACTCCCTTGGTTCTGATTGTAGGGCCTCATCCCGTCTTTTACCTATATCGTTGGTGCCTCTATGCACCATGACAACTGGCTGTTCACCCTGATGAATTTACTATTTTATAAACAACTTGTTGATAAAACACCTGCCACGACAGATTACTTCATTTACTCCCTTATAAAACATGCATTTATAGTCACACTTTGAGGGCAGCATGGTAGCACAAGTGGATAGCACTGTGGCTTCACAGCGCAAGGGTCCCAGGTTCGATTCCCCGTTGGGTCACTGTCTGTGTGGAGTTTGCACGTTCTCCCTGTGTCTGCGGGGGTTTCCTCCGGGAGCTCCGGTTTCCTCCCACAGCCCAAAGACATGTAGGTTCGGTGGATTGGCCATGATAAATTGCCCTGAGTGCCCAAAAAGGTGAGGAGGGGTTATTGGGTTACGGGGATAGAGTGGAAGTGAGGGCTTAAGTGGGTCGGTGCAGACTCAATGGGCCTAATGGCCTCCTTCTGCACTGTATGTTCTATGTCACTTCAAGCTGTCAATCCAACTGTGAACTGACAGGCATCCTACTGTGATAATGCAAGGTTGCAAATGCAGCACTAATCCTATCATGATTTTTAAAAATAAATTTAGAGTACCCAATAAAGTACTACAATTTTCATTTCATTTTCATTTCATTCAGTTTTTCTAATTAAGGGGCAATTTAGCATGGCCAATCCACCTACTCTGCACATCTTTGGGTTGCGGGGGTGAAACCCACGCAAACACGGGGCGAATGTGCAAACTCCACACAGATAGTGACGCAGAGCCAGGATCGAACGTGGGACCTCAGAGCCTTGAGGCAGCAATGCTAACCACTATGCCACCGTGCTGCTGGCTAATCCTACAGTGATGACTCTCAAGTTTATATCACCAGACAGAGTGAAGTAGCAAGCATTGATTTTTTTTTAACAATGCCGACGGTTCTCCAAATATTTAACTGAAAATAAATTTAAATCCCTTGACAGTCCTCTTGACAGTTCTGTCAAGTTTATACATGTTTCAAAAAAAGGAATGAAGTTGGACTAACCACCCGGCACTGACCTAAGCACCGAAAACGGCAAAGGCAAACCCAGCCCTGTCCTCCTTACGAACATCTAGGGGCTTGTGCCAAAGTTGGGAGAGCTGTCTCACAGACTGGTCAAACTATAGCCTGACATAGTCATACTCATAGAATCATACCTTACTCACAATGTCCCTGACACCATTATCATCATTCCTGGGTATGTGCTGTCTGACCGGCAAGACATGCCCAGCAGAGGTGGCGGCACAGTGGTATTCAATAAGGTGGGAGTTGCCCTGGGAGTCCTAAACATTGTCTCTGGACCCTATGAAGTCTCGTGGCTTTGGGTTAAACATGGGCAAGGAAACCTCCTGCTAATTACCACGTACCGTCCACCATCAGCTGATGAATCACTACTCCTCCATGTTGTACACCACTGGGAGGAAGCACTGAGGGTGGCAAGGGTGCAGAATATGCTGTGGGTGGAGGGTTTAAATGTCCATCACCCAGAGTGACTCGGTGGTACTACCAGACCGAGCTGGTCGGGTACTAAAGGACATGGCTGCTAGATCGGGACTGCAGCAGGTGGTGAGGGAACCAACAAGAGGGAAAACATACTTGGCCACATCCTCACCAATCTGCCTGCTGCAGATGTATCTGTCCATGACAGTATCGGTAGAAATGACCACCGCACAGTCCTTGTCGAGACAAAATACCATCTTCACATTGAGGATACCCTTCATCGTGTTGTGTGGCACTACCACCGTGCTCAATGGGATAGACTTCAAACAGATCGAGCAACTCAAGATCGGTCATCCATGAGGCATTGTGGGCCATCAGTAGCTCTAGAATTGTACTCAACCACAATGTGTAACATCAGGCCCGGCATATCCCCCACTCTACCATTACCACCAAGCCAGGGGATCAACCCTGGTTCAATGACGAGTGCAGGAGGAGAGCATGCCAGGAGCAACATTAGGCAGACCGAAGATTGAGGAGTCAACCCGGTGAAGCAACAACACAGGACTACAAACATCCCCATCCTCAATGATGGAGGAGCCCAGCACATCTGTGCAAAAGACAAGGCTAACGCATTCGCAACAATCTTCAGCCAGAAGTGCCGAGTGAATAATCCATCTCGGTCTCCTCAGGAGGTCTCCAGCATCGCAGATGTCAGTCTTCAGCCAATATGATTCACTCCACGTGATGTCAAGGAATGGCTGAAGGCACTGGACACTGCAAAGGCTATGCACCCTGGAAATATCCTGGCAATCATATTAAAAACTTGTGTCCCAGAACTTGCTGGGTCTCTAGCCAAGCTGTACCAGTACAGCTACAACACTGGCATCTACCCGGCAGTGTGGAAAATTTCCTAGGAACGTCCTGTACTCAGAAAACAGGACAAATCCAAGCCGGCCAAATACCCCTTTTCAATCTACCCTCAATCATCAGTAAAGTGATGGATCATCAACAGCGCTATCAAGTGACACTTCCTCAACAATAACCCGTTCACTGACGCTCAGTTTGGGTTCCACGAGGGTCACTCAGATACTGACCTCATTACAGCTGTGGTTCAAACATGGACAAAAGAGCTGAATGCCACAGGTGAGGTGAGAGTGACTACCCTCGACATCAAAGCAGCATTTGACCAGGTATGACGTCAAGGAGCCCTAGCTAAACTGGTGTCAATGGGAATCAGGGGGAAAACTCTCCGCAGATTGGAGTCATACCTGGCACAAAGGACGATGGTTGTGGTGGTTGGAGGACAATCAACTCAGCTGCAGGACATCACTGCAGGGGTTCCTCAGGGTAGTGTCCTCGGCCAGTGTTTTTCAAACCTGATTTCCCGGGACCCATTTTTACCAAAGAGCCAACCTTCGGGACCCATGCTGTCTGACCTTCTGGACCCATGCCAGCCGACCTATGCAACCTACTCCAGCTGACCTTCACAAAACCGTACTTTCGCTTACCTGTGGTGCGACAGGTGAGCCTGCCTGGAACTGCTTGGGCCGCACGATCTCACTTCCTGAAAGACGGACAGGATTGGCAACTAAACATTCCAGGATTTGGATGCCTCAGGCAGGATAAAGGGGGATGCAAAAGTGGTGGGGGAGTTGCATTATTGGGTAAGGAGAATATCACAGCTGCACTGAGGGAGGACACCTTGGAGGGTTCAGGCAGCAAGGCAATATGGGTGGAGTTCAGGAATAGGAAGGATGCTGTCACACTGTTGGGGGTTTGCTACAGACCTCCTAACAGCCAGCAGGAGATAGAGGAGCAGATATGCAGACAGATCTTGGAAGGATGCATAAACAATAGGGTTGTCGTGGTGGGTGATTTTAACTTTCCCTATATTGACTGGGACACACTTACTGCTAGAATTAAAATAGAAAAGTCCTCAGGGTATGATGGGATCTACCCCAGAATACTGAGGGAGGAAAGGGAGGAAATTGCTGGGGCCTTGACAGTAATATTTGTATCCCCACAGGTGAAGTTCCAGAGGGCTGGAGAGCAGCCATTGTTGTTCCATTGTTTAAGAAGGGCAGCAGGGATAATCCAGGAAATTATAGGCCAGTGTGCCTTACGTCAGTGGTAGGGAAATTATTGGAAAAGATCCTTAGAGGTAAGATTTACTCACATTTGGAAACAAATTAACTTATTAGTGATGGACAGCATGGTTGTGTGAAGGGGAAGTCGTGCCTCACTAATCTGATCGAGTTTCGAGGAAGTGACAAAGATGATAGATGAGGGAAAGACAGTAGATGTTGTATACAGGGACTTCAGTAAAGCCTTTGACAAGGACCTTGTGGTAGACTGGCACAAAAGGTGAAATCACATTGGTGGCACAGTAGCACAGTGGTTAGCACTGTTGCTTCACAGTGCCAGGGATCCCGATTCGATTCCCGGCTTGGGTCACTCTCTGTGTGGAGTCTGTACGTTCTCCCCGTGTCTGTGTGGGTTTCCTCCGGGTGCTCCAGTTTCCTCCCACAGTTCAAAGATGTGCAGGTTAGGTGGATTGGCCATGCTAAATTGTCCCCTAGCGTTCAGGGATGCGCAGGTTAGGTTCCGGGTGGAGTGCTCTTTCGGAGGGTCGGTGCTGACTTAATGGGCCGAATGGCCTCCTTCGGCACTGTAGGGATTCCATGATTAAAAGTGGTTTGCAGTTCATGCGGCAATGGCACCATTACTGGGGAAAGTCTGATCTGTAGTGTTGGGAAGTTCTACACAGGAACCGTGCTGGGATCGGTCTTCTTGCAAGCCGCATATCTAGGGAAGGAGAGAGAGTTTTAAACTATGTAGTGGGGGCAAGGAATCAAATTTGGGAAGATATGGTAAATCAAAGAGCAGAGACAAGGCAAAAGAGAAAGGTATTGTTATGGGAAATGTAAGGCTGACTGTGAAAGGAAGGGATAGAGAGCAAAAATCTAACAGTAAATCAACGGATGAGACTTGAGGTTATAAAATGAATAAAAGGATAGAACTAAAAGCTCTGTATCTGAATTTGCGTCGCATTCGAAACGAAACAGATTTGCACTGACACCACATGGACTGCAGCGACTCAAGAAGGCAGCTCACCACCACCTTCTAACGGGCTAGTTTAGCACAGTGGGCTTGTAATGCAGAACAAGACCAGCAGCACAGTTCGATTCCCGTACCAGCCTCCCCGAACAGGCGTTGGAATGTGGCGACTAGGGGCTTTTCACAGTAACTTCAGTGAAGCCTACTTGTGACAATAAGCGATTATTACTATTATTCTCAATTAGGGATGGGCAACCAAATGCTGGTCTAACTAGCGATGCCCACATCCCATGAATGAATAATAAGAAAGTTGGGCCAAATGGTCCGTTTATGTGCTGTTCCTGGTAACTCTATGTAACCAGCACACAAAACGACTAGGATCTGAACCTTTAAGTAGCAAACTAATATATATTATCCAATCGAAGAAGGTCAAATTACACTGTCAGGTTCCAAAGGCCTTAATTCGCAAATGTCAATAAATCAAAGGCTTTTCACCATCAGCAGAATCAACATCTCTGTCAAGGGCTTTCAAATGGTTACATGAAATGTAAAAGAAAAATCCATCTGTTTCATATTCCCAAACAAATTCTGCTTCGAAATTTGCAAAGATATTTATAAATCCATCCCGGAGCTTACTTTAGTCGAGATTGTTAATTGCAAATGAACTGAACTGCTGACATACAACAGTATGGATCTGAGCTAATTGCATTGTATTGGTGTTAATAGGGTTTGAGTGAAGGGAAAGGAGAATTGAATTAATTAGCAGAGCCGAGACAGCTTAATTTTTGTTCTAGCCAAGACCCGGAATGATTTTGGTGGGATTTCTTTTTGTTTAGTCGATAAAGAGGAACTACGTCCTGTGGCAGATGGATCAGTAACTTGAGGGCATAGATTGAAGATAGCTGACAAAAACAAAATAGAGGGGCTGAGGTATTGTGTTCTGGAATGTGCTGCCTGACAAGTTGGCAGAAGCAGATTTAATGGCAACTTCCAAAGGGAAATTGGATGAATTCTTGAATCGGAAATACTTGCAGAGTTATGGAGAAAGCACAGGGGTGTGGGAGCAATTGGACAGATTTGGGGGAAGGCTAACTTATAACAATATTAGGCGGGAACTGAAGAACCTAGATTGGGGGCAGATGTTTGAGGATAAATCAACATCTGACATATTGGAGGCTTTCAAATGTCAGTTGAAAGGAATTCAGGACCGGCATGTTCCTGTGAGGAAGAAGGATAAATACGGCAAATTTCAGGAACCTTGGATAACGAGAGATATTGTAGGCCTCGTCAAAAGGAAAAAGGAGGCATTTGTCAGGGCTAGAAGGCTGGGAACAGATAAAGCCTGTGTGGAATATAAGGAAAGTAGGAAGGAACTTAAGCAAGGAGTCAGGAGGGCTAAAAGGGGTCACGAAATGTAATTGGCAAATAGAATTAAGGAAAATCCCAAGGCTTTTTACACGTACATAAAAAGCAAGAGGGTAGCCAGGGAAAGGGTTGGCCACTGATGGACAGGGGAGGGAATCTATGTGTGGAGCCAGAGGAAATGGGCGAGGTACTAAATGAATACTTTGCATCAGTATTCTCCGAAGAGAAGGAATTGGTGGATGTTGAGTCTGGAGAAGGCTGTGTAGATAGCTTGGGTCACATTGAGATCCAAAAAGAGGAGGTATTGGGCGTCTTGAAAAATATTAAGGTGGACAAGTCCCCAGGGCCTGATGGAATCTACCCAGAATACTGAAGGAGGCTAGAGAGGAAATTGCTGAGGCCTTGACAGAAATCTTTGGATCCTCACTGTCTTCAGGTGATGTCCCGGAGGACTGGAGAATAGCCAATGTTGTTCCTTTGTTTAAGAAGGGTAGCAAGGATAATCCAGGGAACTACAGGCCAGTGAGCCTTACGTCAGTGGTAGGGAAATTATTGGAGAGAATTCTTCGAGACAGGATCTACTCCCATTTGGAAGCAAGCGGACACATTAGCGAGAGGCAGCACGGTTTTGTGAAGGGAAGGTCGTGTCTCACTAACTTGATAGAGTTAAAAAGGGGCTGGTTTAGCACAGGGCTAAAGAGCTGGCTTTTAAAGCAGACCAAGGCAGGCCAGCAGCACAGTTCAATTTCCATACCAGCCTCCCCGAACAGACGCCGGAATGTGGCAACTAGGGGCTTTTCACAGTATCTTCATTTGAAGCCTACTTGTGACAATAAGCGATTTTCATTTCATTTTTCGAGGAGGTCACAAAGATGATTGATGCAGGTACGGCAGTAGGTGTTGTCTATATGGACTTCAGTAAGGTCTTTGACAAGGTCCCTCATGGCAGGTTGGTACAAAAGATGAAGTCATACAGGATCAGAGGTGAGCTGGCAAGATGGATACAGAACTGGCTAGGTCTTAGAAGGCAGAGAGTAGCAATGGAAGGGTGATTTTCTGATTGGAGGGCTGTGACTAGTGGCGTTCCGCAGGGATCAGTGCTGGGACCGTTGCTGTTTGTAGTATACATAAATGATTTGGAGGAAAATGTAACTGGTCTGATTAGTAAATTTGCGGACGACACAAAAGTTGGTGGAATTGTGGATAGCGATGAGGACTGTCAGAGGATACAGCAGGATTTAGATTGTTTGGAGACGTGGGCGGAGAGATGGCAGATGGAATTTCATCTGGACAAATGTGAGGTAATGCATTTTGGAAGGTCTAATACAGGTAAGGAATATACAGTGAATGGTAGAACACTCAAGAGTATTGGCAGAGAGATCTAAGTGTACAGGTCCACATGTCACTGAAAGTGGCAACACAGGTGGAGAAGGTAGTCAAGAAGGCATACGGCATGCTTGCCTTCATTGGCCGGGGCATTGAGTATAAGAATTGGCAAGTCATGTTGCAGCTGTATAGAACCTTAATTAGGCCACACTTGGAGTATAGTGTTCAATTCTGGTCGCCACACTACCAGAAGGGTGCGGAGGATTTGGAGAGGGTGCAGGAGAGATTTACCAGGATGTTGCCTGGTATAGAGAGCATTAGCTATGAGGAGAGTTTGAATAAACTCGGTTTGTTCTCACTCGAATGAAGGAGGTTGAGGGGGCGACCTGATAGATGTCTGCAAAATAATGAGAGGCATAGACAGAGTGGATAGTCAGAGGCTTTTTCCCAGGGCAGAGGGGTCAATTACTAGGGGGCATAGGTTTAAGGTGTGAAGGTTTAGAGGAGATGTACGGGGCAAGTTTTTTACACAGAGGGTAGTGGGTGCCTAGAACTCGCTACCGGAGGAGGTAGTGGAGGCAGGGACGATAGTGACATTTAAGGGGCATCTTGACAAATACATGAATAGGATGGGAATAGAGGGATACGGACCCAGGAAGTGTAGAAGATTGTAGTTTAGACGGGCAGCATGGTCGGCACGGGCTTGGAGGGCCGAATGGCCTGTTCCTGTGCTGTACTTTTCTTTGTTCTTTGTTTTTGTAGGACCAACACAATAGACACCGAAGAACCACATGAGTGAGTTGCTGATCCCATCTGGTTGGAAAATAGGCGAAGTGTCGACACCGGCACGTGAACCGTGGTGTTTCACAACCGGCAAATTGGCACGAACCCCTCACCGATTCCGGTATCGGTGAGGGGCTACCACGGGCTGCGCATTAAAAACCCACGGATCGCGCTGGAAACAGCTGGCGAATAGCCAGGTCGCGGGCCACGCATGCGCACGACTGACGACCTGCACCGGTCGTGCCGTACGACATGGCGCCAGCTGTGCACGTAACCTAACCCTCAAACCGCAACCCCAAAGCCCAGCCCCCCACCGGTACCCCCCAGCCCTAACAGACGCACCCCCCCCCCCCCCCCCCCGACCAGTGGCACGGATCCCAACCGAGTGCGGCAGCGCTTGGCACAGTCCGCAGCCTGCATGCCGACTCAGACCACGTGTGCCCCACGCCGTCAGGAACTCGGCCCACCGAGGGCGGAGCATCGCAGGCGGGCCGGCGGATGAGGCGCCATCGGCCTTGCGACTGTGCGCGCCGCACGTCACGGTGACGCCGGTTTGGAGGAGGCGGAGACTCGCAAACCAGCGACGGCCCGATTCTGGCATCGGAACCGATTCTCCACCCGATTGCCGATCACGATTTCAGTGTGGGGAAACGGAGAATCCCGCCCAATGGTTTTAAGAAGAATGTTGAAGGAAGAGGTGGGATAGAGAGGCGGAGGGATTGAGGGAGGCAATTCTAAGCTCAGCTTGAGGCAGCTGAAAATGCAGCCACCATTGACAGCGTGACGTAGAACATAGAACATAAAACATACAGTGCAGAAGGAGGCCATTCGGCCCATCGAGTCTGCACTGACCCAATTAAGCCCTCACTTCTACCCTATCCCCGTAACCTAATAACCCCTCCTATCCTTTTTGGGCACTAAGGGGCAATTTATCATGGTCAATCCACCTAACCTGCACGTCTTTGGACTGTGGGAGGAAACCGGAGCACCCGGAGGAAACCCACGCAGTCACGGGGAGGACATGCAGACTCCGCACAGACAGTGACCCAGCAGGGAATCGAACCTGGGACCCTGGTGCTGTGAAGCCACGGTGCTAACCACTTGTGCTACCGTAAGTCCCCTTCAAAAACAATTTTCCAAATTTACCAACCTCAAGATTAAATGTTGCCAATGGGAAAGTCATGTCTTCTTAAACGTTGATTTATCCTTGTTTTTTTTTAAACCCTGTCAGGCATATTGAGAACCCAAAGAGCTGGGCTTCCTTATGTGAAAACAATTGCTTCTCACAAATTGACTACATTAATACCTCGAGCTAAGCAACTTTGATTTTTTTCTCATGATATAATGTTTTCATTAAAATGTGAACACTTTATTCCAGTGATACAAACATAAAGTTCTCATGAGCCTATTTTAGAAAAAATAACACCATTAGAAGAGAAAGTACTGGGAAATTATCTGCATAATATCAGGCACTTGCATTAAGCTAAAATATTGATAGACGCCTTCGGAATCTGGAGTGATCATCAAGCATAGAAGAATCTATAATGTTAGGCCTGCTAGTGTTTTTGGCCTCGAACGTAAACTTAGCCAAGTTACTAGCCCGCTAACACACTCGCCATGGCAATGCCTCGACCAATCACGGTTTGAATGGGGAGAAATTTGTCGAGTGTATTCAGGAAGAATCCCTCATTCAATATGTGGATGGCCCGACCAGGGAGGGGGCAAAACCTGACCTCCTCTTGGGGAATAAGGAAGGGCAGGTGACGGAAATGTTTCTGAGGGATCACTTTGGGACCAGTGACCAAATTCCATTAGCTTTAAGATAGCAATGGAGAAAGATAGTTCTGCTCCAAAAGTTAAAATTTTCAATTGGGGCAAGGCTAATTTTGAGGGTATTAGGCAGGAACTGTTAAACATTGATTGGGGGTGCCTATTGACAGGCAAGGGGACAGCCGGTAAATGGGAGCCTTTCAAAAAGGTGTTAACTACGGTTCAGGGTGAGCACATTCCTCTTAGAGTGAAGGGTAAGGCTGGTAGGAGGGAACCCTGGATGACTTGGGGTATTGAGGCCGTGGTCAAAAGGAAGAAGGAGACATATGAGATGCATAGGCAGCTGGGATCAAATGGATCCCTTGAAGAATATAGAGCTTGTCAGAGTAGAGTTAAGAGAGAAATCAGGAGGGCAAAAAGGGGACATGAGATTGTCGGAACAGATTAGGCAAAGGAAAATCCAAAGAGCTTTTACAGATACATAAAGGGTAAAAGGGTGACTAGGGAGGGTAGGGCCTCTTAAGGATAAACAAGGTCATCTATGTGCAGATCCACAAGGGATGGGAGAGGTCCTAAATGAGTATTTATTGTTGAGAAAGGCACGAATGTTAGGGAAATTGGGGAAATAAAAAGTGATGTCTTGAGGAATGTACTTATTACAGAGAAGGAGGTGCTGGAGGCATAAAGCACATCAAGATGAATAAATCCCCAGGACCTGGTGAAATCTATCCCAGGAGGTTGTGGGAGGCTAGGGAGGAAATGACCATCCCCCTAGCTGAGATATTTGAATCATCGATGTATCTTATTGAATGGTGGAGCAGGCTCGAGGGGCCAGATGGTCTACTCCTGCTCCTAGTTCATATGTTGTTACGCCTTTCCCATGCAGTGTGAACTGCTGCGGCCGTTGAAATTTGGCATTCTTGCCTCTGCCCGGTGAGTGCAAGGTGAAAAAATCGACAGCATGTCTATTTTTTTTCAGCAATGTGTAAATATCAGCGTTATGCTAATCAGGACACCGCACTGCATTCAGTAAAATAATAGCACAACGGGTGGTCAGCACTAATAAGGAGGTTAGTCTCAAATGGGCTTTTCTTAAACAACATAAGAAAAAGGTAAGAAAGATTATTTGCAAGGGAGTTATTTTACATCGAATTAGCATCACTGAAACCAGCCATCACAAACAGATGGACATATGAATGAGCAGCAGGAGTAGGTCTGCCCTGGTCCATGCTGCTGTTTATAATCCACATGAAACTGCTGCCTCTACTCTTCATCTCAATATATCCTCCTGGTGTACAGCAGTCACAGAGGAGTAAAGTTCGTGAATATAAAGAAAAACGATTTATTGTTTAAGCAGACTATATTCACACACTATAAGGTGGTCCACATGCTTACATTGAATCATAGAATTTACAGTGCAGAAGGAGGCTACTTGGCCCATCGAGTCTGCACCGGCCCTTGGAAAGAGCATTCTACCCAAGCCCACACCTCCACCCTATCCCCATAACCCAGTAATCCACCCCACCCTTTTGGACACTCAGGGGTAATTTAGCGTGGTCAATCCACCTAACCTGCACATCTGTGGACTGTGGGAGGAAACCGGAGCACCCGGAGAAAACCCACGCACACACGGGGGTGGGAGGGGGGGAGAAATTTGCAGACTTGGCACAGACAGTGACACAAGCCGGGAATCGAACCTGGGACCCTGGAGCTGTGAAGCAACTGTGCTAACCACTGTGCTCCCGTGCTGCTCACAAGGATCCTACTTGGAGTTTTCCCTTGGACCTTAGTCAGAGACGGGCCCTGTTCTCTCTGATATGATCCTGGGAGCCAGAGTGCACCATCTACAAAGTTGCGGGTGCAGATCACGGGCGGGCTTCTCCCTTTTGGGGACTAATTCACCACGCCCGCCGGAAAACAAAAGTTTTTCCCAGAAAGTCCGGGCCGATTCTCCGTTTTCCAGGGGGTTAGCGGGGCCTCAGCGTGTTTCCCGCAGCTCTGGCTGCCGGCGGGGCCCTGCTAGATAGACCGTGCGGCCGTGCATGCGCACGGCGGCCGCGAGCGTGACCGTTCGTGCGAGCGACGGCCCACCTCGGCGGGGGCGCGCCGACATGGCAGAGCCACACAGGGGGCCCGCGCGGAGAAAGGTAGGTCCCCTCCCCAGGTCGCGATGACCCGCCGATCTGTGGCCCCCGATTGCAGGCCTGGCCACCGTTGAGGGCCCCCCGGGAGTCAGATAACCCCCCCCCACCAGGACCGCCACCGCGACCTCAGGTCCAAGCTCCCGCCGGGTGGTACCAGATGTAAGCCAAACCGGCGGGAGTTCAGCCGATTGACCGCGGAGAATCGCCGCGGGGGCCTGTTCCAACGGCCCCCGACCGGCGCATCATCGACCGCACGCGCTGGACTGGCGGGCCCGCGGAAGCGCTGTCGCGCCGGGTTTGCGGCGTGAACGGCTATTCTCCGCCCCCGCGCTAGCCGCGATTCTGGCGGGGAGGATCGGAGAATCCCGCCCCACGTCTCTCCGTTGGAAATTCCACCCTGTCAAATAAAGTGGGTTTGTTTGTTTGGACCTACTCAATGTGGACTCTTCGTTGCCCTTACAAAATTCTCATAAAAGGATCAATAACAAGAGGGAGCAGGTTTAAAGTGATTTGCAAAAGCAACAACGGCGATATGAGAAAAAACATATTCGCAGTGAGTGGTTGGCGTCTGGAATGCACGGCCTGGCAGTGTGGTGGAGGCAAGTTCAACCATGACATCCAAGAGGGGATTAGATGACTATTTGAATAAACAATGTGTGTGCAGGGGTACGGGGTAAAGGCAGGGGAATGGCAATGAGCCGCGGTGCTTGTTTGGAGAGCCAGTGTTCACAGGATGGGCCGAATGGCCTCCTTCTGCACCGTAACAATTCTGTGATTCTGGGAGACACTCAGCAGATCACCCAGGGCAGCTCACTGCCGACTGGATACCACTTTGCCACCACCTCTGCTGGGTCTGTCTTGCCGGTGAGACAGGACGTACCCAGGAATGGTGATAGTGGTGTCCGGGACATTGTCTGTAAGGTATGATTCTGAGAGTGTGACTATGTCAGGCTGTTGTTTAACTAACCTGTGAGACAGCTCTCCCAACTTCGGCGCAAGCCCCCAGATGATAATAAGGAGGACTTTGCCGGGTCGACAGGGATGTGGTGCCATTGTCATTTCTGGTGCCTCGGTCATCCATCCAGTTTCTTTGCCTTCCTAGCGGTTGGACAAAACTGATTGGCTTGTTGGGGCTATTTCAGAGGGCATTTAAGAGTCAACCGCTTTTCTGGGAGGGTAAGTGCTGTGTTATGTACTCTGGGATAACACAGGTAATTTCAGGGATAATCCAGGTAATTATAGACCGGTGAGCCTGATGTCAGTGGTAGGGAAGCTGCTGGAGAAGATACTGAGGGATAGGATCTATTCCCATTTGGAAAAAAATGGGCTTATCAGTGAAAGGCAACATGGTTTTGTGCAGGGAAGGTCATGTCTTACCAACTTAATAGAATTCTTTGAGGAAGTGACAAAGTTGATTGATGAGGGAAGGGCTGTAGATGTCATATACATGGACTTCAGTAAGGCATTTGATAAGGTTCCCCATGGTAGGCTGATGGAGAAAGTGAAGTCTCATGGGGGTCCAGGGTGTACTAGCTAGATGGATAAAGAACTGGCTGGGCAACAGGAGACAGAGAGTAGTAGTGGAAGGGAGTTTCTCAAAATGGAGAACTGTGACCAGTGGTGTTCCACAGGGATCCGTGCTCGGACCACTGTTGTTTGTGATATACATAAATGTTCTGGAGGAAGGTATAGGTGGTCTGATTTACAAGTTTGCAGATGACACTAAGATTGGTGGAGTGGCAGATAGCGAGGAGGACTGTCAGAGAATACAGCAGAATATCGATAGATTGGAGAGTTGGGCGGGAAATGGCAGAGTTCAATCCAGGCAAATACGAGGTGATGCATTTTGTGGGCAGCACGGTAGCATTGTGGATAGCACAATTGCTTCACAGCTCCAGAGTCCCAGGTTCGATTCCAGCTTCGGCCACTGTCTGTGTCGGAGTCTGCACGTCCTCCCCGTGTGTGCGTGGGTTTCCTCCGGGTGCTCCGGCTTCCTCCCACAGTCCAAAGATGTGCGGGTTAGGTGGATTGGCCATGATAAATTGCCCTTAGTGTCCAAAATTGCCCTTAGTGTTGGGTGGGGCTACTGGGTTATGGGGATAGGGTGGAGGTGTTGACCTTGGGTAGGGTGCTCTTTCCAAGAGCCGGTGCAGACTCGATGGGCCGAATGGCCTCCTTCTGCACTGTAAATTCTATGATGATTTTGGAAGATCCAATTCAAGAGTGAACTATACAGTAAATGAAAAAGCCCTGGGGAAAATTGATGTACAGAGAGATCTGGGTGTTCAGGTCCATTGTACCCTGAAGGTGGCTGCACAGGTCGATAGAGTGGTCAAGAAGGCATACGGCATGCTTTCCTTCATCGGAAGAGGTATTGAGTACAAGAGTTGGCAGGTCATGTTACAGTTGTATAGGACTTTGGTTCGTCCACATTTGAAATACTGCGTGCAGTTCTGGTCGCATTACCAGAAGGATGTGGATGCTTTAGAGAGGGTGCAGAGGAGGTTCACCAGGATGTTGCCTGGTATGGAGGGTGCTTGCAATGACGAGATGTTGAGTAGATTAGGATTATTTTCTTTAGAAAGACGGAGGTTGAGGGGGGACCTCATTGAGGTCTACAAAATCCTGAGAGGTATAGACAGGGTGGATAGCAAGAAGTTTTTTCCCAGAGTGGGGGACTCAATTACTAGGGGTCACGATTTCAAGGTGAGAGGGGGAAAGTTTAAACGAGATGTGCGTGGAAAGTTCTTTATGCAGTGGGTGGTGGGTGCCTGGAACGCATTGCCGGCGGAGATGGTAGAGGTGGGCACGATAGCGTCATTTAAGATGTATCTAGACAGATACATGAATGGGCAGGGAGCAGAGGGATACAGATCCTTAGAAAATAGGCGACAAGTTTAGATAGAGGATCTGGATTGGCGCAGGCTTGGAGGGCCGAAGGGCCTGTTCCTGTGCTGTAATTTCTCTTTGTTCTTTGTTCATAACAGCTATTGGATAGGTACATGGATTACGGTAAAATGATATAGTGTAGATTTATTTGTTCTTAAGGGCAGCACGGTAGCATTGTGGATAGCACAATTGCTTCACAGCTCCAGGATCCCAGGTTCGATTCCCGGCTTGGGTCACTGTCTGTGCGGAGTGTGCACGTCCTCCCCGTGTCCGAGTGGGTTTCCTCCGGGTGCTCCGGTTTCCTCCCACAGTCCAAAGATGTGCAGGTTAGGTGAATTGGCCAATGATAAATTGCCCTTAATGTCCAAAATTGCCCTTGGTGTTGGGTGGAGGTGTTGAGTTTGGGTAGGGTGCTCTTTCCAAGAGCCGGTGCAGACTCATGGGCCGAATGGCCTCCTTCTGCACTGTAAATTCAATGATAATCTATGATTAATCTAGGACAAAGGTTCGGCACAACATCGTGGGCCGAAGGGCCTGTTCTGTGCTGTATTTTCTATGTTCTATGTTCTATAACACAGGCTGCAACTCGATGCAGCTTTGACCAAAAGATACTCCAGACTTTGAAGTAAGTTCAATGTGATTTGTTGAACCATTAGCACAGTTCTCTATGAGTTCGACTCTCCTGCTAACCTTGCTATAGTAACTCAGTCTAACTAACCAGTCTGCTCTAAGCCACGTGGTGGGTGTGATGCTTCTGATCTGCCCCTGTCCTACTCTCTAAGTGTCGCCTGTGGAAAGAGACAGAGTATGTGTGCCCTGTCCCTATATATGGGTAGTGTAATGCCCCCTTGTGGTAGTGTCACCTCTGGGTGACTTGACTGCCCATTGGTCGTGTCCTATTCTATGTGTTCATTAGCTGTATGTCTGCATATCACGACGTCTCTGGTGCTCCCTCTAGTGTTTACTTAGTCGTAGTGTATTTCCATTAACCCCTTGTGTATTTACAGTGATGCATATCACCACAGTAAGGACGGCAGATTTCTTTCCTTTGAACACAAGTCCTCATAGCATGAGCCCAGGGGTGATTCCATTATCCTGCCGCCTCCCCCATGTCAATGGCCTGACCCAAAACCTAAAGTCCTGCCCAGTATAACTCCCTTTAATGGCAATGTAGTTTGTATGAATTTTAACTTCTTTTCTTCACCAAATTGGGCCAGCCACATTTTGAGGTTCTCTCACTATTCAGTAACAAACAGGATGGAGTATTCAATATGTGTCCTTTAATCAAATTACATTCTCAATTCCGAGAATTAACTTTAATTACACTGCATTACAGGTGGAGAGAGGACATTAGGGGCGAATTGGTTCCATTGATTCTGACTGGAGATTGAGAGAAGACATGGAACAGATCTGGAGACGGCTGGAGAAAATGCACCAAAGCTTCAGAGAGTGAATAAAACAGCACAGAGCTCAGGATAGAAAAACCAATAAATGAACAGAGGGAGAAAAGTAATGGGCAACATGAGGTAGCCAGTTTGAAAAATTAAAGCAGAACCAAATGACAAAACAAACGCAGGAGGTGTTCCACACATATAACGTTCGCAAAGATATGTTGACTGCCTTAATTATCATGGAATCTTCCAGCACAGAAAGAGGCCATTTGGCCCATCATTTATCTGGGTTGATGAACATGCTATCCAATTAATCCCAATGTCCTGCTCTCTCCATAGTTTTCTTTTCCTGTCGAGATACTTTTAAATGTTAAGATTGAATCTCTTTTCAGTGCCCCATCAAACAGCACAATTCACATCATAACAACTCAAAGAACAAAGAAAAGTACAGCACAGGAACAGGCCCTTCGGCCCTCCAAGCCCGTGCCGACCATGCTGCTCGTCTGAACTAAAATGTTTGACACTTCCTGGGTCCGTATCCCTCTATTCCCATCCTATTCATGTATTTGTCAAGATGCCCTTTAAATATCACTATCGTCCCTGCTTCCACCACCTCCTCCGGCAGCGAGTTCCAGGCACCCACTACCCTCTGTGTAAAAAACTTGCCTCGTACATCTCCTCTAAACCTTGCCCCTCGCACCTTAAACCTATGCCCCCTAGTAATTGACCCCTCTACCCTGGGGAAAAGCCTCTGACTATCCACTCTGTCTATGCCCCTCATAATTTTGTAGACCTCTATCAGGTCGCCCCTCAACCTCCATCATTCCGGTAAGAACAAACTAAGTTTATTCAACCTCTCCTCATAGCTAATGCCCTTCATACCAGGCAACATACTGGTAAATCTCTTCTGCACCCTCTCTAAAGCCTCCACATCCTTCTGGCGACCAGAATTGAACACTATTGAACACTAACACTATCAGAATTGAAACTCGCTGAGTTTTTAAAAAATTCTCCTCATCTACCCCGCAGGCTCGTTTGTCAATTATCTTAAATATGTGTCCTCTTTATTGACCGACACTCCGATCTGTGAAAACAGCTTCTTCCGATCTACTCCACCAAAATCCCGTTGCCAATCCCTCTTGTAATTTCTGTGCTATCTAATTGCTTCTCCGGTGTCCAGCTTGAATGAGCCACAATTGCCGCCAGTTTCCTTTATATCATTCAAGGGGTATGGGTTTCGCTGGCTAGGCCAACATTTACTGTCTATTCTTAACTGGCCCTTCAGAAGGTGGTGGTGAGCTACCTCCTTGAACCTCTGCAGTCACCGAGGTGTAGGTACACCCACAATGCTGTTAGGGAGGGAGTTTCTGGATTTTGACCCAGCGACAGTGAAGGAACGGCCGATATATTTCCAAGTTGGGATGGTGAGTGGCTTGCAGGGGAACCTTCATAGGGTGGAGTTCCTTTGAATGTGCTGGTCCAGGAGGGTTTTTTGAAACAGTATGTTGACAGTCCAACTAGGGAGGGGGCCTTGCTGGATTGGGGAATGAGCCCGGCCAGGTGATCAAAGTTTCAGTGGGAGAACATTTTGGGAATAGTGATCATAATTCCGTAAGTTTTCGAATACTCATGGATAAGGACAAGAGTGGTCTTCGAGTGAAAGTGCTAAATTGGGGGAAAGCCAACTGCAACAGAATTCGGCAAGAGCTGGAGAATGTGGATTGGGAGCGGCTGTTTCGGGGTAAATCCAAATTTGATATTTGGGAGTCTTTTAAAGGTTGGTTGATTAGAGTGCAGGACAGGCATGTCCTTGTGAAAATGAAGGACAAAAATGGCTGGATTAGGGAACCATGGATGACAGAGGGAATTGTGAGACTAGTCAAAAAGAAAATGAAGCATAAGGTCTAGGCAACAAAGATAGGAAACAAAGCGTTTGAAGAATGTAGGTAAAGTAGGAACAAGTTCGAACGGGGAGTTAGGAGGACTAAAATGAGCCATGAAATGTCATTGGCAAGCAGGGTCAAGGAAAATCCCAAGGCCTTTTATACATATTTAAGAGCAAGAGGCTAGCTCGGGAAAGATTAGGCCCACTGAAGGACAAAGGAGGGAAGTTATGCGTGGAGTCAGAGGAAGTGGGTGAGATGCTGAATGAGTACTTTGCATCGGTTTTCACCAAGGAGAGGGACGTGAAGGATGTTGAGGTTAGGGATGGGTGTGTGAATACTCTAGGACGTCAGCATAATGAAAGAGGAAGTGTTAGACATTTTAAAATACATGAAGGTAGACAAGTCCCCTGGGCCGGATGGGATATATCCCAGGTTACTGTGGGAGACAAGTGAGGAAATAGCTGGGCCTTCACAGATAAATTTGCATCATCTTTGACCATAGATATGGGCCAGGATACCCCCCTACCCGGCGGGGCGGGGGGTCCCGGCAGGTTGGAGTGGCGTGAACCACTCCGGCGTCGGGCCGCCCCAAAGGTGCGTATTTCTCCGCACCTTTAGGGGCCAAGCCCTCACCTTGAGGGGCTAGGCCCGCGCCGGAGTGGTTGGCGTGCCGCCGGCCAATGGGAAAGGCCTTTGGCGCCATGCCAGTCAGGGCCAAAGGGATTGCGCCGGGCGGCGGACGTCCACGCCTGCGTAGGAGCATCAGCGGCTGCTGACGTCATCCCCGCGCATGCGCTGGGGGTGTGTCACTTCCGCTTCGGCCATCGCGGAGGCTGTGGCCGAGGTGGAAGGAAAAGAGTGCCGCCACGGCACAGGCCCACCCGCGGATCGGTGGGCCCCGATCACGGGCCAGGCCACCGTGGGGGCACCCCCCGGGGCCAAATCGCCCCGCACCCCCCCCCCAGGACCCCGGAGCCCGCCCGCGCTGCCAGTCCCGCCAGGAAGGTAGGTGGTTTGATTCACGCCGGTGGGACTGGCATTACAGCAGCAGGACTTCAGCTCATCGCGGGCCGGAGAATCACCGGGGGGGGGGGGGGGGGGGGGCGCTGAATTTTTGGTGCCGGAGAATTCGGCGGCCGGCTGGGGTGGGATTCACGCTGCCCCCCGGCGATTCGCCGACCCGACGGGGGGGGGGGGGGGTCAGAGAATCCCGCCCATGGTTGCAGAGGACTGGAGAAAAGTCAATGTTGTCCCTTTGTTTAAGAAGGGAATCAGGGATAATCCAGGTAATTATAGACCGGTTCAAGGTGAGAGGAGGAAAGTTTAGGGGAGATGTGCGGGGAAGTTTTTCACACAGAGGGTGGTGGGTACCTGGAACGCGTTGCCAGTGGAGGTGGTGGAGACGGGCACTACAGCTATGGTTAAGATGGATCTTGATAGACACATGAACGGGTGGGAAACGGAGGGACACAGATCGTATGGGCAATAAGTAGTAGGTCTAAATAAGGAATTTGGATCGGTGCAGGCTTGGTGGGCCGAAGGGCCTGTTCCTGTGCTGTAATGTTCTCTGGTCTTTGTCCTTGTCGATGGCAGCAGTCTTGTGTTTGGAAGGTGAAATATTAAAAAGAGCGAAGGCATCTTTATCAGACATGAGTACAATCTCTCTAATCTTCGCACTAAGTTTCATCTCCTTTCCTGGAAGGTGCGTCATGTTGAACACTCCAACTGAGCCTCCTCAACTCTGAGCTCAGGTTCTGATCCATTGTCCCCTGCATCGCAGAGACCCACATTCGCTTCCAGTATATCGCCTACTCAGGCCTGTCCTTATCTTTGTTCATCTGCCACTAAAATCCCCACCCCTGCCTTTTCCATTTCCAGATGCGACTATTCCATTGCTCTCCTCTCCTTCCCTATCTCTACCCTCCAATGATTTCAGCTGATCCCAAACCCCTATATCCTATCCCTCAAAAGCTGCTGCTTATTCATCATCTCTGACCGAAGGCAATATGGCCGCAAGACACAGGAGCAGAAGTCGGCCATTTTCTCTGCTCCTCCTTTCAATGGGATCTTATGGGCGGGATCAATAACCAGGGGGCATAGGTTTAAGGTAAGGAGCGGGAGGTTTAGAGGCGATTTGAGGAAAAGCCTTTTCACCCAGAGGTTGGTGGGAATCTGGAACTCGCTGCCTGAAAGGGTGGTGGAGGCAGGAACCCTCACAACATTAAGGAGCATTTAGAGGAGCACTTGAAACACCACGAATACAAGGCTACGGACCAAGAGCTGGAAAGTAGGATTGGAATAGACAGGTGCTTGATGGCCGGCACAGACAGGATGGGCCGAGGGGCCTCTTTCTGTGCTGTAAAATTCTATGACTCTGTGAGATCTCGACTGATCTGATGTGTAAATCCTCAACTCCACTTTCCCGCCTCATCCCCATAACCTATGATCCCCTCACTGATTAAAAATCTGTCTACCTCAGCCTTGAATACCTAACGACCCAGCCTCTACAGCTCTCTGCGGTAAAGAAATCCACAGATTCACTGCCCTCTGAGACAGGAAATGCCTCATCATTTCTGTCTTAAACGGGTGAGCTCCCAGACATTGACTGCTGGTCACCAGAGTCTTCAAATTTAAATGGGTCATAAACAAGCAGCAGAGTGTGCAGCGAACAGGACTACGTTCAACGTGAAGGCCTTGTTGTGCATGCACGATCGCAGGGCTGTGGATCATCACACACATGTCTCAAACAAAGGGCAGCACGGTAGCACGGTGGTTAGCACAATTGCTTCGCAGCTCCAGGGTCCCAGGTTCAATTCCCGGCTTGGGTCACTGTCTGTGCGGAGTCTGCGCGTCCTCCCCGTGTGTGCGTGGGTTTCCTCCGGGTGCTCCGGTTTCCTCCCACAGTCCAAAGATGTGCAGGTTAGGTGGATTGGCCATGATAAATTGCCCTTAGTGTCCAAAATTGCCCTTAGTGTTGGGTGGGGTTACTGGGTTATGGGGACAGGGTGGAGGTGTGGGTAGGGTGCTCTTTCAAAGAGCCGGTGCAGACTCGATGGGCTGAATGGCCTCCTTCTGCACTGTAAATTCTATGAAAGGTTCCTTCAACAGTGCTTTTCAAACTCGTGACCTCTACCACCTAGAAGGACAAGGACAGCAGATACATGGGAACCCCACCACCTGCAAGTTCCCCCCCCAAGTCACTCAACATCCTGACTTGGCCGTTCCTTCACTGTCGCTGGGTCAAAATCCTGGAATTCCATCCCTAACAGCACAGTGGGTGTGCTTACGCCACCTGGACTGCAGCGGTTCAAGAATGCGACTCACCACCTTCTCCTCAAGGGCAATTAGGGATGGGCAATCAATGCTGACCCACCCATCGACGCCCACATCCTATGAATATATGAAAAAAGTAACAAAGTGAACCACGCGGTCCCCAGTAATGGATAGCGACCTCTGGAAACTCAATGGGCCAGAATGGAATGGGTTAATCAAAGCAGCGTCTGGATTCCCACGGCAATCCTGACTCATACTTATCATCCTTCCAAGCTTTTATCCATTCCCCCTCCCTCCCCAATGAAGTCACGGACGAGATCAGAAGGTTCAATGGGGAGGATGGCCGAAAAGATGCTTTCGAGATGAGGAAGGGTTTCGAAAGACTAAAATATTCTCTGCCGTGAGTGGGTCAATAACAGGTCATGGGCGGGATTTTCCGTCCCGACGCACCTGTTTTCTGCTGGGTTCTCCGTCTCGCCAGCCGGCCAACGGGGTTTCCCAATTCCGTCGGGAAACCCCCAAGCGTGGGTGGGTGCACTGCCGACGCAACAGGGAACCCCGAAAGTGGAGAATCCAGCCCCATTGGTTTGAAACCATTGACAAAAGATCAAGACAGGAGTCAAAATGTTTTTCCACTCAACAGTTGGAGTGTGGAGCGCCCAAAAGGTGAATGAAGTTGATCCAATAAGTAATTTTAAAAGGGGAGGGGGAATGGACAGGAACTTGGAGGTGAGGAACTTATGGGCTCTTGTGGAACCAAGTATGATGGTGTTGTTCATGTGGCAGACGACACCTTGTTTGCCCCCAAGGAGTGTGGACACCTCTGGTATTGCAGATTTCTCGCTCATTTGCGCACAGGTTGTCTGCTTGTCACAGACGTACCGTGATCAACACGTGGAGCATAGACATGCGCACAGTTTTGGAAGCCGTGGGACCTGCCCCTGGGGGGGGGGGGGGGCGTGCCATTCCTTTTCTTCGACAAGCATCTTGATGGCCGAGCCTCGTGTGACAGTGAGATACCCTCATAGGATTGTTCCCCAGTTGGACTTGCTTCCGACGCTGCCACTGAAAACCAGCCTGAGGTTAGCAGCAGAAGAGTCCACTTCAACAAATGGTGCTGATTAGGGAACGTGTCAAACTGCCGTTTGACCTGAGTCAGTGTGGTACCTTTTGAAATGTGTATCACTGACACCTGCAGTGGTGAATCATGCGTGGATCAGAGAGGTGACTCACGCGATTGAAGGCAGGATGCAGTGAGACATTATGGCCGGGATTCTCCCTTCCGGGGACTAAGTCCCCACGCCGGCGGGAAAACCGATGCCAACGAATCCGGCGTCAACGGGCCCCCAAGGTGAGGAATCCTCACCTGTCTCGGGGGCGAGGTGGATGCCGGAGGGGTTGGCGCCGCTCCAGCTGGCGGCGAAGGGACTGCGCGGGTTCGCGCAGGCGCGGAACCGCCGGTGTGATTCCGCACATGCGCGGAACCGGCCGTCGTATTTTGGCGCATGCGCGGGGGGCTTCTCTTCTCCGCGCCGGCCATGGCGGAGCCCTACAGGGGCTGGCACGGAAGGAAGAAGTGCCCCCACGGAACAGGCCCGCCCGCAGATCGGCGGGCCCCGGTCGCGGGCCAGGCCACCGTGGCCCCCCCCCCCCAGGGTCGGATTCCCCCACGCCACCACCCCCCAACCCCCCCCACCCCCCGGGGACCGCCCCTGCCGCCTTACCTGTCAGGTCCGGCCATGTGGGACCATGCGTAACCCACGCTGGCGGGACTGGCCAAAAACGGACGGCCGCTCGGCGGTGGGGGTCCGCTGCCAACGGCTCCCGACCGGCGTGGCTTGAGTCCCGCCCCCGCCCAAAAATCGGCGCCTGAGAATACGGCAACCGGCGGCGGGGCGGGGCGGGATTCGCGCCGCCCCCCCCCTGGGATTCCCCGGCCCAGCGGGGGGTCGGAGAATCCCACCCAGTATCTATATAGTTCTTGTGTCAACCACCTCCATTGCTCAAATACATACCTTTCATTGGGAAAGCCTCTCTTTCCTTATACGTTTTGAAGTAAGATCTTTCTTATTGGAACGTTCAGGACTGCAATGATTAATGTGAGACTGGAGAAAACTGCACCGCCCAAATTATGATGTGGAGAGTCACGTGGGAGTAGTTAGAGTGCATTAATGTGCCTGGTAGAAGTCAGCAGGAAACTAGCACCTAGTCAGGACTGTACTCTCTATATATGTGTATCGTTCTGTGATATTAATAAACAGTAATTTCTCAACAATACAAGCCTCTAGACCTCTCCAAAATACAACCATAAAACGTGAAGACAGCAGGGGAAGGATTACAAACTCCCAAAGAATGATGCAGTCATTTGACCTGAGAGAAGTGTACCTCATTTGAAGATCTTGAATACACAGCTGAAGGTCACCTAAAAAGCTCCATTACATGCATGAGGGCTGAAGGGTTGAAGAAAGATCCACTGTGCAGCATAAAAGGACTCCACCAGGGCATCTGGAGACCTGTTTCAAGACCCATTCAAAAGCAGAGTCAAAGGACCTCACCAGATTTCAAAGGGGCTGGTTTAGCACAGGGCTAAAGAGCTGGCTTTTAAGGCAGGCCAGCAGCACGGTTCAATTCCCCTACCAGCCTCCCCGAAGAGGCGTCGGAATGTGGCAACTAGGGGCTTTTCACAGTAACTTCATTTGAAGCCTACTTGTGACAATAAGCAATTTTAATTTTAATTTTTCATTCCAAGGGTGAGTAAACTCCCCCCAAAAAGTTGAAATAAGCTTTTAAAGTCAGCACAATAACCAGGCAGCAAGGGCAGACTGATTGTTTTAATGGACATGGCTTGAAGAACGTTGTAACCCAGATCCAGAGTGGGCGGCCATAACACACGGCAGCCATTTGCAAATGAGAAAACAAAATTTAGAAAATGAAGTCAGAGCAAAAATCAGCTTCAATTCGATTCTCCAAGAACGGGAAAGCAATTTGCTGGCCAAAACAATCCACTCAAGAGCTTTTCTGCAGACTTGCTGAATTTAAAACCACAATGAGAGCCCATTAAGTCTCAACAAGCACAGGAAGAAGAAAAGAAAGAACATCAATTACTGCGACGCCATTTAAAAAAAATTAAAGCCGCAGTCCCCTGTGCTGAAAGGGGCCATGGATGGTAAATCAATTCTGCCAGACCAGGCAGAAAATTGGGCACTGTGGAGGAGAAGATTTTTAAAGTAATATGACAGCATCAGTCTTGAATAAGGAAACAGAGGCTGAACCAGTAAATGCACTCTTATATTCAGTAGGTCCAATAGCTGACGATATTATTACCAGATAAGGAATAAATAAATCTCCCAATAACTTTGAAGTGTTCATGAAGTTCTTCGACACCTACTTTAACCCAAGAAGCAATAAGATTTTGCAGTGGGCAATATTTAACAAGAGTGCAAATGCCACGGACCTAGGAGATGCTTCCAGAAATGAGTGATACAAGTTGGCTGAAGGCTGTGACTGTGGTAACTTCAGGTCGGGAATCGTCAGAGACTCGATGACAGCGGGAGTGGCCGATGATATTCTTTCAGATATACTCTAATCTAAAGAAGATCTGACTTTGGAAAAAGATATCCAAATCATCAGGCAATCCACCAGCAAAGTCGAACCGTTTTGCATTGGGGAGGTTAAACCATGGTGCAGAGCAGCCCCCGCAGACCAGCTCACAAAGCAACAGAAGGGCAAAGGGACTCCATCGCAAGAAAAGCAAAACACAAGACGGCTGTGGCACGAAAAGACCTCATAGGCACGAGCAGTGTCCAGCAGTCACTGTGTCGGGCTTTCACTGCAACCACCTGGGCCGCTTAGGAAAGATGAGTAACTACAAAACCTCGAGGCGTGGAGAGGATCCCACACGGGTCCAGGAGATTGATGAGCCACACCAAGAACATAGAACATAGAACATAGACCATTACAGCGCAGTACAGGCCCTTCAGCCCTCGATGTTGCGCCGACCTGTGAAACCACTCAAAAGCCCATCTACACTATTCCCTTATCATCCATAAGTCTATCCAATGACCATTTGAATGCCCTTAGTGTTGGCGAGTCCACTACTGTTGCAGGCAGGGCATACCACGCCCTTACTACTCTCTGAGTAAAGAACCTACCTCTGACATCTGTCCTATATCTATCTCCCCTCAATTTAAAGCTATGTCCCCTCGTGCTAGACATCACCATCCGAGGAAAAAGGCTCTCACTGCCCACCCTATCCAATCCTCTGATCATCTTGTATTGCCTCAATTAAGTCTCCTCTTAACCTTCTTCTCTCTCACGAAAACAGCCTCAAGTCCCTCAGCCTTTCCTCATAAGATCTTCCCTCCATACCAGGCAACATTCTGGTAAATCTCCTCTGCACCCTTTCCAATGCTTCCACATCCTTCCTATAATGCGGCGACCAGAATTGCACGCAATACTCCAAATGCGGCCGCACCAGAGTGTTGTATAGCTGCAGGAACCCAACACTTTTTCTTGGGCTAGGGCGTGGTCAATTCCAGCCCCACATGCCCTGGAGTCACAACACAATTGAATTAACCAATAATTCTGAGAAAAGTATCCAAACTCTTTGACCATTAGCTGTCCAATAATTACACTCACCAGTTTTGTAAGTTTAAACGCAATTACTTTTTATTTATAACAAGAACTATAATGAAATATGCAGCAAATACAATTGGTTCACCGCTATTATCTAATTCCTAATCCCCTCACTTTAACTTGCCCCCACCCTCTATATACATGCACAGGACAAACAAACACAGAAGGGAAGAGAGGGGTGAAAATAATAAGTAAAAGGAAGAAGAGTTCATTGTTTCAGATGGTTGTCTTCAAGCACACTTTCCTTCAATGTGAGCTTTCAGATCCAGGTCTCCGTTTGCAGCCCGCAATAGTTTCCCTGTAGAGAGAGAGTGTGTGAAAGTGAGAGCGAGAGAGAGAGAGAAGGACCAGTTCCTTGTCCTTGAGTGTCCAGGCCTCAACTTTTTTTAAAATTCCTTCTTGGGATGTGGATGTTGCT
This sequence comes from Scyliorhinus torazame, assembly GCF_047496885.1. Classification (NCBI taxonomy): domain Eukaryota; kingdom Metazoa; phylum Chordata; class Chondrichthyes; order Carcharhiniformes; family Scyliorhinidae; genus Scyliorhinus; species Scyliorhinus torazame. The sequence goes on along the minus strand of NC_092717.1, from coordinate 240,691,289 downwards.
GGCTGGGCCAGCATCTGCTACCCATCCTTAATTGCCCTAATCACAGTTAAGAGTCAACCCCATTACTGTGTGGGCCTGGAGTCACGTGTAGGCCAGACCGGGTAAGGATGGCAGATTTCCTTCCCTAAATGACATTAGTGAACCAGATGGGTTTTTACGACAATTGGCAATGGTTTCATGGTCATCATCAGACTTTGAATCCCAGATTTTCACATTGCACTATCTATCATGGTGGTATTCGAACCCAGGAACCCAGAGCATTACCCTGGGTCTCTGAATTACTAGTCCAGTGAGAATACCACTATGCCACTGCCTCCCCAACTCTACTTTCCTTAGGTCTCTGGAAATCATCCCACTCAGGCAGGATCCAATCACCACCTGTTACCGGGCACATTACGGCCTTTTGGCCAATTCATTGGCTGCCAACCACCCAATTGAACTGATTCCCACCCCGTCTCTCGAGTGCCACAGAGTCTGTCCCTTAACTGGAAAAAAAGAATTAGGTACTGTAAATTTAAAAATACACTGCCCCGAATCCCATACACTTTAATTGTGCACAATTAACAAAGAACAAGGAAATGTACAGCACAGGAATAGGCCCTTCGGCCCTCCAAGCCCGTGCCGACCATGCTGCCCGTCTAAACTACAATCTTCTACACTTCCTGGGTCCGGATCCCTCTATTCCCATCCTATTCATATATTTGTCAAGAAGCCCCTTAAATGTCACTATCGTCCCTGCTTCCACCACCTCCTCCGGTAGCGAGTTCCAGGCACCCACTATCCTCTGCGTAAAAAACTTGCCTCGTACATCTACTCTAAACCTTGCCCCTCTCACCTTAAACCTATGCCCCTGAGTAATTGACCCCTCTACCCTGGGAAAAAGCCTCTGACTATCCACTCTGTCTATGCCCCTCATAATTTTGTATACCTCTATCAGGTCTCCCCTCAACCTCCTTCGTTCCAGTGAGAACAAACCGAGTTTATTCAACCGCTCCTCATAGCTAATGCCCTCCATACCAGGCAACATTCTGGTAAATCTCTTCTGCACCCTCTCTAAAGCCTCCACATCATTCTGGTAGTGTGGCGACCAGAATTGAACACTATACTCCAAGTGTGGCATAACTAAGGTTCTATACAGCTGCAACATGACTTGCCAATTCTTATACTCAATGCCCCGGCCAATGAAGGCAAGCATGCCGTATGCCTTCTTGACTACCTTCTCCACCTGTGTTGCCCCTTTCAATGACCTGTGGACCTGTACTCCTAGATCTCTTTGACATTCAATACTCTTGAGGGTTCTACCATTCACTGTATATTCCCTACCTGCATTAGACCTTCCAAAATGCATTACCTCACATTTGTCCGGATTAAACTCCATCTGCCATCTCTCCGCCCAAGTCTCCAAACAATCTAGATCCTGCTGTATCCTCCGACAGTCCTCATCGCTATCCGCAATTCCACGAACCTTTGTGTCGTCTGCAAACTTACTAATCAGACCAGTTACATTTTCCTCCAAATCATTTATATATACTACAAAGAGCACACTAATCTCTTATGTGGTACTATGTCAAAAGCCTTCTGAAAGTCCAAATAAACCACATCCACTGGCTCCTCCTTGTCAACTCTACATCCGCAAGGAATTCCATTATATTTACCAAGCATGTTTTCCCTTTTGCAAATTCATGTTGACTCTGTTCGACCCTGTCACTGTTTTCCAAGAGTTCTACTGTTAAATATTTTATAATGGTCTTCAGCATTTCCCCCTCTACCGACGTCAGGCTTACTGGTCTATAATTCTCTGTTTCCGCTCGAACTCCTTTTTTAAATAGTGACATTACATTAGCTACCCTCCAATCCGTAGGGGCTATGCCAGAGTCTATAGAATCCTGGAAGATGACCACCAATGCATCAATTATTTCTGGGGTCACTTCCTTAAGTATGCTCGGATTTAGATTATCCGGCCCTCGGGATTTATCAGCCTTCAATCCCATCAATTTCCACAAAACGCCATTTCCTTATTAATATGGTTTTCCTCACTCTCACTAAACCCTGTGTTCCAATATTTCTGGTATCTTATTTCTGTCCTCCTTTGTGAAGATAAAACTAAAATATGTATTTAGTTGCTCAGCCATTTCTTTGATCCCCATTATGAATTCCCCTGTTTCTGACTATAATGTCTTTTTGTCTTAACCAATCTCTTTCTCTTCCCACTCTTGTTCTCTATCTTCCTCTTTTTAATCAATCCCTTTGTCCTCTTCTCCTGAATGCTAAACTGTTCCCAATCCTCAGGTCTGCTGTCTTCTCTGGCCAATTTGTCTGCCTCTTTCTTGGATCTAATACTATCTCTAATTTCCCTTGTGTGGTCACATTTCCTGTTTTATTTTTGTGCCAGACAGGAATGAACAACTGTTGCAGTTCGCTCATACGCTCTCTGAATGTTTGCCATTGCCTATCTACATTTGTCATCTCCTTAAGAAACATTCCCCGAGCTATCATAGTCAACTCACGCCTCATATCATCGTAGTTTCATTTATTAAGATTCAGGACCCGAGTTTCAGAATCAACTACTTCACTCTCCACCTTGATGAAGGATTCCATCATGTTATGGTCGCTCATCCCCAAGGGGTCTGGCACAACTAGATTGCCAATGATTCCATTCTCATTATACAGTTCCCAGTCTCGGATGGCACCTCAACATATTGGTCCAGACCGTATACACTCCAGGAATTCTGTGGTATTGTGGCTAATTTGATTTGCCAAATCTATATGCAGATTAAAATCACCCATAATTACAGATGTTCCTTTGTCGCATTTCCTGTTTCTAATTTCCTGTTTAACGCCATTTCCAACATCGCCACTGCAGTTTGAGGGTCTATGTACAATCCCACTCATGTTTGTTGCCCTTGGGTGTTTCTCAGCTCTCCCCATACAGATTCCACATTGTCGGAGATAACGTCCTTCCTCACTATTGTGTCAATTTCCTCTTTAACCAGCAAGGCAACCCATAAGACCATAAGACATAGGAGCAGAATTAGGCCACTCAGCCCATCGAGTCTGCTCCGCCATTCAATCATGGCTGATATTTTCTCATCTCCATTCTCCTGTCTTCTCCCCATAACCCCTGATCCCTTTATTAATCAAGACCCTATCTATCTTTGTTTTAAAGAAACTCAGTGATTTGGCCTCCACAGCCTTCCACAGCAATGTGTTCCACAGATTCACCACCCTCTGGCTGAAGAAATTCCTCCTCATCTCTGTTTTAAAGGATCGTCCCTTTAGTCTGAGATTGTGCCCTCTGGTTCTAGTTTTTCCTACAAGTGGAAAGATCCTCTCCACATCCACTCTATCCAGGCCTCGCAGTATCCTGTAAGTTTCAATAAGATCCCCCCTCATCCTTCTAAACTCCAACAAGTACAGACCCAGAGTCCTCAAACGTTCCTCATACGACAAGTTCTTCATTCCAGGGATGATTCTTGTGAACCTCCTCTGGACCGTTTCCAAGGCCAACACATCCTTCCTTAGATACGGGGCCCAAAACTGCTCACTCCAAATGGGGTCTGACCAGAGCCTCATCCAGCCTCAGAAGTACATCCCTGCTCTTGTATTCTAGCCCTCTTGACATGAATGCTAACATTGCGTTTGCCTTAACTGCCGACTGAACCTGCACATTAACCTTAAGAAAATCGTGAACAAGGACTCCCAAGTCCCTTTGTGCTTCTGATTTCCTAAGCATTTCCCCATTTAGAAAATAGTCTATGCCTAGATTCCTCCTTCCAAAGTGCATAAGCTCACACTTTTCCACATTGTATTTCATTTGCCACTTCATTGCCCACTCTCCTAGCTTGTCCAAATCCTTCTGCAGCCCTCTTTCTTCCTCAATACTACCTGTCCCTCTACAGATCTTTGTATCATCTGCAAACTTAGCAACAGTGCCTTCAGTACCTTCTTCCAGATCATTAATGTACATTGTGAAAAGTTGTGGTCCCAGCACAGACCCCTGAGGCACATCACTCGTCACTGGCTGCCATCCTGAAAAAGACCCCTTTATTCCCATTCTCTGCCTTCTGCCAGTCAGCCAATCCTCTATCCACGCCAGGATCTTACCCTTAACACCATGGGCTCTTAACTTATTTAACAATCTCCCCTGCGACACTTTGTCAAAGGCCTTCTGGAAATCTAAATAAATCATGTCAACTTCCTTGTTACCTCCTCAAAGAACTCTAACAGATTTGTCAGACATGACCTCCCTTTAACAAAGTACTTTGCGATCTCATCTTTAACAACGGGCTCTAAAATCTTACCAATGACCTAAGTCAGGCTAACCGGCCTATAATTTCCCTCCTTCTGCCTCCCTCCTTATATCTGTCCTTATATCCTGCTATTTCTGCTCCGACTTGCACATGGCAATGGTAGTCATCCTTAGAGCAATATCTTTAATGTCCTACTTTTCAACTAACTTCCTAACTGGCTATATTCTGCGTTTAGGATCTCATCCCTATTTTTATTTGTGTCGTTGGTACCGATGTGCACCACGACCACTGGCTAGTCACCCGTCCCCTCCAAAATGTCTTGTAACCACTCCATGACATCCTTGAACCTAGAACCAGGGAAGTAACATACCATCCTGGAGCCTCGTTTTCAGCCAGAGAAACTCCTATCTATTCCCCTTACAATTGAATCTGCTATAAGTATTGCATCCCCACACTTTTTACCCTCCCCTGTGCAGCAGGGTCAACCAGGGTACAACAAATTTGGCTGTTGCTGTTTTCACCTGACAGGCCATTCTCCTCAACAGTATCTGAAACAGCCTATTTGTTTTTGCAGGGGAAATGGCCACAGGAAATTACTGCACTACCTGCCTAGTCCTCTGGCTCTGCCTTGTGGTCATCTGTTCCCTTCCTGCCTGTTGAGTCTTAGCCTGTGGTATGACCGCCTCTCTATGCATGCTACCTGGCATATGCTCCACCTCATGGATTCTCCACAGCAGCCCCAGGCCACTGCACCAGCTCCGAAACCTGGGCTTCCTAAGGCTGCATATCCTGCACACATTCTGGCCCCAGAGATGGAAATGTTCCCGGATTCCCACATAGGGCAGGAGGAGCACACTATGGCTTTGAGTGCTCCTGCCATGATTTACATCTTTAAGTTAAACCTTTTGGAAGATACCCATAAAACAAATAATTTCAATCACTCCAGGGCCCTTCTTCCTTGCTCCTCGTTGCTAGAGAATAATATGCTTAGAAACTGTAAAACACAAAATATAGACCTTACAAACTATAAGCAATGAAAGTAGTAAACACTTACCAGACTGTGCTCATCCTTACAGCTCCTTTCATTTGCCCAGCATTACTTTTGATTTCTGACGTCATCCCAGAAGCTCTAAACACCAAGCTAGTAAACTTCTCTCAGTCCCTCTTTCTCGCGCTCTTTTAACCTCCTTGATTGCTCCCAGTCCCTCTTTCTCACGCTCTTTTATCCTCCTGGCTCCACTCTCAGTCTCGCTCGTTCTCATGCTCTTTAATTTCCCCGGTTTAGTTCTCAGTCTCACTCTTTCTCATACTCTTTCACCCTCCCTGGCTCCGCTCTCAGTCCCGCTCTTTCTCACACTTGGTCATTTCCCCAGCTCCACAATCAGCCGCGTTGTTTCTCACAATCCTTTATCCTCCCTGGCTCCGCTCTCAGTCCCGCTCTTTCTCACTTTCTTTTATCCTCCCGGCTCTACTTAGCCCCGCTCTTTCTCGCGCACTTTTATCCTCCCCCCTCCGCTCTCAGTCCCATTCTTTCCCGTGCTCTTTTATCCTACCTTCAGCTATTTGCAACAGGCAAAGTTCTGACCAAACCCAAATAGCCTGTGCTTACACAACTTAGAACATTGTCCAACATTAGGCGTGATGCCAGTATTCAAAAACATTTGCTAAGCAATCCTCAGTGCGCTAAATATCTACACTGACAGCCAATTTAAGATTGTCAGTCAGGTTCAGAGTATGCTACATTTATGAATACTGTGCTTTGCAGACAGAAAGAACATGCACTCACATTGCACCTGTTTCAACTAAACAAAATAGGTGACAACCATTCTCTGGTCTATTCCCCAGGGCAATACCTTGACCAATCAGAGTCAACCTGCCTGGTTTAAATTTAAACAAAGCTTGGCAGTTTCCTGCCAGTTATCAGTTAACTGGTGCCTTCTCCATGGCAACGCCTCTACCAATCAGACTCCACTTGCCAGCCAATCAGCACTCTCTTCCAATGAAGTATAAATTGTTGTTCCCTTTACATTTGGTATTCTTGCTGTTTGTCCTGATGAGCTCAAGATGGAATGCTTCGACAACATCTTCTTTTTCCAGCAGTACTCAAGCACGGTGCTACAAATGACTACTTAAATTTAAATTCCACCAATGCCATGGTAGACTGTGAACTCATGATTATGGATCATTATTCCAGCAATATAATCACCAGACAACCAAACCGGCCAGATATTGTCACCAACTGAGACATGGCCACTACCTAATGGTTTGCAGAGATTTCATGGCATCGACACATTAAGTGATGAAGATCCAATCTGATTATGCCAGCGCATGGCTATATGGGTGCTTCACCGCGAGAGCATTTTGACACAGATTTGATGTGTCCACTTGATTCAAATCAATCTTCAAAACTCAAACCTCATAATATGCTCCACGGCATGTAACCTTTCCACAGAAAGGGAATTGAAAGATATGTGTGATACAGTCACCTTTCTATGTCACTGCAACCACTTAAAGAATCATTATAAATCAATCTCTCCGTGATAATTCATTACCATTAAGGATTTTATTCATCACAATGTGATGCGATTAGTTGGATTATTAACCTACTGCGTACTTTATAATTAGGAAATGAGGCAACCCGATTGGACAGTCCTGCAAGTGAGTTTGATAAATGAGGTGAGAGAAAAATCCCTTTCTATTGATGGAATTAATTTGGGCGGATCTTACAGTTATAAAGAAGGTTAAGAGAAGATTTAATTGGGGTGTTCGTTATTCTGAGGGGTTTTGATGGAGGAGATAGGGAGAAACTAGGAGAATCAAAGAACAACAAAGAACAAAGAACAAAGAAATGTACAGCACAGGAACAGGCCCTTCGGCCCTCCAAGCCCGTGCCGACCATGCTGCCCGACTAAACTACAATCTTCTACACTTCCTGGGTCCATATCCTTCTATTCCCAACCTATTCATATATTTCTCAAGATGCCCCTTAAATCAGTAACCAAAGGACTGGTGGGACCCTCCGGCGGCGGGGTCCTCAGCTATGCCGGCGGCACGCTCACGCCCGTGGATTTCCCGACGCGTGGGGCAGCCACAATGGGATCGGAGAATCCCGCTGCCGGCGGAGGCACGTCGCGCCGGAAATCGGTGCTGGCGGGACGGAGAATCCCTCCCAAGATCTCCTCCGGTTTCCTCCCACAGTCCAAAGATGTGCAGGTTAGGTGGATTGACCATGAGAAATTGCCCTTAGTGTTGGGTGGGGTAACTGCGTTATGGGGATAGGGTGGAGGTGTGTGGTTGGGAAGGGTGCTCTTTCCAAGAGCCGGTGCAGACTCGATGGGCCGAATGGCCTCCTTCTGCACTGCTAATTCTATATATATCCTGTCCCTCAGTATCTTTTCCCAAAAGCTTCCCCACTACTGACCACTCAATATAATTTGCTGGATTATCCCTGCTTCCTTTCTTAAACAAAAGGAATAATATTGGCTATTCTCCAGTCTTCTGGAACCTTGCCTGTGGTCAAGGAGGATGTGAAGGTATCGGCTAAAACGTACATAGGCACAGAGGTGCATTTTTCAACACGATGGGTAAAGACAGTGGCTGGGTAGCTCCTTCCGAGAGTCAGTGCAGGCAGGATTGGCTGGAAGGACTCCATCTAAGTGGCATGATTCTTTCCAAATGGATGTGAAGACTCCTTCTTTGCAGATTTTCCTGAACTATCCTTCGTTATTTCTATGGAAAGAGAAGATTTTCTGACTTAAGTTGCGAGGAACCCTGGCACACTGGAGCCTCACCCGAATCTCCCGAATCTTGTAGCTGGCGCATTGTCCACTTGAGATGGGCGTTTGGCCTCAGTTACTGGCGCTCTGACTCTCAGTCTCACAACGTGCAACAATTCTTGTATTTCAAAGTCTCAGGGTGAAGAGATGCCTGAACATAGAACATACAGTGCAGAAGGAGGCCATTCGGCCCATCGAGTATGCACCGACCCACTTAAGCCCTCACTTCCACCCTATCCCTGTAACCCAATAACCCCTCCTAACCCTTTTGGTCACTAAGGACAATTTAGCATGGCCAATCCACCTAACCTGCACGTCTTTGGACTGTGGGAGGAAACCGGAGCGCCCGGGGGAAACCCACGCAGACACGGGGAGAACGTGCAGACTCCGAACAGACAGTGACACAGCAGGGAATCGAACCTGGGACCCTGGCGCTGTGAAGCCACAGTGCTATCCACTTGTGCTACCGTGCTCCCTCCATCAAGCTTGCTCACTTTATTAGGTTGCTCAATTTTTTGAACACAAACTCACTTGGTTTATTAGGGGTGGCACAGTGGTTAGCACTGCTCCCTCACAGCACCAGTGACCCGGGTTCCATTTCGGCCTTGGGTCACTGTCTGTGTGGAATTTGCACGTTCTCCCCGTGTCTGCGGGGGTTTCCTCCGGGTGCCCCGGTTTCCTCCCACAGTCCAAAGATGTGTAGGTTAGGTGGATTGGCCATGATAAATTGCCCTTATTGTCCAACGGTTAGGTGGGATTACAGGGTTATGGGGATGGGGGGGTGGATTGGGCCTAGCTAGGATGCTCTTTCGGAGGGTCGGTGCCGGCCCGATGGGCTGAATGGCCTCTTTCTGCACTTATATGGATTCTATGATCAAGGCCTTGTTGCCAATGGACCCAAATATAAATGATGCACTCTGCCCCTGTTTTATATGTTAACAAAGAAAGACCTTTAATCTACATTGCAACTTCATGCCATCAGCGCATAGCAAGCACATTCAATTGCTCCGCCACCAATTAATCCTTCAGTCACTGCTGTTATGAAGAAAAATGCAGTAGGCTATTTGTGCACAGCAAGCTCCAAAAACATCATTGAAATAAATGACTGTATAATCTAATTGAGTAATGTGACCTGAGGGATAAATGATGACCAGGTTCCAAGGAGAACGCCCCTGCTCTTCTTAATATTGTGATGTGGAGATGCCGGCATTGGACTGGGATGAGCACAGTAAGAAGTCTTAGAACACCAGGTTAAAGTCCAACAGGTGATTTGAAACAAACCTGTTGGACTTTAACCTGGTGTTGTAAGGCTTCTTAATATTGTGTAATGGAAGCTTCACACCATCCAGGACAAAGTAGTCTGCTTGATTGGCACCCCTTCGACAAACATTCAAACCCTCCACCATCGACGGACAGTGGCAGCCGTGTGTACCATCTACAAGGTGCACTGCAGGAACTCGCCAAGGTTCCTTAGGCGGCACCTTCCAAACCCATGACCACTACCATCTAGAAGGACAAGGGCAGCAGACACAAGGGTTCCCCTTCAAGTCACTCACCACCCTGACTTGGAAATATATCGGCCATTCCTTCACTGTCGCTGGAGCAACATCCTGGAACTCCCTCCCTAACAGCACAGTGGGTGTACCTACACCTCAGGGTCTGCAGCGGTTCAAGAAGGCAGCTCACCATCCCCTTCTGAAGGGCAACTAGGGATGGGCAATAAATGCTGGCCTAACCAGCGACACCCACATCCCGTAAATGAATTTTCTTTTAAATCTTGACTGAGAGGGTAGATCTGTAGAGGGACAGGTAGTATTGAGGAAGCAAGAGGGCTGCAGAAGGACTTGGACAAGCCAGGAGAGTGGGCAATGAAGTGGCAACTGAAATACAATGTGGAAAAGTGTGAGGTGATGCACTTTGGAAGGAGGAATCTAGGCATAGACTATTTTCTAAATGGGGAAATGCTTCGGAAAGCAGAAGCACAAAGGGACTTGGGAGTCCTTGTTCACGATTCTCTTAAGGTTAATGTGCAGGTTCAGTCGGCAGTTAAGAAGGCAAATGCAATGTTAGCATTCATGTCAAGAGGGCTAGAATACAAGACTAGGGATGTACTTCTGAGGCTGTATAAGGCTCTGGTCAGACCCCATTTGGAGTATTGTGAGCAGTTTTGGGCCCCATATCTAAGGAAGGATATGCTGGCCTTGGAAAGGTTCCAGAGGAGGTTCACAAGAATGATCCCTGGAATGAAGAACTTGTCGCATGAGGAACGTTTGAGGACCCTGGGCCTGAACTCATTGGGGTTTAGAAGGATGAGAGGGGATCCTATTGAAACATATAAGATACTGCGAGGCGTGGATAGAGTGGGCGTGGAGAGGATGTTTCCACTTGTAGGAAAAACTAGAACCAGAGGACACCATCTCAGACTAAAGGGACTTTAAAACAGAGATGAGGAGGAATTTCTTCATCCAGAGGGTGGTGAATCTGTGGAACTCTTTGCCGCAGAAGGCTGTGGAGGCCAAATCAGTGAGTGTCTTTAAGACAGAGATAGATCGGTTCTTGATTAATAAGGGGATCAGGGGTTATGGGGAGAAGGCATGAGAATGGGGATGAGAAAGGTATCAGCCATGGTTGAATGGCGGAGCAGACTCGATGGGCCGAGTGGCCTAATTCTGCTCCTATGTCTTATGGTCTTATGGTAGTAGGACCCCCAGTTTAATAACTCATCCGAATGACACCACTCACAGGGCAGTCGCATTTCAGTACTAAAGTGGGGTGTCAGCCTTGATTTCTGTGTTCAGGTCTCTGGAGTGGACCTTGAATTCACAACCTTCTGAATCGGAGGCAAGAGTACTACCCAGTGAACTATGAGTAACTTAGGTAGTACCACGGGGTCCTCTAGATCGGTTTGCTCACCAGAGGTAAACCCATTCAATAATTAACAAGACACTGCCTCGCCCCCACTCAACCACCAGCGATGCAAAAGCACAGAACAACATCAGATGTCAAAGATCCGAATTCATCCAGCAAACCTTTTTCCTGTCCATCTTACGGGTGCATCAGGAATGCGATGCATAACCATGACAATATCATCTCACCACACGAGCATCGATTGAAATTTAATTTAGAAATGGCACCCAATTTAAGCAGTATAGCTCGAGGCGAAGTCACCGTAATGGGGAAGAAATGTGTTGGGATGGCAACCATCTGATTATCTTCGGCAGTGTGTAGAGGGACTTATGCTTTAGCACTCTTTTATTTAAAGTGACTGATGTATCAAAAATTAATTGGGAAAAACCCAACCAGAGGATGCAGATTTAAGGTAACTGGCAAAGGAACCAGGTCGGGAGGTTCGGCCACAGCTAGAGTATTGTGTGCAGTTCTGGAATCCACATTATCGGAGGGATGTGACAGCACTGGAAAGGGTGCAGAGGAGATTTACCAGGATATTGCCTGGGCTGGAGAGTTTTAGTTATGAAGGGAGATTGGTTAGACTGGGATTGTTTTCCTTGGAGCAGAGGAGACTGAGGGGGGAATGTTTGAGATGTATAAAATTATGAGGGGCATAGGTAGAGAGGAACCAACTTTCCCCTTGGTGGAGGGATCAGTGACCAGGGGCAGAGATTTACGGTAATGGGCAGGAGGTTTAGAGGGGATGTGAGGCAAAACTTTTCACCCAGAGAGTGATGGGAGTTTGGAACTCGCTGCCTGAAAGGGTGTTGGCGGTAGAGACCCTCATAACATTTAAGAAGTATTTAGATGTGCAATTGCAATCCCAGGGCAGACACGGCTATGGGCCAAGTGCTGGAAAATGGGATTGGAATAGTTAGGTGATTATTTTCGACCGGCGCAAACTTTTCTGTGCTGTACACCTCGATGCCTCAGTGACTCTATGTTAAAAGCTGGCATGACAAGTGATGCGACCATCAATTCACACGAGACGGAGAGTTGAAGTGAACATGGGTTTTAATCAGCCAGAACTGTGCCTGCCTGCGACTGCTCTATATACCTCCCCCGAGGGGGCGGAGCCATAGGCATCAACATAATACAATACAATGTAATGCAATACAATGGTGAATGGTGGTAGTAATACATTCACCACAACAAGATCCCACATTTTCAGACGTTGGGCACGATTCAGTAGAAAAAGTTAAAGTCCACTTTCATGCGCGTTTGGTGGGATGTCTCGCGATGGCTGCAGTGCCGAAATTCACCCCGCTATTCATCGGCATTTTGCCGGTTGTTTGGGCTTCGGAGAGTTTCTCTCGGTTGTGGCCATCCTTCGGCAGCCATCCTGTACTGGCAAGCTGGGCTCACCAGCAGGACCAGCTCCTCGCAGATCGGGGTGCCATTTTGGAAGGCTGCCTCGATCGCTAGGCCCCCCCCCTTTCAGCTCTCCCCCCCCCCCCCCCCCGGCTTTCAGAACCACACATTCACCTCCTCGAGACCCCTGGAACCACCCCCCCCCCCCAAAACAGGCAAGCCCCCCGGGCCTGGTATCCTAGCAAGTTCCTCAGCACCCTGGCATACAGTGCCTAGGCGCCAGGAGGAGTATGGCCCTGTACTTGTCCACCCAGGGGTCTCTGATGGTCTGCGAGACCCCTTCGAGGTGCTGTCAAATATGCCTGGTCCATATTTGCGGAGACCAGTGTTAAATGACGCCCTGTTGAGGTCTCGCTGGTACAGCCGTTGACTCCCGGGTGAAAGACTAATGGCTCATTTAAATATGCAGATCTGGATCGCGCCCAACGAGGTCGAGATTCACATTGCGTCAGGTGGAGCGAGCCGGATGACTCGTGATCGGGCCGGCGCTTGGTGCGAAGTCCGATTCAGGGCTCTCGAGGGATTCACCCATTGCGCCAGATCCACACCAGATACAATCAGTTGCTGAAGCGTGCCCTTTATCTGTAACAAAAGAATAAAAGCACTAATGACTGAACACATTTTGATTGCAGGATACTTATACTTTAAACCACAAAACAGGACATCCCCCTTTTCCTTTTAGCACAGCCTGAAACACACATTGAAGGTATACTTTACACTGACAAGAATTAGACATTCCATTCTCCCAGAACCAGTCCAAAATGATTCTTGGCTCCCGAGAGTTTACCTCTGTTCTTTTCTTTTCTCAGACTGTGAAATTTTAATCGTCGAACAGTCTTCCACAGTGAGGCTTTCCTTCCCCAGAGAATCTTCCTCCCCCAGAGAATCTTTCTCCAATGAGAGCTCAGCAAATCTTCCAGCCTCATATTAACTCCCCAGGAATTTGATCTTTTCAATCTGAGTGTGAGCTCACATTCGTGCATGGTGCCTTGCTGCCTATAGCTACTCTCCCTCCCTCAGATCCTGATAAACTAAACATGTCTATGAATTTTTAACGATATCTTAGACCTTTCCTCGCTCAGTGCCCATCTCTATTGCAACATGAATCACATGAGCCTTGTATCCAGGTAAAAATGCCGATTAAATGTCCTTGAGACCCCCAACGCTTTTTTTTTTAAATCTTAGAAATAAATGAACAATTTAAAGCACAATTTTTACAACCCAACATTCTCAACACTTTTCTGGGACTTTGGAGACTCACAGTCTATCCGCTGTTAGCACACAGTCTGCTGCCATTGTTTCAAAATGTAAACACTTTGCACCTCCTACCCAGTAAAACAATCTGGGCCCCTTTAATCTCTAACAATCATGATAGCCAGACTTCAAAATTCACCTCATGTGCCCCATTTAATCTTAAAATAAAGAGACAATCCCAAAATTTAACAACCTTATAAACCTCAAAACTGTAACAAAATTCCTAACTGAGCATCATGGGAGCTGTAAGAACCGAGGAATCACATTCCTTAACCATGTTGTACTTCAGCTATGGCTCATTGAGCAGTATTCTTACCTAAGGAAAGTGAGCCAGGAGCTGTTTAGCACAGGGCTAAATCGCTGGCTTTGAAAGCAGACCAAGGCAGGCCAGCAGCACGGTTCGATTCCTGTAATAGCCTCCCAGAACAGGCACCGGAATATGGCGACTAGGGGCTTTTCACAGTAACTTCATTTGAAGCCTACTTGTGACAATAAGCGATTTTCATTTCATTTCATTTTTCATTTCTAAATCATCAGGTTCTGGGTTTGAGACCCACTCCAGGGCCGAAGCACAAAAATCACCGACCTCCACTCTGGTGCTGAGCTGAGATATTAAAATGAGGCCCAAATCTGCCTGGTTGGGTGGCATTACTTTGAAAGCGAGTTACCCTCCCCCCGGTGTCCTGGCCAATGCTTATCCCTCAATCAACATCACAAAATATCTGGTAATTATAACAGTGCAGTTTGTGGGGCATGAAGCGCAAAAATGGGCCGCTACTTCTTTCATGAGATCCATAGAATCCCTACAGTGCAGAAGAAGGCCACTCGGCCCATCGAGTCTGGTGCTGTGAGACAGCAGTGCTACCCACTGTGCCGCCACATCGCTGGAAACACCGGCATTTGTTGCCCGTCCCTAATTGCCTTTCGAGGGTAATTAAAAGACAACCACATTGCTGTGGGGGGTCTGGAGTCACATGTAGGCCAGACCAGGTAAGGACGGCAGATTTCCTTCCCGAAAGGACATTAGTGAGCCAGATAGGTTTTTACAACAATCGATGACATTTGCATGGTCACGGTGAGACTAACTTTCATCCACAAACATCTTTTGATTAATTATTTTAAATTTCTCCAGTTGCTGTGGTAGGATTTGAACCCATAGACCAGAGTATCAGTCTGGTCCCTTGCTTACTAACTCAGTCGCACTACCACTATGCCAGCCACCCACCAGCCCCTGCATTACACAATCACAGAAATGTTATGGTGCGGAAGGTGACCATTCGGCTCTTTAGCACAGGTTGGTTTAGGACAGGGCTAAATCGCTGGCTTTGAAAGCAGACCAAGGTAGGCTAGCAGCACGGTTCAATTCCCCGGCCTCCCCCAACAGGTGCCGGAATGTGGCGACTAGGGGCTTTTCACAGTAACTCCATTTCAAGCCTACTTGTGACAAGAAGCGACTTCATTCATTTTTGTCTGCTCCAGCTCTCCAAATGAGCATTATTACTCAATGTCATTCCCCTGCCTTTTCCCCGTAACTCTGCACATTGTCTCCAGTCAAATAATCATCTAATGGCCTCCTGACTGCCTCGACCAAACCTGCCTCCACCTCACTTCTAGGCAGTGAATTGGAGACCTCAACTACTCGCTGTGTGAAGAAAATTAATTCACGCATCACATTTGCTTCTTTTGCCAATCACTTTAAATCTGTGCCCTCTCGTCCTCGAGCCTTTCACCAGCGGGATATGTCTGTTCCCGTCCATGCCGTCCAGCCCCCTCATGATTTTGGACACTTCTGTCACATCTCTTCTCTAAGGAGGACAGTCCCAACCTCTCCAATCATGCCTGGAACCATTATTGTAATTCACTTCCGCACTTTCTTTAATGCAGCCATATCCTATCTATCGTGTGACACCCAGAACTGTGCACAATTACTGGCGGTAACTAGACTTCAAATGTGCGTCATTGGCTGCAAAGCACTGTGGGATGTCCAGCGGTTGTGAAAAGCGCGATATTAATGCAACACCTTTTGTTTCAAACCCTACCTCATTGACCAAGCTTCAGGTCACCTGATCTAAAATCTCCGTCTGGGGCTCCTGTGAAGTGCTTTGGGATAGTTTGCTGTTGTTGTTGTTGTGGGTTCATGCAGTGATACATCAGAAAAGGAGTCCATTCGGCCTGTCGAGTCTGTGCTGGCTCCTTTAAAGAGCTACCCAATCAGCCCCACCCCCCCTACCCTTTCCCCATAGCCCGGCAAACTGTTCCCCATCAATTATTTTTTCCGAGAGACTGTGACAGCTGGTGAGGTCAACGATTAAACAGCCGCACTAATTGGAATAAGGTCAGTGCAGAGAGTTAAGAGATATCTTTGGGGAAATCTTCCTTTGATAATGCTAAACCGTTCCTGAGATACGTCACAGAGAATTAAGGGTTTATGAGGTTTACTTTTAATTAGCTGGTTGTTTGTCATTTCAATACTCTTCCTTTGGTGAGTAGACTTGATCTAGAATAGAATTTAAAAGTTGATTGCATATCTGTATTTCAAATTACATTGAGTTGTCTCTTTGGTTAATTAAGTTGTCATTAAGTTATCATCCTCCTTTCATTAGTCCGGCAAATCTCTGACACGTTAAACAATTACAGATGAGGATTGTTTGATTCTGACTTGATCCTTAAGTCTCGGCTCAAGGATGCAAATTGCAAGGGGATCAAGGGAAGGATTTGATGGCATGAGTTTAAAATCCTCTTTGACACTGACGGGGTTTCAAGATCACATGGAAATTGTCAAAGGGGATACTGATTCCGAGTGGTGTGTGGCAGAGATCCAATACTCACATCCAATCTGAGATTCAGAATTGTTGCATTACCAGGCAGAACGCGTAACACCAATGGGGTGAAGGCGATGTCTGAGGAGGTAAGGTTCCTCCTCAAGAGGAGCACTTAGACTGCTGAATGGAGGAGGCCATTCAGCCCATCGACTCTGCACCGTCCCTCTGAAAGAGCACCTCATTCAGGCCCACTATCACGCCCTATCCCCGTAAATGTAACCCCATCTAATCTACACAGCTTTGGACACTGTGGGACAATTTAGCATGGCCAATGCACATCTTTGGACTGTGGGAGGAAACCGGAGCACCCGGAGGAAACCCACGCACACACGGGGAGAACGTGCAAACTCCGCACAGCCAGTCACCCGAGGTCGGGATTGAACCCGGGTCCCTGTCACTGTGAGGCAGCGGTGCTAGCCACTGTGCCACTGTGCCGGCCCAAATGCAAATAAAACTATACTGCAACAAGGGGCGGCTGGCAGCAGAAGAGTTCAGGAGAGAGTCCAGCGGAATTTGCAAAGTGATGAAGTTGATTCACCCGGATTCTCCTCCAAGACTATCAGCATCACAAATACCTTTGTGTATTACATTGGAGAGTGCATTGCGGGCTGGTGGTGGGGGAGGGGCTGTGGGGGGGGGGGAGGCTGGGGGGTGGGTGGGTGAAGACTCTGACCTGGCATGCTCTAAACAAGCGGTTCAACTCCTTGGAGACCCAATCCGCCATTCATCTTACTGCTGCCTAGTGTTGGGGGGGGGGGGAGGTTTGGTGGGGGGGCAGTGGGTAGGAGGGGGCTGCATGGTCAAGGACAGAGTGTCAGAAAGGGACAAAGAGCTCGCTCCAATATACTGTAAAAGAAAGGGGGCCCATCAGCTGTAAAGATACAGGGGTTGGGAGAAGTGAGTGTTGCTGCTGGCACAGCGTGAGATGCGCTGCTGTTTAACATGAATGCTTTCTTCATTAGCTCACAAGCGGGCACCCTGTGGCAGATCGAAACGTAGTTGGAGCTCGTAGCTGCAATGTTGCTTTTCTCCAGTCCGTGTTCTTACCCATCAACCATGTATTGCTGTTTCCTTTAATTAAGTAGCTATCATTTTGAGCACCTTAAAGGTCATTCTAAATTGTTTGAAAGCTTTATGCATCACGGAAATGTTATTGAAGGGATGCGGCGGTGTTCAGGTTGAGGGAAGAATGCAAGGTTGACAGACTGGAAACAAACAGATGTAGTTGTTTTTGTTCATTATGATATAGGTGTGACCTGCAAGGCTGCTAATTACCAGCCATGAGGGATCAGTGCGGAACCATCTGGCTGGATTGGATGGATTGGATTTGTTTATTGTCACGTGTACCGAGGTACAGTGAAAAGTATTTTTCTGCGAGCAGCTCAACAGATCATTAAGTACATGGGAAGAAAAGGGAATAAAGAAAATACATAATAGGGCAACACAAGCAATCTTATAGCTTCACCGTGCCAGGGGCAGATTTTACTACCCTCCCCACTGTGATACGTTTGGGGGCAGGAGGAAATGTACCCAGTCGGGAGTGTGGCGGGTGGGTGCCCGGCTGCCATCTCATCCCCATCCTGATTGAGACTGTGATGAGATGGCCTTCCTGCCCGGCCATCAACCGATGCCCTTAAATGGGCAACGAGTGGGGGAAGGAGGGAGCCTGGTGAGAGATACCTGACAAAACCCGCCCCACGAGCTTCCCTCCCCCTTCCCCATGAGCCCCCTCCCCCCACAAAACCCCCCACCCTAGCAGCGAACAGTCACCTCTGCTCTGGGATCTACCAGGTGCGCGGCCTCCCTGCTCCCGCTGCCATTCAATAGAGATGCCAGCCTCTGACCTTCACACAGGACCCCAGGAACATTCCACTGCTGTCCAGCTAAGCGCCCGAGTGGGACTCAATTCTCCACGCCTTCCTCTTGTCAGTTCTCCAGCCAGTGGGTGAGACCCTTCATGCAATAGGTTTATAATTACTCATTTATTTGTTAATTGAATTAAAAGTTCCCCAGCTGCCTGTGGTGGTTTTGAACTCAAGTCTCCAAATCATTCACCTGGGATGCCAGATTACCCGTTCAGTGACATAACCACTGTGATGCTTCGTGTCTTAGCTAAACCCCAATCCATCTACTTCCTCTGCTTCCGAAACTGTTTGGATGGCAGACTATTTTCTAAATACTCATTTACGGGAGTATTGAGTATAAAGATGCTCTTTCACAATCTTCATTAGAAACACAAAAGATATTTATTAACCAGAAAAAAACCGTACAGCAGCCACCAGGCTGCCCCCAGTCTCCGAGCCGAAAGAGGACACATGGGGTGATTACCCACTCTGGCTCAACATTGGTCTCCCCAACCCAGGTGACCCCTTTTTGTTGTTGCCCTCAAAGGGGCAGTCACCACAATTCACCACACCACCGTTTAGTGCTCGATATCCCAAGTTACCCTTGGGAAGGTGGGGGTGAGCAGCCATCTTGAACCGCTGCAGTCCATGTGGTGTAGGTACACCCACTGTGCTGTTAGGGAAGGAGTTCCAGGATGCTGCCCCAACGACCCAGCGTGAAGGAACGGCCGATATATTTCCAAGTCGAGGTGGTGTGTGACTTGGAGGGGAACCTCCAGGTGGTGGGGGTCCCAGGTATCTGCTGCCCTTGCCCTTCTAGATGGTAGAGATTTGGAAGGTGCTGCCTAAGGAGCCTTGGTGAGTTACTGCAGTGCATCTTGTAGATGGTACACACGGCTGCCACTGTTCGTCGGTGGTGGAGAGTTTGAATGTTTGTGGAAGTGGTGCCCATATCTCTTTCCGCCAATGTTTAAATGTTCAACAATGGCTGGACCAGGCATGATCTGGTGAGATGGTAGCACTGATAATGAAAACCCTTCAATGGAGAAAACCTACAGATGGGTCTTGAAGATGCCTAGTGAAGAGGCTGTGATTATTTCCTTTGGCAGCTTATTCCAGTGTGGCATCGTCCTTTGGAGCAGAAATATATTGTCTTACTGGAAATAACTGGGGTGGGATTCTCCGGTCCGCCAGCAACGTTTTCGGGGGCGGCGCGCCCACGCCGGCATGGGGATTCTCCGTTCCTGAGCCGGCCAATGGGGTTTCCCATGGTGGCCACCCCACGCTGTCGGGAAACCCGGGGGTGTTGGCGCGCTGCCGGCAGACCGGGGGATTGCGCCGACGGAGAATCCCGCTGATGATCGTTGTAGTTTGTGTGGACGGCTATCTCAGGGTCTGTCATGGCTGGAGGACGCCAGGTATTTGTTCCTGTCAATTTCCACCAGGTCATAAAACTATGAGACAAAGGAGCAAAAGTAGGCCATTCGGCCCATCGAGTCTGCTCCGCCATCCAATGAGATCACGGCCGATCTGATATAATCCTCAACTCCACTTTTCCGCCATATCTCCATAACCCTCGATCCCCTCACTGATTAAAAATCTGTCTCTCTCAGCCTTGAACATACTTAACTACCCAGCCTCTACAGCTCCCTGCGGTATAGAATTCCACAGATTCACTCCCCTCTGAGGGAAGAAATTCCTCCTCATCTCTGTCTTAAATGGGCGACCCCCTCACTCTGAGATTGTGCCCTCTGGTCCTAGACTCTCCCGCAAGAGGAAACATCATTGACACATAGAAGAAAGGAGCAGGAGGAGGCCTTTTGGCCCTTCGAGCCTGCTCCCCCATTTATCACAATCGTGGCTGATGTTATGGGCCAGGGTTTAGAGAACCCCAAAGTGTATCATGGAGTTCACCTGACCCACAACTTTTAATAGATTGTGGTATGGGGAGCACACGGCCCACTCTACAGGTGTGGTATAGCAGAAATGGAAAAGTATTTTTTAAAGCAAAACAATGTTTATTCTATGAACTCAAGTTAACCGTTTTAAAACATACAGTGAACATCTTAGCAGCCATTACTTCAAATACAACCCCCAAAGACTACAACACTAATCCTTTAAGCCTTCCTTTTAACATCCAGAAGACTTAAAAAAACAAAACCTTTAACAGAAGCACCTCAGGTTTAACTTCACCACTGAGAACAGTTACCACGGTGAAATCAGCAAACGGACACTCATAAGCTTGCAGAGATTCACACACATCCTGCTGTGATTGCAGCTTCTCCAAAACTAAAATGAAACCAAACCCACGCTGCAGCAAAAAAGCCTAAAGCGAAAGTAAAAAGCTGACAGACAGCCCAGCTCCAACCACTCTCTGACATCACTGCAGTAGTAAACACCCATTTCTTAAAGGTAATCTCACTACAGATATTTATATACACACCCATTTATAAACGCCCATTCCTTAAAGGTACTCTCACATGACACTGATCATCCAACTCAATAGCCCAATCCTACTTTCTCCCCATAGTCTTTGATCCCATTCGCCCCAAGTGCTGTATCTAGCCGCCCCTTGAATATATTCAATGTTTTAGCATCACCTACTTCCTGTGGTAATGAATTCCACAGGCTCACCACTCTCTGGTGGAAGGGGTGCCTATATCTGTATTCCGCCAACGTTTATATGTTTAACAATGGTTGGACTCTTGATCTCTGTCCGAAATGGTTTACCCTTAACACTTTCATCTCAGGAAAGGATTTTGAAAAAACTTCCCAAATTTCCCCACTCCTCCAATTCTGGTCTCTTGCACGCTCCCAATTTCCATCATCCCACCATTGTCAGCTCTGCCTCCAGCTGTCTGCATCCCTAGCTCTGGAATTCCCTGTCTCAACTTCTCCATCTCTCCTTCCTCTTCGAGATGTTGGGGTGGGACGGTTGCACAGTGGTTAGCACTGTTGCTTCACAGCTCGAGGGTCCCCAGTTCGATTCCCGCTTGGGTCACTGTCTGTGCGGAATCTGCACGTTCTCCCCGTGGATTGGCCACGCTAAATTGCCCCTTAGTGTCCAAAAAGGTAAGATGTGGTTACTGGGTTAAGGGGATAGGGTGGAGGTGTGGGCTTAAGTAGGGTGCTCTCCCCAAGGGCCGGTGCAGAGTCGATGGGCCGAATGGCCTCCGACCGCACTGCAAATTCTATGTTCCTTAAAGCCCGTTTCTTTGGCCAGGATTTTGGTCACTTTTCTTGATGCTTGTTTGCGTGGCACAGTGTCAAGTTGTGCCTGGCAATACTCCCGTAATTTGCCTTGGGATGTTTTATTAAGTCAGAGGTGCTTTATAAATGTGCGTTGCTGCTGTTGAGATGATTCACTGACGCTGTTTCTTTCAACGACCAAACATTAACTTCACCCTGATTGTCCATTTATGTTTTGGCAGCATTGAAAGATCTTTGGATCTTTAACTGCCCTGATGAATTTGAACGGCTCAACAACATGCACTGCAGGTTTAAGCAGGTTATGCTCAATATGTAAATTGAGCTTATTTGAAGGTGCGCTGGTCAAGGTCAGCTGAAAGACGAAAGTCAGGGTCAGCTGTACATGGAGTGCTGCGCTTTCCAACTATGATACATACATGCCAACATACAAATTCGGGGCAGGAGTGAGCCCCTTGAGCCTGCTCTGCCATTTTCGATAAGGCTATGTCTGATCTGATTCTAACCTCAAATCCACATTCCCGCCTACTCCCGATAACCTCCCACCCTCTTGTTTATCAAGAATCTATCAACCTCTACCGTATGAGCTGAAATGGGGTAGAAATAGTGCCGTCTGAGGTTTGAAGATACCACCTTAACAATATTCAAAGACTCTAGCTTCCACCGCCTCTTGAGGAAGAGAGTTCCAAAGACTCACGACCCTCTGAGAGATAATAAATTCTCCTCATCACTGTTGCTATGAGCCCCGCTGATGTTCAATGCAAGGGCATCCCAAATCCCAGAAGGAAAACTTTGAACGCCTGTTCCTAACTACTTACCTTTGTGAAATGTGAGAAAAGAGATGAAAACTGGTGAGGGAAAGGGTCAGTCCTGTTGTAAATTACTCAAGTAACAGAACATTTATTAAACTTTAAAACTCACGATAATAAATGGCAACTGTAAAGGACATTTACAATTATACACAAGAATGGTTACCCAGTAAGAATATTTAACTCACGCCCCCAATCTAAATCTATCTACTTTCCTAAACTCTGAAAATACACCTCCCCAAAACAACATCCCATAGGTTTTTAACACCATGAGCCAAATCCAACAAATAATTACCACACAGGATCTGCAGTTTTCTCTTGAGGACCTTTCTTCTAGTTTAGAGTTGAACCTATGGCCTCTCACACGGAAAGAGACCTCAGCTGCTGTTTGTTTCTGTACCCCAGCTTGCTACTCTGAGCAGTCTGGGGCTGGTTTAACACAGTGGGCTAAACAGCTGGCTTGTAAGGCAGAACAAGGCCAGCAGCGCGGGTTCAATTCCCTTACCGGCCTCCCCGAACAGGTGCCGGAATGTGGCGACTCGGGGCTTTTCACAGTAACTCCATTGAAGCCTACTTGTGACAATAGGCAATTATTATTATAAGTCTGCTTTGCAACTGGGTGGAGCTATGATCTGGTCTCAAGACAGCTGGTTTCCACTCTGATTAACAAAGTATCTGTTTCACCCTTCGACGGGGTTAATCTGCATCTCACAAATCCTCAGTGCAATTCAATTCCTATCAGTTTATTTTTTATCCAATTCCTTACTTTCATTTCACTTCAACAGCCCAACATTGTCTGAAATGGGCCAACCCTTATTTTTATACAATGACCCAATTATCTTTTCCCAAATAACACTCCTTCCAGAAGGTTTGATGCCCGTTCTGAAGTTTTTAAAAAACTGACAAGCAACTTAATCAAACCTCGGATATATTATTGCTCCCTCTCTTCAGCTGCGTCTCTGTTTCCCGTACCAGCCTCCCCGAACAGACGCCGGAATGTGGCGACGAGGGGCTTTTCACAGTAACTTCATTGAAGCCTACTTGTGACAATAAGTGATTATTATGCAGGGGCTGGTTTAGCACAGGGCTAAATCGCTGGCATTGAAAGCAGACCAAGGCAGGCCAGCAGCGCGGTTCAATTCCCGTACCAGCCCCCCCCCCGAACAGGTGCCGGAATGTGGCGATGAGGGGCTTTTCACAGTAGCTTCATTTGAAGCCTACTTGTGACAATAAGCGATTTTCATTTTCATTTCATTCCTCTCCACGGATGCTGCCAGACCATAGAATCATAGAAAGGCAATAGCACAGAAAGAGGCCATTCAGCCCATAGTGTCTGCTCCGTTCTGATCCCACCTTCCGGCACCTGCTCCGGAACCTGGCAGTTTACAGCACGTCAGGTGCAGGTCCAGGTCCATTTTAAATGAGTTTAGGGTTTCTGCCTGAAACATCAATCCAGGCAGTGAATTCCAGGCACCTAGCACCCTCTGGGTGAAAAACATTTTTCCTCATGTCCCCTCTAGTCCTTCTACCAGTCACCTTAATTCTGTGCCACCTGGTGACTGATCATTCCACTCGGGGAAACAAGCCTTTCCTGTCTCCCCTGTCCAGGCCCCTCATGATTTTATACACCTCAGTCAAGTCGCGCCTTAGCCTCCTCTGTTCTAAGTAAAACAATCCTAGCCTTCGTAATCCTTCTTCACAGCCGCAATTTTTAAGCCATGGCAACATTCTTGTAAGTCTCCTCTGCGCTCCCTCCAAAGCAATGATGTCCATCCTCTGATATGGTGACCAGAGTTGTTTGCAAACTCCAGCTGTGGACTAAGCAGCGCTTTGTACGGTTCCAGCATTACATCGCTTCCTTTTTCTCCCATTTATTGAGTATTCCCTGGCTTTCTTTCCCCCTCCCAATGCATCACCTCACTCGTCTCCGGATTGAACCCTGTGGAACGCCACTAGAAGCAGATTTCCATTTGCAAAAAAACATCCATCAACCATTTCCCTTTGTTTCCTGTCAGTGAGCCACTTTTGGATCAAACCTGTCGCCTTCCCCTGTATCCCAAGGGTTTTTACAGTCTGCCACGTGGAACTTTGTCAAGTGCCTTCCTGAAATACATGCAGACAACATCCACTGCACTATCCTCATCGATCCTGCTTGTTACTTCCTCAAAAAATTCAATTCAGTAAGGCATGACTTTCCCCAAACACAACATAGAACATAGAACAATACAGCGCAGTACAGGCCCTTCGGCCCACGATGTTGCACCGAAACAAAAGCCATCTAACCTACACTATACCATTATCATCCATATGTTTATCCAATAAACTTTTAAATGCCCTCAATGTTGGCGAGTTCACTACTGTAGCAGGTAGGGCATTCCACGGCCTCACTACTCTTGAGTAAAGAACCTACCTCTGACCTCTGTCCTATATCTATTACCCCTCAGTTTAAGGCTATGTCCCCGCGTGCTAGCCATTTCCATCCGCGGGAGAAGGCTCTCACTGTCCACCCTATCTAACCCTCTGATCATTTTGTATGCCTCTATTAAGTCTCCTCTTAACCTTCTTCTCTCTAACGAAAACAACCTCAAGTCCATCAGCCTTTCCTCATAAGATTTTCCCTCCATACCAGGCAACATCCTGGTAAATCTCCTCTGCACCCGTTCCAAAGCCTCCACGTCCTTCCTATAATGCGGTGACCAGAACTGTACACAATACTCCAAATGCGGCCGTACCAGAGTTCTGTACAGCTACAACATGACCTCCTGACTCCGGAACTCAATCCCTCTACCAATAAAGGCCAACACTCCATGGGCCTTCTTCACCACCCTATCAACCTGGGTGGCAACTTTCAGGGATCTATGTACATGGACACCTAGATCCCTCTGCTCATCCACACTTTCAAGAAATTTTCCATTAGCCAAATATTCCACATTCCTGTTATTCCTTCCAAAGTGAATCACCTCACACCTCTCTACATTAAACTCCATTTGCCACCTCTCAGCCCAGCCCTGCAGCTTATCTATATCCCTCTGTAACCTGCTACTTCCTTCCACACTATCGACAACACCACCGACTTTAGTATCGTCTGCAAATTTACTCACCCACCCTTCTGCGCCTTCCTCTAGGTCATTGATAAAAATGACAAACAGCAACGGCCCCAGAACAGATCCTTGTGGTACTCCACTTGTGACAGAACTCCATTCTGAACATTTCCCATCAACCACCACCCTCTGTTTTCTTTCAGCTAACCAATTTCTGATCCACATCTTTAAATCACCCTCAATCCCCAGCCTCCGTATTTTCTGCAATAGCCTACCGTGGGGAACCTTATCAAACGCTTTGCTGAAATCCATATACACCACATCAACTGCTCTACCCTCGTCTACCTGTTCAGTCACCTTCTCAAAGAACTCGATAAGGTTTGTGAGGCATGACCTACCCTTCACAAAGCCATGCTGACTATCCCTGATCATATTATTCCTATCTAGATGATTATAAATCTTGCCTCTTATAATCCCCTCCAAGACTTTACCCACTACAGACGTGAGGCTCATCGGTCTATAGTTGCCGGGGTTGTCTCTGCTCCCCTTTTTGAACAAAGGGACCACATTTGCTATCCTCCAGTCCTCTGGCACTATTCCTGTAGCCAATGATGACATAAAAATATCGGCGTGAGAACAGCTGGTGAGTCAGTTTCAGCGGGAGCATTGAGGAAGTGGCTGCTGGGAGGTAAGTCAACCTTTAAAAGCACTTGTCTTTGCAGGGGCAGGCCAGTCGATTTCGGCGTGAGAACAGCTGGTGAGTCAGTTTCAGCGGAAGTGGTTGCTGGGAGGTAAGTCTGTCCTTTAAAAGCACTTGTCTTTGCAGGGGCAGGCCAGTCGATTTCGGCGGGAGAATCAGCTGGTGAGTCAGTTTCAGCGGGAGCTTTGAGGAAGTGGCTGCTGGGAGGTAAGCCAACCTTTAAAAGCACTTGTCTTTGCAGGGGCAGGCCAGTCGATTTCGGCGTGAGAACAGCTGGTGAGTCAGTTTCAGCGGGAGCATTGCGGAAGGAGGTTGCTGGGAGGTAAGTCTGTCCTTTAAAAGCACTTGTCTTTGCAGGGGCAGGCCAGTCGATTTCGGCGGGACTGGAGCTGGCTGGTTAGTCAATTTCAGCAGGAGCTGAAAATGTTTCTTTTTTTAAAAATTAGTTTTTTAGGCGGGAACAGGAAGTCGACCCGCGGACGTCTGGGAAGACCCTCACCAATAAATTCTGGTGGAGAGGAAACCCGAGACACTACACGTGTAGTGTCTCCCACCCGCCCTCCTCCTCTAACCTAATAATAAAACCCATTGGTCTGAGGTAAGTACCATATTTTATTATATTATTATAATTTTTATAAAAATTTAATTTAGTTGTTAGCCAGATCTTGGCAGAAAGTAAGAGGAATGGCAGGGAAGGGAGTGCAATGTTTCTCCTGCAGGATGTTTGAGGTGAGGGATGCAGTTAGTGTCCCTGCTGATTTTACCTGCAGGAAGTGCTGCCATCTCCAGCTCCTCCAAGACCGAGTTAGGGAACTGGAGCTGGAGTTGGAAGAACTTCGGATCATTCGAGAGGCAGAATTGATAGCAGCTTCAGGGAATTAGTTACACCAAAGATTGGAGATAGGTAGGTAACTGTAAGAGGGACTGGGAAAAAGCAGTCAGTGCAGGGATCCCCTGCGGTCGTTCCCCTGAGAAACAAGTATACCGCTTTGGATACTTGTGGGGGGGGGGACTTACCAGGGGTAAGCCATGGGGTACGGGCCTCTGTCACGGAGTCTGTCCCTGTTGCTCAGAAGGGAAGGGGGGAGAGGAGCAGAGCATTAGTAATTGGGGACTCTATAGTCAGGGGCACAGATAGGAGATTTTGTGGGAGCGTGAGAGACTCACGTTTGGTATGTTGCCTCCCAGGTGCAAGGGTACGTGATGTCTCGGATCGTGTTTTCCGGGTCCTTAGGGGGAGGGGGAGCAGCCCCAAGTCGTGGTCCACATTGGCACTAACGACATAGGTAGGAAAGGGGACAAGGATGTCAGGCAGGCTTTCAGGGAGCTAGGATGGAAGCTCAGAACTAGAACAAACAGAGTTGTTATCTCTGGGTTGTTGCCCGTGCCACGTGATAGTGAGATGAGGAATAGGGAGAGAGAGCATTTAAACACGTGGCTACAGGGATGGTGCAGGCGGGAGGGATTCAGATTTCTGGATAACTGGGGCTCTTTCTGGGGAAGGTGGGACCTCTACAGACAGGATGGTCTACATCTGAACCTGAGGGGCACAAATATCCTGGGGGGAGATTTGTTAGTGCTCTTTGGGGGGGTTTAAACTAATGCAGCAGGGGCATGGGAACCTGGATTGTAGTTTTAGGGTAAGGGAGAATGAGAGTATAGAGATCAGGAGCACAGATTTGCCGTCGCAGGAGGGGGCCAGTGTTCAGGTTGGTGGTTTGAAGTGTGTCTACTTCAATGCCAGGAGTATACGAAACAAGGTAGGGGAACTGGCAGCATGGGTTGGTACCTGGGACTTCGATGTTGTGGCCATTTCGGAGACATGGATAGAGCAGGGACAGGAATGGATGTTGCAGGTTCCGGGGTTTAGGTGTTTTAGTAAGCTCAGAGAAGGAGGCAAAAGAGGGGGAGGTGTGGCGCTGCTAGTCAAGAGCAGTATTACGGTGGCGGAGAGGATGCTAGATGGGGACTCTTCTTCCGAGGTAGTATGGGCTGAAGTTAGAAACAGGAAAGGAGAGGTCACCCTGTTGGGAGTTTTTTAGAGGCCTCCTAATAGTTCTAGGGATGTAGAGGAAAGGATGGCGAAGATGATTCTGATATGAGCGAAAGTAACAGGGTAGTTATTATGGGAGACTTTAACTTTCAAATATTGACTGGAAAAGATATAGTTCGAGTACAATAGATGGGTCGTTTTTTGTACAGTGTGTGCAGGAGGGTTTCCTGAAACAATATGTTGACAGGCCAACAAGAGGCGAGGCCACGTTGGATTTGGTTTTGGGTAATGAACCAGGCCAGGTGTTGGATTTGGAGGTAGGAGAGCCCTTT
The DNA here is from genome assembly GCF_047496885.1 of Scyliorhinus torazame. Taxonomy (NCBI): domain Eukaryota; kingdom Metazoa; phylum Chordata; class Chondrichthyes; order Carcharhiniformes; family Scyliorhinidae; genus Scyliorhinus; species Scyliorhinus torazame. Next base: position 240,662,941 of record NC_092717.1, on the reverse strand, counting down.
GGGGACAGTGACCACAATTCGGTGACGTTTACGTTAATGATGGAAAGGGATAAGTATACACCGCAGGGCAAGAGTTATAGCTGGGGGAAGGGCAATTATGATGCCATTAGACGTGACTTGGGGGGGATAAGGTGGAGAAGTAGGCTGCAAGTGTTGGGCACACTGGACAAGTGGGGCTTGTTCAAGGATCAGCTACTGCGTGTTCTTGATAAGTATGTACCGGTCAGGCAGGGAGGAAGGCGTCGAGCGAGGGAACCGTGGTTTACCAAGGAAGTGGAATCTCTTGTTAAGAGGAAGAAGGAGGCCTATGTGAAGATGAAGTGTGAAGTTTCGGTTGGGGCGATGGATAGTTACAAGGTAGCGAGGAAGGATCTAAAGAGAGAGCTAAGACGAGCAAGGAGGGGACATGAGAAGTATTTGGCAGGAAGGATCAAGGAAAACCCAAAAGCTTTCTATAGGTATGTCAGGAATAAGCGAATGACTAGGGAAAGAGTAGGACCAGTCAAGGACAGGGATGGGAAATTGTGTGTGGAGTCTGAAGAGATAGGCGAGATACTAAATGAATATTTTTCGTCAGTATTCACTCAGGAAAAAGATAATGTTGTGGAGGAGAATGCTGAGCCCCAGGCTAATAGAATAGATGGCATTGAGGTACGTAGGGAAGAGGTGTTGGCAATTCTGGACAGGCTGAAAATAGATATGTCCCCGGGACCTGATGGGATTTATCCTAGGATTCTCTGGGAGGCCAGGGAAGAGATTGCTGGACCTTTGGCTTTGATTTTTATGTCATCATTGGCTACAGGAATAGTGCCAGAGGACTGGAGGACAGCAAATGTGGTCCCTTTGTTCAAAAAGGGGAGCAGAGACAACCCCGGCAACTATAGACCGGTGAGCCTCACGTCTGTAGTGGGTAAAGTCTTGGAGGGGATTATAAGAGACAAGATTTATAATCATCTAGATAGGAATAATATGATCAGGGATAGTCAGCATGGCTTTGTAAAGGGTAGGTCATGCCTCACAAACCTTATTGAGTTCTTTGAGAAGGTGACTGAACAGGTAGACGAGGGTAGAGCAGTTGATGTGGTGTATATGGATTTCAGCAAAGCGTTTGATAAGGTTCCCCACGGTAGGCTATTGCAAAAAATACGGAGGCTGGGGATTGAGGGTGATTTAGAGATGTGGATCAGAAATTGGCTAGCTGAAAGAAGACAGAGGGTGGTGGTTGATGGGAAATGTTCAGAATGGAGTACAGTCACAAGTGGAGTACCACAAGGATCTGTTCTGGGGCCGTTGCTGTTTGTCATTTTTATCAATGACCTAGAGGAAGGCGCAGAAGGGTGGGTGAGTAAATTTGCAGACGATACTAAAGTCGGTGGTGTTGTCGATAGTGTGGAAGGATGTAGCAGGTTACAGAGGGATATAGATAAGCTGCAGAGCTGGGCTGAGAGGTGGCAAATGGAGTTTAATGTAGAGAAGTGTGAGGTGATTCACTTTGGAAGGAATAACAGGAATGCGGAATATTTGGCTAATGGTAAAGTTCTTGAAAGTGTGGATGAGCAGAGGGATCTAGGTGTCCATGTACAAGATCCCTGAAAGTTGCCACCCAGGTTGATAGGGTTGTGAAGAAGGCCTATGGAGTGTTGGCCTTTATTGGTAGAGGGATTGAGTTCCGGAGTCAGGAGGTCATGTTGCAGCTGTACAGAACTCTGGTACGGCCGCATTTGGAGTATTGCGTACAGTTCTGGTCACCGCATTATAGGAAGGACGTGGAGGCTTTGGAGCGGTTGCAGAGGCGATTTACCAGGATGTTGCCTGGTATGGAGGGAAAATCTTATGAGGAAAGGCTGATGGACTTGAGGTTGTTTTCGTTGGAGAGAAGAAGGTTAAGAGGAGACTTAATAGAGGCATACAAAATGATCAGGGGGTTGGATAGGGTGGACAATGAGAGCCTTCTCCCGCGGATGGATATGGCTGGCACGAGGGGACATAACTTTAAACTGAGGGGTAATAGATATAGGACAGAGGTCAGAGGTAGGTTCTTTACGCAAAGAGTAGTGAGGCCGTGGAATGCCCTACCTGCTACAGTAGTGAACTCGCCAACATTGAGGGCATTTAAAAGTTTATTGGATAAACATATGTATGATAATGGCATAGTGTAGGTTAGATGGCTTTTGTTTCGGTGCAACATCGTGGGCCGAAGGGCCTGTACTGCGCTGTATTGTTCTATGTTCTATGTTCTATGTTCTAAAAATCAAAGCCAATGGTCCAGCAATCTCTTCCCTGGCCTCCCAGAGAATCCTAGGATAAATCCCATCAGGTCCCGGGGATTTATCTATTTTCAGCCTGTCCAGAATTGCCAACACCTCTTCCCTACGTACCTCAATGCCATCTATGCTATTTACCTGGAGCTCAGCATTCTCCTCCACAACATTATCTTTTTCCTGAGTGAATACTGACGAAAAATATTCATTTAGTATCTCGCCTATCTCTTCATACTCTACACACAACTTCCCATCCCTGTCCTTGACTGGTCCTACTCTTTCCCTAGTCATTCGCTTATTCCTGACATACCTATAGAAAGCTTTTGGGTTTTCCTTGATCTTTCCTGCCAAATACTTCTCATGTCCCCTCCTTGCTCGTCTTAGCTTGGTAAACCACGGTTCCCTCGCTCGGCACCTTCCTCCCTGCCTGACCGGTACATACTTATCAAGAACACGCAGTAGCTGATCCTTGAACAAGCTCCACTTATCGAGTGTGTCCAACACTTGCAGCCTACTTCTCCATCTTATCCCCCCCAAGTCACGTCTAATGGCATCATAATTTCCCTTCCCCCAGCTATAACTCTTGCCCTGCAGTGTATACTTATCCCTTTCCATCCTTAACGTAAACGTCACCGAATTGTGGTCACTGTCCCCAAAGTGCTCTCCTACCTCCAAATCCAACAACCATGCTGACTATTCCTGATCAATCTGTGCCTTACGAAGTGACAGTCTCTCACAATTGATTCTGATAATTGGCGCACCACTTAAGTCAGACCGACCGGCTTATAATTTCATGTCCTAGCCCTCGCACCATTTTTAAATAATGGTACAATGTTAGCAGACTCCCAATCCTCTGGTACCTCACCTGTACCGTGTGAGTATTGAGAAATCATCCTCAGATCTTCAGTTATTTCCTGCCTGACTTCCTTGAACAGCCTGTGATACAATCCATCTGGCCCTGGCGATTAATCCATCTGGCCCTGGCGATTAATCCATATGGCCCTGGCGATTAATCCATCTGGCCCTGGCGATTAATCCATCTGGCCCTGGCGATTAATCCTTGTGGCCCTGACTATTAATCCATCTGGCCCTGGCGATTAATCCATCTGGCCCTGGCGATTAATCCATCTGGCCCTGACTATTAATCCATCTGGCACTGGCCATTAATCCATCTGGCTCTGACTATTAATCCATCTGGCCCTGGCCATTAATCCATCTGGCCCTGACTATTAATCCATCTGGCCCTGGCCATTAATCCATCTGGCCCTGACTATTAATCCATCTGGCCCTGACTATTAATCCATCTCGCTCTGACTATTAATCCATCTGGCTCTGACTATTAATCCATCTGGCACTGACTATTAATCCATCTGGCTCTGACTATTAATCCATCGGGCCCGGACTATTAATCCATCTCGATCTGACTATTAATCCATCTGGCTCTGGCTATTAATCCATCTGGCTCAGACTATTAATCCATCGGGCCCTGACTATTAATCCATCTGGCTCTGACTATTAATCCATCTGGCTCTGACTATTAATCCATCTGGCCCTGACTAATAATCCATCGGGCCCTGACTACTAATCCATCTGGCTCTGACTATTAATCCATCGGGCCCTGACTATTAATCCATCTGGCTCTGACTATTAATCCATCTGGCTCTGACTATTAATCCATCTGGCCCTGACTATTAATCCATCTGGCTCTGACTATTAATCCATCTGGCTCTAACTATTAATCCATCTGGCCTTGGCTATTAATCCATCTGGCTCTGACTATTAATCCATCGGGCCCTGACTATTAATCCATCTGGCTCTGACTATTAATCCACCTGGCCTTGGCTATTAATCCATCTGGCTCTGACTATTAATCCATCTGGCTCTGACTATTAATCCATCTCGCCCTGACTATTAATCCATCTGGCTCTGACTATTAATCCATCTGGCTCTGACTATTAATCCATCTCGCCCTGACTATTAATCCATCTGGCTCTGACTATTAATCCATCTGGCTCTGACTACTAATCCATCTGGCTCTGACTATTAATCCATCTGGCCCTGACTATTAATCCATCTGGCTCTGACTATTAATCCATCTGGCCCTGACTACTAATCCATCTGGCTCTGACTATTAATCCATCTGGCTCTGACTATTGATCCATCTCGGCCTGGCTATTAATCCATCTGGCTCTGACATTTAATCCATCTGGCCCTGACTATTAATCCATCTGGCTCTGACTATTAATCCATCTGGCTCTGACTATTAATCCATCTCGCCCTGACTATTAATCCATCTGGCTCTGACTATTAATCCATCTCGCCCTGACTATTAATCCATCTGGCTCTGACTACTAATCCATCTGGCTCTGACTATTAATCCATCTGGCTCTGACTATTAATCCATCTCGCCCTGACTATTAATCCATCTGGCTCTGACTATTAATCCATCTCGCTCTGACTATTAATCCATCTGGCCCTGACTATTAATCCATCGGGCCCTGACTACTAATCCATCTGGCTCTGACTATTAATCCATCGGGCCCTGACTATTAATCCATCTGGCTCTGACTATTAATCCATCTGGCCATGGCTATTAATCCATCTGGCTCTGACTATTAATCCATCGGGCCCTGACTATTAATCCATCTGGCTCTGACTATTAATGCATCTGGCCTTGGCTATTAATCCATCTGGCTCTGACTATTAATCCATCTGGCTCTGACTATTAATCCATCTGGCTCTAACTATTAATCCATCTGGCCTTGGCTATTAATCCATCTGGCTCTGACTATTAATCCATCGGGCCCTGACTATTAATCCATCTGGCTCTGACTATTAATCCATCTGGCTCTGACTATTAATCCATCTGGCCCTGACTACTAATCCATCTGGCTCTGACTATTAATCCATCTGGCTCTGACTATTAATCCATCTCGGCCTGACTATTAATCCATCTGGCTCTGACATTTAATCCATCTGGCCCTGACTATTAATCCATCTGGCTCTGACTATTAATCCATCTGGCTCTGACTATTAATCCATCTCGCCCTGACTATTAATCCATCTGGCTCTGACTATTAATCCATCTCGCCCTGACTATTAATCCATCTGGCTCTGACTACTAATCCATCTGGCTCTGACTATTAATCCATCTCGCCCTGACTATTAATCCATCTCGCCCTGACTATTAATCCATCTGGCTCTGACTATTAATCCATCTGGCTCTGACTATTAATCCATCTCGCCCTGACTATTAATCCATCTGCCTCTGACTATTAATCCATCTGGCCCTGACTACTAATCCGTCTGGCCCTGACTATTAATCCATCTGGCTCTGACTATTAATCCATCTCGCCCTGACTATTAATCCATCTGGCTCTGACTATTAATCCATCTCGCCCTGACTATTAATCCATCTCGCCCTGACTATTAATCCATCTGGCTCTGACTACTAATCCATCTAGCTCTGACTATTAATCCATCTTGCCCTGACTACTAATCCACCTGGCCCTGACTATTAATCCATCTGGCTCTGACTATTAATCCATCTGGCCCTGACTATTAATCCATCTGGCCCTGACTACTAATCCATCTGCCCTGACTACTAATCCATCTGGCTCTGACTATTAATGCATCTGGCTCTGACTATTAATCCATCAGCCTCTGACTATTAATCCATCTGGCCTTGGCTATTAATCCATCTGGCTCTGACTAATTATCCATCTGGCTCTGACTATTAATCCATCTGGCCTTGGCTATTAATCCATCTGGCCCTGACTACTAATCCATCTGGCTCTGACTATTAATCCATCTGGCCCCGACTATTAATCCATCTGGCCCCGACTATTAATCCATCTGGCTCTGACTATTAATCCATCTGGCCCTGACTATTAATCCATCTGGCTCTGACTATTAATACATCTGGCTCTGACTATTAATTCCTCTGGCTCTGACTATTAATTCCTCTGGCTCTGACTATTAACCCATCTGGCCCTGATTATTAATCCATCTGGCCCTGGCCATTAACCCATCTGGCCCTGGCCATTAACCCATCTGGCCCTGGCCATTAATCCATCTGGCTCTGTCTATTAATCCACCTGGCCCCGACTATTAATCCATCTGGCCCTGACTATTAATCCATCTGGCTCTGACTATTAATCCATCTGGCCCTGACTATTAATACATCTGGCTCTGACTATTAATCCATCTGGCCCTGGCCATTAATCCATCTGGCTCTAACTATTAATCTATCTGGACCTGACTATTAATCCATCTGGCCCTGAGTATTAATCCATCTGGCTCTGACTATTAATCCATCGGGCCCTGACGATTAATCCATCTGGCCCTGGATATTAATCCATCTGGCCCTGGCAATTCATCCATCGGGCCCTGACTATTAATCCATCTGGCCCAGGCAATTAATCCATCTGGCTCTGACTATTAATCCATCTGGCTCTGACTATTAATCCATCGGGCCCTGACTATTAATCCATCTGGCTCTGACTATTAATCCATCTCGCCCTGACTATTAATCCATCTGGCTCTGACTATTAATCCATCTCGCCCTGACTATTAATCCATCTGGCTCTGACTATTAATCCATCTGGCTCTGACTATTAATCCATCTCGCCCTGACTATTAATCCATCTGGCTCTGACTATTAATCCATCTGGCCCTGACTACTAATCCGTCTGGCCCTGACTATGAATCCATCTGGCTCTGACTATTAATCCATCTCGCCCTGACTATTAATCCATCTGGCTCTGACTATTAATCCATCTCGCCCTGAGTATTAATCCATCTGGCCCTGACTATTAATCCATCTGGCTCTGACTACTAATCCATCTGGCTCTGACTATTAATCCATCTTGCCCTGACTACTAATCCACCTGGCCCTGACTATTAATCCATCTGGCTCTGACTATTAATCCATCTGGCCCTGACTATTAATCCATCTGGCCCTGACTACTAATCCATCTGGCTCTGACTATTAATGCATCTGGCTCTGACTATTAATCCATCTGGCCTTGGCTATTAATCCATCTGGCTCTGACTATTAATCCATCTGGCCCTGACTATTAATACATCTGGCTCTGACTATTAATCCATCTGGCCCTGGCCATTAATCCATCTGGCTCTAACTATTAATCTATCTGGACCTGACTATTAATCCATCTGGCCCTGAGTATTAATCCATCTGGCTCTGACTATTAATCCATCAGGCCCTGACTATTAATCCATCTGGCCCTGACTATTAATCCATCTGGCCCTGGCAATTAATCAATCGGGCCCTGACTATTAATCCATCTGGCCCAGGCAATTAATCCATCTGGCTCTGACTATTAATCCATCTGGCTCTGACTATTAATCCATCTGGCCCCGACTATTAATCCATCTGGCCCTGACTATTAATCCATCTGGCTCTGACTATTAATCCATCTGGCCCTGACTATTAATCCATCTGGCTCTGACTATTAATCCATCTGGCTCTGACTATTAATCCATCTGGCCCTGGCCATTAACCCATCTGGCCCTGACTATTAATCCATCTGGCCCTGGCCATTAACCCATCTGGCCCTGGCCATTAACCCATCTGGCCCTGGCAATTAATCCATCTGGCCCTGACTATTAATCCATCTGGCTCTGACTATTAATCCATCTGGCCCTGACTATTAATCCATCTGGCCCTGACTATTAATCCACCTGGCCCTGACTATTAATCCATCTGGCTCTGACCATTAATCCATTTGGCCCTGTCTATTAATCCATCTCGCTCTGACTATTAATCCATCTGGCTCTGGCTATTAATCCATCTGGCTCAGACTATTAATCCATCGGGCCCTGACTATTAATCCATCTGGCCCTGACTATTAATCCACATGGCCCTGACTATTAATCCATCTGGCTCTGACCATTAATCCATTTGGCTCTGACTATTAATCCATCTGGCCCTGACTATTAATCCATCTCGCTCTGACTATTAATCCATCTGGCTCTGGCTATTAATCCATCTGGCTCTGAGTATTAATCCATCTGGCTCTGACTATTAATCCATCGGGCCCTGACTATTAATCCATCTGGCCCTGACAATTATTCCATCTGGCCCTGGCAATTAATCCATCGGGCCCTGACTATTAATCCATCTGGTCCAGGCAATTAATCCATCTGGCTCTGACTATTAATCCATCTGGCTCTGACTATTAATCCATCGGGCCCTCACTATTAATCCATCTGGACCTGGCCATTAATCCATCTGGCCCTGACTATTAATCCATCTGGCCCTGGCAATTAATCCATCTGGCCCTGACAATTAATCCATCTGGCCTTGGCGATTAATCCATCTGGCTCTGACTATTAATCCATCGGGCCCTGAATATTAATCCACCTGGCCCTGACTATTAATCCATCTGGCCCTGGCTATTAATCCATCTGGCTCTGACTATTAATCCATCTGGCCCTGACTATTAATCCATCTGGCTCTGTCTATTAATCCATCTGGCCCTGACTATTAATCTATGTGGCCCTGGAAATTAATCCATCTGGCTCTAACTATTAATCCATCTGGCCCTGACTATTAATCCATCTCGCTCTGACTATTAATCCATCTCGCTCTGACTATTAATCCATCTCGCTCTGACTATTAATCCATCTGGTCCTGACTATTAATCCATATGGCCCTGACTATTAATCCATCTGGCCCTGGCAATTAATCCATCTGGCTCTGACTATTAATCCATCTAGCCCTGACTATTAATCCATCTGGCCCTGGCAATTAATCCATCTGGCTCTGACTATTAATCCATCTGGCCCTGACTATTAATCCACCTGGCCCTGGAAATTAATCCATCTGGCTCTGACTATTAATCCATCTGGCCCTGACTATTAATCCATCTGGCCCTGGAAATTAATCCATCTGACTCTGACTATTAATCCATCTGGCCCTGGAAATTAATCCATCTGGCCCTGACTATTAATCCATCTGGCTCTGACTATTAATCCATCGGGCCCTGACTATTAATCCATCTGGCTCTGACTATTAATCCACCTGGGCCTGACTATTAATCCATCTGGCTCTGACTATTAATCCTTCTGGCTCTGACTATTAATCCATCTGGCTCTGACTATTAATCCATCTGGCCATGGCTATTAATCCATCTGGCTCTGACTATTAATCCATCTCGCCCTGACTATTAATCCATCTGGCTCTGACTATTAATCCATCTGGCCCTGACTATTAATCCATCTGGCCCTGACTATTAATCCATCTGGCTCTGACTATTAATCCATCGGGCCCTGACTATTAATCCATCTGGCTCTGACCATTAATCCATCTGGCCCTGACTATTAATCCATCTGGCCCTGACTATTAATCCAGCTGGCTCTAACTATTAATCCATCTGGCCCTGACTATTAATCCACCTGGCACTGACTATTATTCCATCTGGCTCTGACTATTAATCCATCGGGCCCTGACTATTAATCCATCTGGCCCTGAATATTAATCCATCTGGCTCTGACTATTAATCGTTCGGGCCCTGACGATTTATCCATCTGGCCCTGGCAATTAATCCATCTGGCTCTGACTATTAATCCATCTGGCTCTGACTATTAATCAATCGGGCCCTCACTATTAATCCATCTGGCCCTGACTATTAATCCATCTGGCCCTGGCAATTAATCCATCTGGCCCTGACTATTAATCCATCTGGCCTTGGCGATTAATCCATCTGGCTTTGACTATTAATCCATCGGGCCCTGACTATTAATCCATCTGGCCCTGGAAATTAATCCATCTGGCTCTGAATATTAATCCATCTGGCCCTGGCGATTAATCCATCTGGCTCTGACTATTAATCCATCTGGCCCTGACTATTAATCCATCTGGCCCTGGAAATTAATCCATCTGGCTCTGACTATTAATCCATCTGGCCCTGGCGATTAATCCATCTGGCTCTGACTATTAATCCATCTGGCCCTGTCTATTAATCCATCTGGCTCTGACAATTGATCCACCTGGCTCTGTCTATTAATCCATCTGGCCCTGACTATTAATACATCTGGCTCTGACTATTAATCCATCTGGCTCTGACTATTAATCCATCGGGCCCTGACTATTAATCCATCTGGCCCTGGCAATTAATCCATCTGGCTCTGACTATTAATCCATCTGGCTCTGACTATTAATCCATCTGGGCCTGACTATTAATCCATCTGGCCCTGGCGATTAATCCATCTGGCTCTGAATATTAATCAATCTAGCTCTGACTATTAATCCATCTGGCTCTGACTATTAATCCATCTGGCTTGACTATTAATCCATCTGGCTCTGACTATTAATCCATCTGGCCATGGCAATTAATCCATCTGGCTCTGACTATTAATCCATCTGGCATGACTAATAATCCATCTGGCTCTGACAATTAATCCATCTGGCCCTGACTATTAATCCATCTGGCCCTGGCCATTAATCCATCTGGGTCTAACTATTAATCCATCTGGCCCTGACTATTAATCCACCTGGCTCTGACTATTAATCCATCGGGCCCTGACTATTAATCCATCTGGCCCTGACTATTAATCCATCTGGCTCTGACTTTTAATCCATCGGGCCCTGACTATTAATCCATCTGGCCCTGGCAATTAATCCATCTGGCTCTGACTATTAATCCATCTGGCTCTGACTATTAATCCATCGGGCCCTCACTATTAATCCATCTGGCCCTGGTCATTAATCCATCTGGCCCTGGCAATTAATCCATCTGGCCCTGACTATTAATCCATCTGGCCTTGGCGATTAATCCATCTGGCTCTGACTATTAATCCATCGGGCCCTGACTATTAATCCACCTGGCCCTGACTATTAATCCATCTGGCTCTGACTATAAATCCATCTGGCCCTGACTATTAATCCATCTGGCCCTGGCAATTACTCCATCTGGCTCTGACTATTAATCCATTTGGCCCTGACTATTAATCCACCTGGCCCTGGAAATTAATCCATCTGGCTCTGACTATTAATCCATCTGGCTCTGACTATTAATCCATCTGGCCCTGACTATTAATCCATCTGGCCCTGGAAATTAATCCATCTGGCTCTGACTATTAATCCATCTGGCCCTGGCGATTAATCCATCTGGCTCTGACTATTAATCCATCTGGCCCTGACTATTAATCCATCTGGCTCTGACAATTGATCCATCTTGCTCTGACTATTAATCCACCTGGCCCTGTCTATTAATACATCTGGCTCTGACTATTAATCCATCTGGCTCTGACTATTAATCCATCGGGCCCTGACTATTAATCCATCTGGCCCTGGCAATTAATCCATCTGGCTCTGACTATTAATCCATCTGGCTCTGACAATTAATCCATCGGGCCCTCACTATTAATCCATCTGGGCCTGACTATTAATCCATCTGGCCCTGGCAATTAATCCATCTGGCCCTGACTATTAATCCATCTGGCCTTGGCGATTAATCCATCTGGCTCTGACTATTAATCCATCTGGCTCTGACTATTAATCCATCTGGCTCTGACTATTAATCCATCTGGCTCTGACTATTAATCCATCTGGCCCTGACTATTAATCCATCTGGCCCTGCATATTAATCCATCTGGCTCTGACTATTAATCCATCTGGCCCTGGCGATTAATCCATCTGGCTCTGACTATTAATCCATCTGGCCCTGACTATTAATCCATCTGGCTCTGACAATTGATCCATCTGGCTCTGACTATTAATTCATCTGGCCCTGACTATTATTACATCTGGCTCTGACTATTAATCCATCTGGCCCTGGCCATTAATCCATCTGGCTCTAACTATTAATCCATCTGGCCCTGACTATTAATCCATCTGGCCCTGACTATTAATCCATCTGGCTCTGACTATTAATCCATCGGGCCCTGACTATTAATCCATCTGGCCCTGACTATTAATCCATCTGGCCCTGGCAATTAATCCATCGGGCCCTGACTATTAATCCATCTGGCCCTGGCAATTAATCCATCTGGCTATGACTATTAATCCATCTGGCTCTGACTATTAATCCATCGGGCCCTCACTATTAATCCATCTGGCCCTGACCATTAATCCATCTGGCCCAGACTATTAATCCATCTGGCCCTGGCAATTAATCCATCTGGCCCTGACTATTAATCCATCTGGCCTTGGCGATTAATCCATCTGGCTCTGACTATTAATCCATCGGGCCCTGACTATTAATCCACCTGGCCCTGACTATTAATCCATCTGGCTCTGACTATTAATCCATCTGGCTCTGACTATTAATCCATCTGGCCCTGTCGATTAATCCATCTTGCCCTGACTTTTAATCCATCTGGCTCTGACTATTAATCCATCTGGCCCCGACTATTAATCCATCTGGCCCTGGCAATTAATCCATCTGGCTCTGATTATTAATCCATCTGGCCCTGACTATTAATCCATCTGGCCCTGGCAATTAATCCATCTGGCTCTGACTATTAATCCATCGGGCCCTGACTATTAATCCACCTGGCCCTGACTATTAATCCATCTGGCTCTGACTATTAATCCATCTGGCTCTGACTATTAATCCATCTGGCCCTGGCGATTAATCCATCTTGCCCTGACTATTAATCCATCTGGCTCTGACTATTAATCCATCTGGCCCCGACTATTAATCCATCTGGCCCTGGCAATTAATCCATCTGGCTCTGATTATTAATCCATCTGGCCCTGACTATTAATCCATCTGGCCCTGGCAATTAATCCATCTGGCTCTGACTATTAATCCATCTGGCCCTGACTATTAATCCACCTGGCCCTGGAAATTAATCCATCTGGCCCTGACTATTAATCCATCTGGCCCTGACAATTAATCCATCTGGCCCTGACTATTAATCCATCTTGCCCTGACTATTAATCCATCTGGCTCTGACTATTAATCCATCTGGCCCTGACTATTAATCCATCTGGCCCTGACTATTAATCCATCTGGCCCTGGCCATTAATCCATCTGGCTCTGACTATTAATCCATCTGGCCCTGACTATTAATCCATCTGTCCCTGCCTATTAATCCATCTGTCTCTGACTATTAATCCATCTGGCCCTGGCCATTAATCCATCTTGCTCTGACTATTAATCCATCTGTCTCTGACTATTAACCATCTGGCCCTGACAATTAATCCATCGGGCCCTGACTATTAATCCATCTGGCCCTGACTATCCATCCATCTGGCCCTGACTATTAATCCATCTGGCCCTCAGGTCACCTCTGAAAGGAGTTCCTCCAATCATTTCAATCATCTTTAGCTGCTTCCGCAATGACCTCCATCTACCATAGGTCAGAAGGGGATGTTCGCTGATGATTGCTCAATGTTCAGCACCATTTGCAACTCCTCAGATACTGAAGCAATCCATCTACTTATGCAGCAAGACTTGGACATCACTCAGGCTGGGGCTGATAAGCAGCAAGTAACATTTGTGCCACACCAGGGCCTGGGGATGACCATCTCCAACAAGAGAGAAGCTAGTCATCGCCCCTTGACACTCAATGACATTACCATCACTGAATCACTATCATCATCCTGGTGAACTAGACTAGCCATATAAATGCGGTAGCTACGAGAGCGGGTCAGTGGCTAGGAATTCTGCAACGAATAACTCACCTCCTGACTCCTCAAACCCTGTCCACCATCAATAAAGCACCAGTCAAGGGTGTGATGGAATGCTCCTCACTTGCCTGGATGAGTGCAGCTCCAACAATACTCAAGAAACTTGACACCATCCAGGACAAAGCAACCACTTTATTGGCACCCCATCCACCAACATTCACTCCCTCCACTACTGACACACTGTGACAGCCGTGTGTCCCATCTACAAGACGGAGCAACTCAACAAGGCTCCTTCAACAGTGGCTTCCAAACCCGTGACCTCTACCGCCTAGAAGGACAAAGGAAGTAGATTCATGGAAGCATTGCCCAAGTCACACACCATCCTGACTTGGAGCTATGCCTCCATTACTTCAGCGTGGTTGGGTCAAAATCCTGGAAGACTCTTCCTTACAGCAATGTGGGTGGACTGGCACCACATGGACTGCAGTGCCGGTTGAAGGAGTTGTGGGCGGCACGGTAGCACAGTGGTTAGCACTGTCGCTCCACAATGCCAGGGTCCCAGGTTCGATTCCCGTCTTGGGTCACTGTCTGTGCGGAGTCTGCATGTTCTCCCCGTGGCTGCGCAGGTTTCCTCCCACAAGTCCCGAAAGACGTGCTGTTTGGTGAATTGGACATTCCGAATTCTCCCTCCGTGTACCCGAACAGGCGCCGGAATGTGGCAACGAGGGGATTTACACAGTAACATCATTGCAGTGTTAATGTAAGCCTCCTTGTGCCAATAAAGATTATTATTATTGTGATTCAGGAGGGGCAGAAAATGCTGGCCTCATCAACAATGCCCACATTCCAAAAAAGACTTTTAAAAAGTTTGAAAGAAACAAAAATGCAAATTGAACATTCTTGACGGCCTGCGACGTGCGGCCAGCTGGACAAGCTCATTGGGAGAATGGCCTCCATTTGTGCGTGGCCGTTCGCTCATTCTGCTGCAAGATCGCTGAAGGCTATAAAATATTCAGAGCACATTACCTGCTGAATGAATTCTGCTGATGAATTGCCTCTGATCACTTCTCCCTGATAAAATGACTTTGTTTTTCCACTGCTTGCCATCATAATCACCCTGCAAAGTGGATGCTCCTTTTTAAGAACTTTTATAAGAAAAGGATCTCATAAAATTAAAATGCTCTGTTTTATGGAAAGCATTCACGTTTATGGTGCCTCTGATTCTAGAAAGCACCTGAAATAACTAATTTATAGGGGTTTTATGAAGATAAAATGACCCTCTACGTGGTTCCTGGCAACTTCCTGAACGCACTTGCTCTTACTTTAAGGTTAAGCCGTGTAGCTTGATGGGTATCCATAAAGACACCAGCAAAGCCTGATGGTTAAAAATCTAACTCTGCATCAGCAGAGACTGCTGTCACCTGCAGCAAAGGATGTACAGCCAAGGAGTGAACACAGGATGTTGCTAAGCCTTGAACAGATACTGATTGAATTACAGACCCCTGTGCCGTGCACCTGAGAGAAATATGACCCCTGAGAGAGTCAGGACTCCTGAGCATTCGTGACCACAGTGATAGTGGTTGTCCTGTGAGTCGCTGTATAGAACCTCAGTTAGGCCACACTCGGAGTATAGTGTTCAATTCTGGTTGCCACACTACCAGAAGGGTGTGGAGGCTTTAGAGAGGGTGCAGAAGACGTTTACCAGGACGTTGCCTGGTATGAAGGGCACTAGCTATGAGGAGAGGTTGGATAAACGCAGTTTGTTCTCACTGGAACGACAGAGGTTGAGGGGGCGACCTGATAGAAGTCTTCAAAATTATGAGGGGCATGGACAGAGTGGATAGTCAGAAGCTTTTTCCCTGGGTGGAATTACTGGGGGACAAAGGTGCGAGGGGCAAAATTTTTAGGAGATGTGCGAGGGAAGTTTTTTACACGGAGGGTAGTGGGTGCCTGGAACTTACTGCCGGAGGAGGTGGTGGAAGCAGGGGCGATAGTGACGTTTAAGGGGCTGCTGAGCAAATGCATGCATAGGATGGGAATAGAGGGATACGGACCCCGGAAGTGTAAAAGCTTTTAGGTTAGATGGGCAGTATAGTCAGCGCAGGCTTGGAGGGCCGAAGGGCCTGTTCCTGTACTGTATCTTTCTTTGTTCTTTATGTGACTAACAGCATGGTCAGTGCTGCATTTGGAGGAAAGACAAGGAAACTCCTGGAGCGACAATCTTCAGGAATGCCCATCATAAGAAACAATGCCCTGGATCTTTCACCCAGAGAGGGCATTGGAATCCACCAAAGGGAAACTGATCACCTCAACCCTTAACGGGTAATATCTAGGTCCAAGCCCTGAGGCTGATATTTCTTGTGGAACAGGGTTTTGATACTTTGGGGAACTCTTTACGTAACAAAGTTTTGATAAATTTATGATAATTTGGTAAGAAGTAAAGGAGGTTGTTGTACGATAATTTGAGAGTTTGACTGTTTTGTCAGTAACGCTAATTGACCCATGTTTGAGATGCAATAGCCACTATGTTCTCGAATCCCCCCATTAAAAGAAATAATTTCTGTCCAGCTACCGTAACAAATTGGGCGGGATTTTCCAACCCCCCGCCCTGCCGCTCCGACGCCGGATGCCAAATTCCCCAACGCCGGGTTTCTGGCGGGGATCGTGCCATGCCGGTTGGGGGCCGTTGGCAGCGCCCCCCCCCCTCCCCCGGCAATTCTCCGGGCCCTGATGGGCTGAGCGGCCACCCGTTGTCAGCCAGTCCCGCCAGCGTGAAATGGACATGGTCCATACCGGCGGGATCTGGCTTGTCGGCCGTCTAGCGGGGTCCTCGGGGGGAGGAGGGGTGCTCGGGGGGATCCGGCCACGGGGGTGGCCCCCATGTGTCCAAAACGTGGCCCACCGATCTGCAGGCGGGCTTGTGCCGTGGGGAGGCACGCCACGCCCCTCCACGCCGGTCTCTGCAAGGCTCCGCCATGGGTCGATTCAGAAGATGTGGGCAAGGTTCTCAATGATTACTTTGTCTTCACTAATGGATGATTCAGAAAGAAGCACAGTGGTTAGCACTGTTGCTTTACAGTGCCAGGGACCCGGGTTCGATTCCTGGCTTGGGTCACAATCTGTGCGGAGTCTGCATGTTCTCCCCGTGTCTGCGTGGGTTTCCTCCCACAAGTCCTGAAAGAAGAGCTTGTCAGGTGAATTGGACTTTCTGAATTCTCCCTCTGTGTACAGAACAGGGGCCGGAATGTGGCGACTAGGGGATTTTCACAGTAACTTCATTCCAGTGTTAATGTAAGCCTACTTGTGACACCAATAAAGGTTATTGTTATTATTATTGCATTCTAGTTAAAGAGGAGATGTGTGAAAATTAGATAAAATGAGAGGATAGAGAGAACAGGTGCTGGAGGGACTGATATCCTTGAAGATGGATATCCTTGAAGATGGATGAATAGTCAGGGCCAGATGGATTAATAGACTGATATCCTTGAAGATGGATGTCCTTGAAGATGGATAAATTACCAGGACCAGATGGATTAATCGCCAGGGCCAGATGGATTAATAGTCAGGGCCAGATGGATTGAAACCGGAGCACCCGGAGGAAACCCGCGCAGACACGGGGAGAACGTACAGGCTCCGCACAGACAGTGACCCAAGGCTGGAACTGAACCCGGGACCCTGGCCCTGTGAGGCACCGGTGCTGATGCCAGTACATTCTACGCTGAGGTTATGCCCTCTGTTGGCCTCCTGTCCTTGTTCACCTCCTCTGACCTCCTCATGCCCACATCTCCAGAGGATGTCACTACTGCTCCCTATCTCTGTATACCTGAATCCCACGCCCACTCACAATGCTTATGGGACTCTCTTCTCAGGATCCCGCAGTCCCCAGAGAGCCCAAACCTCCTCAACTGAGCGCTCACACCCCTCATTCTGTGAACTTTGCCCAACTGATGGCACTTGTATGTTGAGTGGTGACACCTCTCTCAGCTGTGCACCCGTTTATGAGGCTTTATTTCATTGACTGGCGCCATAACTGACTCCAGACTCGGGCCAGAATAGGCCGGATCGGCTGAAGGTCCTGCTTAGCTGCGTTATATCACTCAAAGATTGAGAGGCCAGACACACTCGGCTGGTTTCTCCGTACCCCGACACCGAAATCGCGGCCGGCGGTGGGGCGGTGAATCCAGTTTGACGCCGTAATCGGGCCCGCCGCCGGTTCGGCGACTCTCCGGGCACTGAAATTCGGCGTCACCATGGAGTACGCCGCGCTGCCGGGAGCCCATTGCCAGAGACCGACTCAGCAATCCTCCGCTCCGGACCAGCCGAGTTCGTCACGGCGTGGAACTAACCTGCTATTGCCGGTCGGGATGCTTCGTGTCGGCTGCGGACTCAGTCTGCGGCCGCCCTGGTCAGGGGCGGGCGGATTGGAGACCAGGGGAGGCCTTAAAGGTGGCCGGGGTGTTAATGTGCGGGGTTTGAAGATCAGGTGCACGGCCGATCGGGGGGCCTCTTTCTTCGGTCTGGCTCCACGGTCCGAATCCGCCATGGAGCACAGCGCAGCCGCTGGAGGCCACCACCCTGCGCATGCGCGGCAAAGCTGCGCCCCCTGCAGGGCTGGGAATTCGTGTCCCTTTCGTGCAGGAATTTCGGGAGGTGAGTTACCTGCCGCAGGATTCCCAGCCCTTGAGCTGCTCCTGTAGCCACAGTATTTATATTTAGTCTGTTGTCAATGGTAACCCCCAAGATGTTGGTCGCGATTAATCCAATTGAATGTCAAGGGACGTGGGGACATAGTCTCAATAATGGAGAATCCAGCCCACAACATTTTAAAAAACCCAGAATATGCTGGAAATATCTTGCTCAAAATCTGTGAGCGGAGAAGACAGTTTCTGATCTTTTGCCATGTGACACTCTTGCTCGGTATAATAATATCGCACATTCCCAGCGTTTTTTGCATGAATTATGAAAGTAACGAGTGAAGCAGAATGATAATTTCCCTTCTGAAAAATGAATGATTTTCTCACCTGTTTAAATTTCCATTTAATGGTGCGTTGCATAGATTAGGCCTGTGTTCCCTCGAGGATAGAAGATTAAGGGTTGATCTAATTGAGGTGTTGGAGATGATTAAAGGATTTGATAAGGTCAAGAGAGAGAAATTATTTCCTCTGCTGGGAGTGGGGTGGGTTGAGAAGGGGGGGTGGGGGGGAGGGCATCGTGATCAAGGAAGTAAAATAGAATTAGGCACTTCTCCACAAGAAGGAGGGTGAAAGTTTGAAACTGTCTCCCCCCAAAAAAACCACTGTTGAATCTGAGCCTCAATCGAAAATCGATCTTTGTCAGGCAACGTCACATTCGCGCCACACAAGTGCCAGGCAATGACCATCTCCAACAAGAGGGAGCCTAACCATCGCCCCTTGACATTCAATTGGGCTAATTGCTACCAACATCCTGGGGGTTACCATTGATCACAAATTAAATATAAATACTGTTGCTACAGGAACAGGTCAGAGGCTGTGAATCCTGCAGTGAGTAACTCACCTCCTGACTCCCCCAAAGTCTGTCCACCATCTACACGACGCAAGTTTGGAGTGTATTGGTATACTCTCCACTTGCCTTATTTGGGGTGTGGGCATCACTGGCTGGGCCAGCATTTATTGCTATTTCAGAGCCGCCCACATTACTGTGG
Organism: Scyliorhinus torazame; assembly: GCF_047496885.1. Taxonomy (NCBI): domain Eukaryota; kingdom Metazoa; phylum Chordata; class Chondrichthyes; order Carcharhiniformes; family Scyliorhinidae; genus Scyliorhinus; species Scyliorhinus torazame. Next base: position 240,643,395 of record NC_092717.1, on the reverse strand, counting down.
GTCTGGAGTCACATGTAAGGCAGACCAGGTAATGATGGCAGATTTCTTTCCCTAGTGTTATGGGCTAGGGTTTAGAGAACACCAAAGTGTAGGGCAGCACGGTAGCACAGTGGATAGCACTGTGGCCTCACAGTGCCAGGGTCCCAGGTTCGATTCCCCGCTGGGCCACTGTCGATTTCGGCGGGAGAAGAGCTGGTGAGTCAATTTCAGCGGGGGCAGTGCGGAAGTGATTGCTGGGAGGTAAGTCTGTCCTTTAAAAACACTTGTCTTTGCAGGGGCAGGCCAGTCGATTTCGGCGGGAGAAGAGCTGGTGAGTCAATTTCAGCGGGGGCAGTGCGGAAGTGATTGCTGGGAGGTAAGTCTGTCCTTTAAAAACACTTGTCTTTGCTGGGGCAGGCCAGTCGATTTCGGCGGGAGAAAAGCTGGTGAGTCAATTTCAGCGGGGGCAGTGCGGAAGTGATTGCTGGGAGGTAAGTCTGTCCTTTAAAAACACTTGTCTTTGCAGGGGCAGGCCAGTCGATTTCGGCGGGAGAAGAGCTGGTGAGTCAATTTCAGCGGGGGCAGTGCGGAAGTGATTGCTGGGAGATAAGTCTGTCCTTTAAAAACACTTGTCTTTGCTGGGGCAGGCCAGTCGATTTCGGCGGGAGAAGAGCTGGTGAGTCAATTTCAGCGGGGGCAGTGCGGAAGTGATTGCTGGGAGGTAAGTCTGTCCTTTAAAAACACTTGTCTTTGCAGGGGCAGGCCAGTCGATTTCGGCGGGAGAAGAGCTGGTGAGTCAATTTCAGCGGGGGCAGTGCGGAAGTGATTGCTGGGAGGTAAGTCTGTCCTTTAAAAACACTTGTCTTTGCTGGGGCAGGCCAGTCGATTTCGGCGGGAGAAGAGCTGGTGAGTCAATTTCAGCGGGGGCAGTGCGGAAGTGGTTGCTGGGAGGTAAATCTGTCCTTTAAAAGCACTTGTCTTTGCAGGGGCAGGCCAGTCGATTTCGGCGGGAGAAGAGCTGGTGAGTCAATTTCAGCGGGGGCAGTGCGGAAGTGATTGCTGGGAGGTCAGTCTGTCCTTTAAAAACACTTGTCTTTGCTGGGGCAGGCCAGTCGATTTCGGCGGGAGAAAAGCTGGTGAGTCAATTTCAGCGGGGGCAGTGCGGAAGTGATTGCTGGGAGGTAAGTCTGTCCTTTAAAAACACTTGTCTTTGCAGGGGCAGGCCAGTCGATTTCGGCGGGAGAAGAGCTGGTGAGTCAATTTCAGCGGGGGCAGTGCGGAAGTGATTGCTGGGAGATAAGTCTGTCCTTTAAAAACACTTGTCTTTGCTGGGGCAGGCCAGTCGATTTCGGCGGGAGAAGAGCTGGTGAGTCAATTTCAGCGGGGGCAGTGCGGAAGTGATTGCTGGGAGGTAAGTCTGTCCTTTAAAAACACTTGTCTTTGCAGGGGCAGGCCAGTCGATTTCGGCGGGAGAAGAGCTGGTGAGTCAATTTCAGCGGGGGCAGTGCGGAAGTGATTGCTGGGAGGTAAGTCTGTCCTTTAAAAACACTTACCTGGTCCCGTTTTCGGTCCCTCTTTTCTGTTTTTTTTTATATTTTAGTATTTAAGGCGGGAACAGGAAGTTCGACCCGCGGACTTCTGGGAAGACCCTCACCAATAAATTCTGGTGGAGAGAAAACCCGAGACACTACACGTGTAGTGTCTCCCACCCGCCCTCCTCCTCTAACCTAATAATAAAACCCAAATATTCAGCCTGGATCCCAGTTACCAGTGGTGTACCGCAGGGATCAGTTCTGTGTCCTCTGCTGTTTGTGATTTTCATTAATGACTTGGATGAGGGCGTTGAAGGGTGGGTCAGTAAATTTGCAGACGATACGAAGATTGGTGGAGTTGTGGATAGTAAGGAGGGCTGTTGTCGGCTGCAAAGAGACATAGATAGGATGCAGAGCTGGGCTGAGAAGTGGCAGATGGAGTTTAACCCTGAAAAGTGTGAGGTTGTCCATTTTGGAAGGACAAATATGAATGCGGAATACAGGGTTAACGGTAGAGTTCTTGGCATTGTGGAGGAGCAGAGAGACCTTGGGGTCTATGTTCATACATCTTTGAAAGTTGCCACTCAAGTGGATAGAGCTGTGAAGAAGGCCTATGGTGTGCTCGCGTTCATTAACAGAGGGATTGAATTTAAGAGCCATGAGGTAATGATGCAGCTGTACAAAACTTTGGTGAGGCCACATTTGGAGTACTGTGTACAGTTCTGGTCGCCTCATTTTAGGAAGGATGTGGAAGCTCTGGAAAAGGTGCAAAGAAGATTTACCAGGATGTTGCCTGGAATGGAGAGTAGGTCTTACGAGGAAAGGTTGAGGGTGCTAGGCTTTTTCTCATTAGAGCGGAGAAGGATGAGGGGCGACTTGATAGAGGTTTATAAGATGATCAGGGGAATAGATAGAGTAGACAGTCAGAGACTTTTTCCCCAGGTGGAACACACCATTACAAGGGGAAATAAAGGTGGAAGATATAGGAGGGATATCAGAGGTAGGTTCTTTACCCAGAGAGTAGTGGGGGCATGGAATGCACTGCCTGTGGAAGTAGTTGAGTCGGAAACATTAGGGACCTTCAAGCAGCTGTTGGATAGGTACATGGATTACGGGAAAATGATATAGTGTAGATTTATTTGTTCTTAAGGGCAGCACGGTAGCATTATGGATAGCACAATTGCTTCACAGATCCATGGTCCCAGGTTCGATTCCAGCTTGGGTCATTGTCTGTGCGGAGTCTGCACGTCCTCCCCGTGTCTGCGTGGGTTTCCTCCGGGTGCTCCGGTTTCCTCCCACAGTCCAAAGATGTGCGGGTTAGGTGAATTGGCCAATGATAAATTGCCCTTAATGTCCAAATTGCCCTTGGTGTTGGGTGGAGGTGTTGAGTTTGGGTAGGGTGCTCTTTCCAAGAGCTGGTGCAGACTCAAAGGGTCGAATGGCCTCCTTCTGCACTGTAAATTCAATGATAATCTATGATTAATCTAGGACAAGGGTTCGGCACAACATCGTGGGCCGAAGGGCCTGTTCTGTGCTGTATTTTCTATGTTCTATGTTCTATATGTTCATTGCTGTGAGGTAAGTACCATATTTTATTATTAACACTAAGAAGGTAAGTAAGTGATTTTTACTCATTTTTACTGTTGTACCTTTTTCAAATTGTGTGTGTGTCGGGGGGAAACTGAAGTGACATCACAGAAAAGCTGTGGCCTGAGTGGCTGGTTGGGATTCTACACTAAACTTTAAAAAATTGAGCATTGGTACCTAATTAAACATAATTACTTAATTATAATTTAGAGGGATATCTAAGCCAGAGATCGGAGAGTACTATATTTAGCTTTCGCATTTCTATTAGAAATCTAGTGCTAGGAAACAGATAGTTAACAGTAACTTTGAAATTTTTTTTTAAAAATATTCAAAATTTTTTTAAATTTTAATTAATTGACGCAATGTCAGTTAGAGGGGTGCTGTGCTCTGACTGTGAGATGTGGCAGGTTCGGGAGGCTTCCAGCGTCCCGGATGGCTTCATCTGCAGAAAGTGCACCCAACTGGAGCTCCTCACAGACCGCATGGTTCGGTTGGAGCAGCAATTGGATGCACTTAGGAGCATGCAGGTGGCTGAAAGCGTCATAGATCGCAGTTATGTAAATGTGGTCACACCCAAGGTGCAGGCAGAGAAATGGGTGACCACCAGAAAGGGCAGGCAGCCAGTGCAGGAATCCCCTGTGGTTGTCCCCCTCTCGAACAGATATACCCCTTTGGATACTGTCGGGGGGATAGCCTATCAGGGGAAAACAGCAGTAGCCAGAGCAGTGGCACCACGGCTGGCTCTGATGTTCAGAAGGGAGGGTCAAAGCGCAGAAGAGTAATAGTAATAGGGGACTCTATAGTCAGGGGCACAGATAGGCGCTTCTGTGGACGTGAAAGAGACTCCAGGATGGTATGTTGCCTCCCTGGTGCCAGGGTCCAGGATGTCTCCGAACGGGTAGAGGGCATCCTGAAGGGGGAGGGCAAACAGGCAGAGGTCGTTGTACATATTGGTACTAACGACATAGGCAGGAAGGGGCATGAGGTCCTGCAGCAGGAGTTCAGGGAGCTAGGCAGAAAGTTAAAAGACAGGACCTAGAGGGCTGTAATCTCGGGATTACTCCCTGTGCCACGTGCCAGTGAGGCTAGAAATAGGAAGATAGAGCAGCTAAACACGTGGCTAAACAGCTGGTGTAGGAGGGAGGGTTTCCATTATCTGGACCACTGGAAGCTCTTCCGGGGCAGGTGTGACCTGTATAAGAAGGACGGGTTGCATCTAAACCGGAGAGGCATAAATATCCTGGCCGCGAGGTTTGCTAGTGTCACACGGGAGGGTTTAAACTAGTATGGCAGGGGGGTGGGCACGGGAGCAATAGGTCAGAAGGTGAGAGCATTGAGGGAGAACTAGGGAATAGGGACAGTGTGGCTCTGAGGCAGAGCAGACAGGGAGAAGTTGCTGAACACAGCAGGTCTGGTGGCCTGAAGTGCATATGTTTTAATGCAAGAAGTATTACGGGTAAGGCAGATGAATTTAGAGCTTGGATTAGTGCTTGGAACTATGATGTTGTTGCCATTACAGAGACCTGGTTGAGGGAAGGGCAGGATTGACAGCTAAACGTTCCAGGATTTAGATGTTTCAGGTGGGATAGAGGGGGATGTAAAAGGGGAGGCGGAGTTGCGCTACTGGTTCGGGAGAATATCACAGCTGTACTGCGAGAGGACACCTCAGAGGGCAGTGAGGCTATATGGGTAGAAATCAGGAATAAGAAGGGTGCAGTCATAATGTTGGGGGTTTACTACAGGCCTCCCAACAGCCAGTGGGAGATAGAGGAGCAGGTAGGTAGACAGATTTTGGAAAAGAGTAAAAACAACAGGGTTGTGGTGATGGGAGACTTCAACTTCCCCAATATTGACTGGGACTCACTTAGTGCCAGGGGCTTAGACGTGGCTGAGTTTGTAAGGAGCATCCAGGAGGGCTTCTTAAAACAATATGTAGACAGTCCAACTAGGGAAGGGGCGGTACTGGACCTGGTATTGGGGAATGAGCCCGGCCAGGTGGTAGATGTTTCAGTAGGGGAGCATTTCGGTAACAGTGAACACAATTCAGTAGGTTTTAAAGTACTGGTGGACAAGGATAAGAGTGGTCCTAGGATGAATGTGCTAAATTGGGGGAAGGCTAATTAGAACAATATTAGGCGGGAACTGAAGAACCTAGATTGGGGGCGGATGTTTGAGGGCAAATCAACATCTGACATGTGGGAGGCTTTCAAGTGGCAGTTGAAAGGAATTCAGGACCGGCATGTTCCTGTGAGGAAGAAGGATAAATACGGCAATTTTCGGGAACCTTGGATGACGAGAGATATTGTAGGCCTCGTCAAAAAGAAAAAGGAGGCATTTGTCAGGGTTAAAAGGCTGGGAACAGACGAAGCCTGTGTGGAATATAAGGAAAGTAGGAAGGAACTTAAGCAAGGAGTCAGGAGGGCTAGAAGGGGTCACGAAAAGTCATTGGCAAATAGGGTTAAGGAAAATCCCAAGGCTTTTTACACGTACATAAAAAGCAAGAGGGTAGCCAGGGAAAGGGTTGGCCCACTGAAGGATAGGCAAGGGAATCTATGTGTGGAGCCAGAGGAAATGGGCGAGGTATTAAATGAATACTTTGCATCAGTATTCACCAAAGAGAAGAAATCGGTAGATGTTGAGTCTAGAGAAGGGTGTGTAGATAGCCTGGGTCACATTGAGATCCAAAAAGACGAGGTGTTGGGTGTCTTAAAAAATATTAAGGTAGATAAGTCCCCGGGGCCTGATGGGATCTACCCCAGAATACTGAAGGAGGCTGGAGAGGAAATTGCTGAGGCCTTGACAGAAATCTTTGGATCCTCGCTGTCTTCAGGGGATGTCCCGGAGGACTGGAGAATAGCCAATGTTGTTCCTCTGTTTAAGAAGGGTAGCAAGGATAATCCTGGGAACTACAGGCCGGTGACCCTTACTTCAGTGGTAGGGAAATTACTGGAGAGAATTCTTCGAGACAGGATCTACTCCCATTTGGAAGCAAATGGACGTATTAGTGAGAGGCAGCACGGTTTTGTGAAGGGGAGGTCGTGTCTCACTAACTTGATAGAGTTTTTCAAGGAGGTCACTAAGATGATTGATGCAGGTAGGGCAGTGGATGTTGTCTATATGGACTTCAGTAAGGCCTTTGACAAGGTCTCTCATGGTAGACTAGTACAAAAGGTGAAGTCACACGGGATCAGGGGTGAGCTGGCAAGGTGGATACAGAACTGGCTAGGCCATAGAAGGCAGAGAGTAGCAATGGAAGGATGCTTTTCTCATTGGAGGGCTGTGACCAGTGGTGTTCCACAGGGATCAGTGCTGTGACCTTTGCTCTTTGTAGTATATATAAATGATTTGGAGGAAAATGTAACTGGTCTGATTAGTAAGTTTGCAGACGACACAAAGGTTGGTGGAATTGCGGATAGCGATGAGGACTGTCGGAGGATACAGCAGGATTTAGATTGTTTGGAGACTTGGGCGGAGATATGGCAGATGGAGTTTAATCCGGACAAATGTGAGGTAATGCATTTTGGAAGGTCTAATGCAGGTAGGGAATATACAGTGAATGGTAGAACCCTCAAGAGTATTGAAAGTCAAAGAGACCTAGGAGTACAGGTCCACAGGTCATTGAAATGGGCAACACAGGTGGAGAAGGTAGTCAAGAAGGCATACGGCATGCTTGCCTTCATTGGCCGGGGCATTGAGTATAAGAATTGGCAAGTCATGTTGCAGCTGTATAGAACCTTAGTTAGGCCACACTTGGAGTATAGTGTTCAATCCTGGTCGCCACACTACCAGAAGGATGTGGAGGCTTTAGAGAGGGTGCAGAAGAGATTTACCAGAATGTTGCCTGGTATGGAGGGCATTAGCTATGAGGAGCGGTTGAATAAACTCGGTTTGTTCTCACTGGAACGAAGGAGGTTGAGGGGTGACCTGATAGAGGTATACAAAATTATGAGGGGCATAGACAGAGTGGATAGTCAGAGGCTTTTCCCCAGGGTAGAGGGGTCAATTACTAGGGGGCATAGGTTTAAGGTGAGAGGGGCAAGGTTTAGAGTAGATGTACGAGGCAAGTTTTTTACGCAGAGGGTAGTGGGTGCCTGGAACTCGCTACCGGAGGAGGTGGTGGAAGCAGGGACGATAGTGACATTTAAGGGGCATCTTGACAAATACCTGACTGGGATGGGAATAGAGGGATACGGACCCAGGAAGTGTAGAAGATTGTAGTTTAGTCGGGCAGCATGGTCGGCACGGGCTTGGAGGGCCGAAGGGCCTGTTCCTGTGCTGTACATTTCTTTGTTCTTGTCTGTGCGGAGTCTGCACGTTCTCCCCGTGTCTGCGTGGGTTTCCAACGGGTGCTCCGGTTTTCTCCCACAGACCAAAGACATGCAGGATAGGTGGATTGGCCACGCTAAATTGCCCTTCGTGACCAAAAGGTTTGGGAGAGATTTTTGGGTTACGGGGATAGGGTGGAAGTGAGGGCTTAAGTGGGTCGGTGCGGACTCGATGGGCCGAATGGCCTCCTTCTGCACTGTATGTTCTATGTTCTATGTATCATGGAGTTCACCTGACCCACGACTTTCAATAGATTGTGGTATGGGGAGCACAAGGATCCACTTAACAGGCGTGCTGCAACAGAGATCTAAAGTACTTTTAAAACAAAACCATGTTTATTTATGAATCCAGTTAACACTTTATAAACCCACAGTAAACATCTTAACAACTATCAACACCAATAATCCCCACAGATACAATATTCTATGAGTAACCCTTCATAACTTTCCTAACAACATCCATCAGACCAAAAGACCCTTTTTACAGAAAGACAGCAGGTTTAAATTCGCTACAGAAACAGGTATTACTTTGAAACCCTCAAACGATCTGGAGACAGTCTTTAGATTGCAGAGAGAAGTCAATGCACCTTCTTTCTGTGACTATAGCTTCTTCAACTCTGAAAACGAATCTAAAACACACAGACACGCACCAGCTTTTTAGCTCAAAGCGAAAGTAAAAGCAGAGTCACAGTTCAGCTCCACCCACACACTGACATCACTGCAACTATTTGATAAACACCCATTACTTAAAGGTACATCCACTACAGCTATTTGCTAAACATCCATTTCTTAAAGGTACTCTCACATGACACTAGTGAATCAGAGGTTCTTACGGCAATCGACAAACGTTTCAAGGCCACCATTAGACTTTTAATTCTAGAGTTTTTTTAAAATTCAAATTTCACCATCTGCCCTGGTGGGATTCGAACTCGGCTCCCGAGAACATTACCCTGGGGCCCTGGATAACTAGTCCAGTGACAATACCACAATGCCACCAGCTCCCTTTAATGAGTGCAGCCCCGACAACACTCAATAAGCTTGCCAACATCCCAGACGAAGCAGCTAATTCACAGTGGCAGCCGTGTGCACCATCCACAAGATGCACTGCACAAACTCACCAAAGCCCCTTTGGCAGCATCTTCCAGACCCGAAACCACTGCCATCTAGAAGGACAAGGGCAGCAGATACCTGGCAATCCCACCACCTGGAGGTTCCCCTCCAAGTCACCCACCATCCTGATTTGGAAATACATCGGCCGTTCCTTCTCTGTCGCTGGATCAAAATCTTGGAGATACCGCCCTAACAGCAGTGTGGGTGTACCTACATCACATGGACTGTTGTGGTTGAAGAAGGCAGTTCACCACCACCTTCTTACGGGCAAATTGGGATGGGCACCAAATCTGGTCCAGACAGCGATGCCCACATCCCGCCAATGAAGAAGGAAAATGGACACAGATCAAAGGTGTGTGAATGGATTTAAGATACAAATCCGGTGCAACCTAATTGAATGAAGAAATTAGCTCAACGGGCTTAACGTCCTCCACTGGTTCCGATGTCCCTAGCTGTTGCAGCATTGTTGGTGAAGAGCAAATCATTTGCAGGGTTACGGGGATAAGGTGGGGGAATGGGACGAGGTGAGTCCCTCTGGCAGAGAGCTTGCATTGGCACAGCATGTCGAACTGTGCTGTAACTATTCGGTGATTCGCGGAATATTTTTAACACGCTCCAAATTTCTAGAAGACTGAGTGACAACCAATGCAAACTTTTAAATGGGAGCTTTTTGGCTGAGGTTTGTTGCAAACAGCAGCGGAAAGTCTCTGTTGGATTGGTCGCAAACAATCCTTAACTGTGGCATTGTGAAAGTGCCCTTCAATGAACCAGATCCTGTTGATTTATGCTGATGAGTTACTGCTGATGCCGGCTTGTCAAATTAGTATTCCTGTGTCAGTCGCTGAACTTTGTTCTTCCAATAATTGTCACTTTGCAAGGAATTAAATTGTAAGCACCCCAAACGCCCTGCTATTTACCTACAAGCCGGAGAAACACAATTCTTCATTCCCATTGATTTCTTCCTCACAACAGGGACACCCCTGAAGGCCACACAACACCAAGTCGTCTGGAGTTATGACAGCAAGATATCAGATCTTCTCACCCACTCCCCTCCCCCTCTTCACCGCTAGCCCTCCCCCTCCCACCCCCGCAACACCCTTCCCACCCCAGCCACATTCCCATTAGGACGTTTGTGTGATGATATGCATAAAACAGTTCTGTACATAATGTTATGCACGACCTCCTTCCGCAAAGTGATGCGCCTGGCTTCTGGCAATTGAAACGAGATAAAGAAAGCACCAAAATGTGCACGTTTGACACACCCTTCGGGCGATATTGCTTTTTAAGAATGTCATTTGACATCATCTCGGCTTCAGACATCTTTCATCATGCCATGGAGCATATAGTCGAGGGGATCCGGGGGTCCGTGTGTATGTGGATGGCATTATTATTTGGGGGTCGGCCGGGGAAGATCATGATGAACGGCTTCTCAGTGTCCTAAAAAGTATCAAGAAAAACGGGCTGAAGTTGAACACGGCGAAATGTCAAGTCGAAGTGCACAACATCACCTTCCCAGGAGACAAGCTGTCCGCACAAGTGTTCAGCGCGATCAAGACAATAGAATTTACGGTGCAGAAGGAGGCCATTTGGCCCATCGGGTCTGCACCGGCCCTTACAAAGAGAACCCTACTGAAGCCCACGTATCTACCCTATCCCCGTAACCCAATAACCCCCACTTAACACTTTTTGGACACTAAGGACAATTTAGCATGGCCAATCCACCTAACCCGCACATCTTTGGACTGTGGGAGGAACCCGGAGCGCCCGGAGGAAACCCACGCAGGCACAGGGAGAACGTGCAGACTCCACACAGACAGTGACCCAAGCTGGGAATCGAACCTGGGAACCCTGGAGCTGTGAAGCAATTGTGCCAACCACTGTGCTACCGTGCTGCCCTTAGATAAGGGCAATTCTGCCACATCCTACGGATAAAAAAGGCACTTTAAGAATGTCATTTTCCAAAGGAAAAGGGATGTGATGATATGCATAAAGCAAGTTTGTACATAATGTCATGCACAACCTCCGACCACTAGGTGGCAGTGTAAGACCACCACGTGACCCTGTAGCCTGGGAGTTGGGAGTAGGTTGTGCTGGAGGATAGATGTATTTTGCAGCAGCTCTACAATAGTTAATTAGTGTTAGTAGTTTATTATTTTGTTTATCCTAGTTATCTTGTCACGCAGCTATTCCATAATAAATGATTTAAACTAGATGTTCGGTAGTTCATCATTCACTTCGGCCAGTCTGCAGAACATGACAGTTTGATCCCTGAATGCGAGTTTGGATTGTCCAGGAAGTCAGTGGAGTATTTGGCGTTGTGGAGATTAGTGCTTTGCAGCTCACACCATAAGTGTAGCAGTGCTTAGTGCTAGACCCTGAGGGCTGGAGAATGATGAATGTAATCCTCACGCTTAGAAACTAACAATATATGAACTAGGCACAGGAGATGGCAACTCAGTCCCTCTAACCTGCTGCGCCATTCAATACACAGAGGTAGTCAAAGCATTGACGTATGGTCACAAGAAGTATAGCCCGGACCATTTAGCACGGGGAGAGGAACAAATATGTTCGGGGGCACTTATATTTTTGTGATAAACATTGTCTAAAAAAAAGTGCAGGAATAATCATGGGTGATTATAATCTGCATATAAATTGCATATATCAAATTAGCCACAATATCCCAGAGGAGGAATTCCTGTAATGTATACAGGATGGTTTTATGCATCAATATGTTGAGGAGCCAACTAAAAAACAGGCCATTCTATATTGTGCAATGAGAGCTGAATTATTGGCAATCTAGATGTGCGCGACCCCTTGGGGATGAGCGACCATAATATGATAGAATGTTTCTTGAAATTAGAGAGTGGCGTAGTTGATTCTGAGACTGGGGTCCTGAATCTTAACAAAGGAAATTACCATAAAATGAGGCGTCAATTGGCTATGTTCGATTGGGGAATTTTACTTTCAGGGGTAACTGTGGACTGGCAATGGCAAACATGCAAAGAGCGTATGTAGGAACTGCAGCAATTGTTTATTCCTGTCTGGCTCAAAAGTAAAATGGGAAAGGTCAATCCATGGCTTACAAGGGAACGTAGCGATCGTATTCGATCCAAAGATGTCGCATATAAATTGGCCAAGAGAAACATTAGTCTGAGGATTGGGAGCTGTTTAGAATTCAGCAAAGAAGGACCAAGGGATTGATTAAGAAGGGGAAAATCGAGTATGCGAGTAAGCTTGCAGGGAACATATAAACTGACTGTAAAAGTTTCTATAGGTACATGAAGAGAAAAAGATTGGTGAAGGCAAATGTCCCATACAGTCAGAAACAAGAGAACGTATTATCAGGGACAAAGACATGACTGAATACATACAATGGAGGACCAGGTGGAGGGTGACCACCACCTTGATTGGATCTCGGCGTTTCGGGTGGCGCCCATTCAGGTGGTAGTCCGGATCAACGGTTTCCCCATCCAGATGGAGCTCGATATCGGAGCTGCGGTCCCAGTAATCTGCCGCTGCACTTGCGACCGAGTCCACTCGGGCATTCGCGGCATGTTATTGTGGGATACCGACGCAAGGCAGGAGACGTATACGGGGTCCCCTTTGGAGGTCCCCGTGGAGTACGGGGCACAGTCAGCAAACCCGTCAACGGGGTAGAGAAAGGTTGTGGGCCCCAGCGATTGCAGGTAAACTAAACACCTGATGATGCTACAGGTGTCTGCCCTGCAGACCCCGAGGAGGGTCATCGTTTGGCCTTCGTCGTCGATAAAGTTGGTGAGTTGAAAGAAGGAGTGCATTCGCTCAATATATTGGGTCCAGTCATCCATCTCGGTGTCGAATGCCTCTAACGTTCTAATTAGTGGTATACTCGCAGCCTGGATGGAGGCCTCCTGCGGCCTTGTTGAGGTGATAAGGGTCCAGAGGAAATGGGGTTTCCTGTAGCTCAACTTTATCCTCGTCGCCAGTGTAATATTCCAGGTGAACGACCACATGGAAGTGATGAATGCAAGAAAACGCAATATTTATTTTACTTAGCATACAACTCCTACTCCCCAAAGGGTCTCCCATGCCCAGCCCACACTCAGGGTATTTATGCCCTTAGCTTAAGGGCGTAGCTCCATCCCCTCATCCAGAGCGTGATCATATTCAGGTGAGGCCACAGGGACTCTGCGGTTGCAGACCCCATGACCTCCGGTCGGGTTATAACAATTAACCTGAATCAAGAGAAGGAACTTGTCAAATTTCTGCTTCTAAATTTTTTGCAGCAACAACTTGCATTTCTACAGCACCTCTAATGAGGTAAACATCCCAAGGCACTTCCTGGCATCAATTCACCTCAGCTCCTTCATCACACTTCATTGCCTGTAACCTCTACCATCTAGATGGGCAAGAACATAAGAACATAAGAACTAGGAGCAGGAGTAGGCCATCTGGCTCCTCGAGCCTGCTCCGCCATTCAATGAGATCATGGCTGATCTTTTGTGGACTCAGCTCCACTTTCTGGCCCGAACACCATAACCCTTAATCCCTTTATTCTTCAAAAAACTATCTATCTTTATCTTAAACACATTTAATGAAGGAGCCTCAACTGCTTCACTGGGCAAGGAATTCCATAGATTCACAACCCTTTGGGTGAAGGAGTTCCTCCTAAACCCAGTCCTAAATCTACTTCCCCTTATTTTGAGGCTATGCCCCCTAGTTCTGCTTTCACCCGCCAGTGGAAACAACCTGCCCGCATCTATCCTATCTATTCCCTTCATAATTTTATATGTTTATATAAGATCCCCCCTCATCCTTCTAAATTCCAATGAGTACAGTCCCAGTCTACTCAACCTCTCCTCGTAATCCAACCCCTTCAGCTCTGGGATTAACCGAGTGAATCTCCTCTGCACACCCTCCAGTGCCAGTACGTCCTTTCTCAGGTAAGGAGACCAAAACTGAACACAATACAAGGACGGCAGATACCTGTGAACAGCACCACCACCTGGAGGGTCCCCTCCAAACCACTCACCATCCTGACTTAGAAATATTTTGGCTGTTCCTTCACTGTCGCTGGGCCAAAATTCTGAAACTCCCTCCCTGACAGCACTATGGGTGTACCTACACCACGTGGACTGCAGCGGCTCAAGAAGGCAGCTCACCACCCCCTTCTCAAGGGCAACTACAGATGGGCAACAAATGCCGGCCTAGCCAGCGATACCCACATCAATAAAACAATCTTGAAAAATTATCAAGCATAATTTGACACTGAACTACACTGGAGGCATTAGGGTAGGTGACAAAAAAAACCTGGTCGACACGATAATTTATTAGGAGCGTTTTCAGTTAAAAAGCTACCCGAGCTATATTCAAGGTGGAGTGAGAAAGATTTGTTTCACGACAAGGGAGGCGAGGATTATTGGGGGTCAGGATGGAAAGTGGAGTTCAGGCCACAATCAGATCAGCTATGATCTCATTGAAGGATGAAGCAGGCTGGATGGGCCAAATGGCCGTGCCCTACTCCTAATCCGAATGATTTTGTGATCTTATTATATTCATTCCTCTGATAGTCGCCCATAATCCACTAGATCACCAAATTGCAACTCCAATGGGCGAAGAACGAAAATAATAAACAGAAATCAGTGTGTTATTTGAAGAGAATTGAATAGAACTTCATTGTCCACGTAAGAGTGGAAATTTGCCTTTGGCCTCACATCCAATATAAGATATAACCACATAGTTATTCCATTTGTGTCTGCAACATGGGAGTTGGTTTAGCTCTGTTGGTTGGACAGCTGGTTCATGATGCGGAGAGACGCCAACAGTGGGGTTTAACCCCGTACAGGCGAAGGTTATCATCAAAGCTCCGCCTTCTCAACCTTGACCCTCGCCCGAGGTGCGGTGACCCTCAGGTTAAATCACCACCTGTCAGCTCTCCCCCCCTCAAAGGGGAAAGCAGCCGACGGCCATCTGCGACTACGGCAACTTAAATATAACCTACAAACATTGCACTCGGCCGTTGAAGTGCTTACTGCAGTTAAGATAATAACAACAAGTCAAATTTACATTGTGTTATTTAGTAAGCTTATGGCACTGGGAACTAAAGACCCCTGGAACAGATTTTTCCTCGCAATTGGCTGGATTCCACTCGTTTACAGCGTTGCTCCCGTTCCTCAGCGAGCGGCAATTAAATTACCCCAACAACAGAACAGAAATACATGTCCAAAAAACTGGTGAGTCTCAAATGGGATCTCGTGATGAAAAGTATTTCTTTCTTTACAATGCAAAGTGGAACTGTCAAAGAGTGAATACTCGAGAGGAATTAATGTGGCTCTATTTAACCACTTTGAAGTGAGATTCATGAGTATCGGGTTTAAAAAATGACTAATGGCTTCAATTATGTTTATAGATGTCAGTTATCATAAACTCTATGCAGCAGTGGCACATCTGTTACAGCGTAGTTTATGGGCTGAAGAGGAGATTAAGAAAAGAAGGTTCTTGGGATCATGCAGCATAATAGGAGGCCATTCAGCCCATTGTCTCTGTGCTTGTTCTTTGAAGGATCTATCCCATTAGTCCCACTCTCTTGAGCTTTCTCCCTCGCTTTGCAATTTTTATGAATGAGATTGAGAGATTTCGATTGAGTTAGGGGGTTGGGTTGGACAACCAATGTGGATAGATGGAGGTTACATACAGATCAGCCATTATTTGATTGAATGGATGGTACAACAGAGTGGAGGGGCTAAATGGCGTCCTATTTTCCTATGTTCCATACCTGGCATTTAGCTGTCAGGTTTAACTGAGAGATATTCAAATCTATCCAAGTCTATGAGCGGAATGTTCCGGTACCGCAAGCGGTGGCCTTCGTGGTGGGCGGGAGCGGAAAATTCGGAGAGAGGCTACATGTCAGATACCCACCAGGGGAAAAATGAGTTGGAATTTTCCCTTCAACGTTTTCACGGAGGGATGATCGCGAGTCACCTTTCCCGCTGATACATGTCGGGAACGCCCCTTGCATGAACACTCATTAAAGACACCACTCGCCAGAATCTCCCGCCAATTGCAATGCCTGGCCAGTGGGAAATTCAACTGGTCCAGGTGACGACCCGGTCTGAGTGGTTTGCAGCTGTCTAACCCTCACTACACTTGTGACTTTGAGGATAGTGCAACGTTCAAAGTCTACCTGCATCAGCGCTGCTCCCGTTCCTCAGCGATGCCGGTGTTAGCCCACACTGGTGACAGAGACATCAAGGTGAAGGGGGGTTGATGGGTTGGGAGGGGCGTTGAGATGCAGATATGGGTTCAAATCCCACCATGGCAGCTGGTGGGATTTTCCGGTACTGAACGTAGAAGAGCTATTCACCGATACATAATGAAAGCATTTTTTAAAACTAATTTTGAGGAGATATGGGTGTCGCTGGCTAGGCCAGCATTTGCTGCCCATCCCGTAATGCCCTTGAGAAGGTGGTGGTGAGCTGCCTTCTTGCAGTCCCTGAGGTGTAGGCATACCCTCAGTGCTATTAGGAAGAGAATTCCAGGATGTTGCCCCAGCGACAGTGAAGGAACGGCCAACATATTTCCAAGTTGGGATGGGGAGTGACTTGGAGGGCAACCTCCAGGTGGTGGGGTTCCCAGGTATCTGCTGCCCTGGTCCTTCTCAATGGTAGCAGTCATGGGTTTAGAAGGTGCTGCTAAAGGAGCCTTGGTGAGATACTGCAGTGCATCCTGTAGATGCCACACACGGCTGCCACTGTGCACTGGTGGTGGAGGGAGTGAGTGCTTGTGGAAGGAGGAGCAATCAAGCGGACTGCTTTGTCCTGGATGATGCCGAGCTTCTTGAGTGTTGTTGGAGCTGCACTCATCCAGGGAAGTGGAGAGTATTCCATCACACTCCTGACTTGTGCCTTGTAGATGGTGGACAGGCTTTGGGGAGTCAGAAGGTGAGTTACTCGCTGTAGGATTCCCAACCTTTAACCTGCTCTTGTAGCAGCAGTATTTGTATGGCTAGTCCAGCTTGTGGTCAATGGTAATCCCCAGGGTGTTGACAGTGGGGGATTCAGTGATGGTAATACCATTGAATGGCGACTGTTTGATTCTCTATTATTGGAGATGGTCATTGTCTGGCACTTGTGTGGCGCAAATGTAACTTGCCACTTGTCAGCCTAAGGTTGGATATTGTCCAGATCTTGCTGCATTTGCACATGGACTGCTTCAGTGTCTGAGGAGTCGCAAATGGGGCTGAACATTGTGCAACCATCAGTGAACAGCCCCACTTATGCTGGAGGGAAGTTCATTGATACGCTGAAGATCATAGAATTTACAGTACAGAAGGAGGCCGTTCGGCCCATCGAGTCTGCACCGGCTCTTAGAAAGAGCACCCTACACAAGGTCAACGCCTCCACCCTATCCCCATAACCCAGTAACTCCACTCAACACTAAGGGCAATTTTTTGGACACTAAGGGCAATTTATCATGGCCAATCCACCTAACCTGTAAGATGGTTGGGTCTAGGACACTAACCTTGAGGACCTCCTGCAAATAAGGAACAGCCAATATATTTTCAAGTCAGGGTGGTGAGTGACTTGGAGGGGAACCTTCAGGTGGTGGGGTTCCCAGGTATCTGCTGTTCTTGTCCTTTTAGAAGGTAGTGGTCGTGAGTTTGGAAGGTGCTATCTCAGGATTCTTGGTGAGTTGTGCAGTGCATTGTATAGTTGGTACACCTGGGGCGGAATTCTCCGCAATCGGATCGATGTCCGCCGACCGGCGCCAAAAACGGCGCGAATCAGTCCGGCATCGCGCCGCCCCAATAGGTGCGGAATCCTCCGCATCTTGAGCGGCCGAGCCCTAACCTTGAGGGGCTAAGCCCACGCCGGACTGATTTCCACCCTGCCAGCTGGCGGGAAAGGCCTTTGGTGCCCCGCCAGCTGGCGTGGAAATGTCTTTGCCAGACGGCACATGCGCGGGAGCATCAGCGGCTGCTCACGGCATCCCCATACATGGTGGAGACCGTGGCGAAGGCGGAAGGAAAAGAGTGCCCCCACGGCACAGGCCCGCCCGCGGATCGGTGGGCCCCGATCGCGGGCCAGGCCACCGTGGGGGCAACCCCCGGGGCCAGATCGCCCCGCGCCCCCCCCCAGGACCCCGGAGCCCGCCCGCGCCGCCTTGTCCCGCCGGTAAGAGAGGTGGTTTAATCCACGCCGGCGGGACAGGCATTCCAGCAGCGGGACTTCGGCCCATCCGGGCCGGAGAATCGCTGGGGGGAGGGCCCGCCAACCGGCGCAGCGCGATTCCCGCCCCCGCCGAATATCCGGTGCCGGAGCATTCGGCAACCGGCGGGGGCGGGATTCACGCCAGCCCCCGGCGATTCTCTGACCTGGTGGGGGGGGCGGAGAATCCCGCCCCTGGTTGCTAGTACAGACAAACTGATTGGTCTCATTTTGACCTGGACTTTCCACATGGGGATACGGTGGCCTCATGATCATGTCACTGGGCCAATAATCCAAAGGCTGAGACAAATGCCCTGGATTCACACGGGTTCAAATCTCACCACAACAGCTGGTAGAATTTGAACTCAATTAATACGTTTGGGATACAAAGCTAATTCCAGCAATGATAACCGTGCCACTATCATGGATCACTTCATAAAAACCCACCTAATTCCATGCAGTCGGGATCTCGGCCGGTCGGGGCGGAGGATGTCTGAGATGTCCTCGGGTGGCGCGGCGTACTCCCCAGTGATGCTGCTTTTCGGTGCCTGGAGAATCGCCGAACCGGCGGCGGGCCCGATTTCGGCGTCAAACTAGATTCTACGCCCTGGCGCCGGCAGCGATTTTGCCATCGGGGTGCAGATTATCATAGAACATAGAAAATACAGCACAGAACAGGCCCTTCGGCCCACGATGTTGTGCCGAACCTTTGTCCTAGATTAATCATAGATTATCATTGAAATTACAGTGCAGAAGGAGGCCATTCGGCCCATTGAGTCTGCACCGGCTCTTGGAAAGAGCCCCCTGCCCATAGTCAACACCTCCACCCAACACAAAGGGCAATTTTAGACACTAAGGGCAATTTATCACGGCCAATCCACCTAACCTGCACATCTTTGGACTGTGGGAGGAAACCGGAGCACCAGGAAGAAACCCACGCAGACACAGGGAGGATGTGCAGACTCCACACAGACAGTGACCCAAGCCGGAATCGAACCTGGGACCCTGGAGCTGTGAAGCAATTGTGCTATCCACAATGCTACCGTGCTGCCCTTAAGAACAAATAAATCTACACTATATCATTTTACCGTAATCCATGTACCTACCCAATAGCTGCTTGAAGGTCCCTAATGTTTCTGACTCAACTACTTCCACAGGCAGTGCATTCCATGCCCCCACTACTCTCTGGGTAAAGAACCTACCTCTGACATCCCCCCTATATCTTCCACCATTCACCTTAAATTTATGTTCCCTTGTAATGGTTTGTTCCACCCGGGGAAAAAGTATCTGACTGTCTACTCTATCTATTCCTCTGATCATCTTAGAAACCTCTATCAAGTCGCCCCTCATCCTTCTCCGTTCTAATGAGAAAAAGCCTAGCACCCTCAAACTTTCCTTGTAAGACCTACTCTCCATTCCAGGCAACATCCTGGTAAATCTCCTTTGCACCTTTTCCAAAGCTTCCACATCCTTCCTAAAATGAGGCGACCAGAACTGCACACAGTACTCCAAATGTGGCCTTACCAAAGTTTTGTACAGCTGCATCATCACCTCTCGGCTCTTAAATTCAATCCCTCTGTTAATGAACGCTAGCACACCATAGGCCTTCTTTACAGCTCTATCCACTTGAGTGGCAACTTTCAAAGATGTATGAACATAGACCCCAAGATCTCTCTGCTCCTCCACATTGCCAAGAACTCGACCGTTAACCCTGTATTCCGCATTCATATTTGTCCTTCCAAAATGGACAACCTCACACTTTTCAGGGTTAAACTCCATCTGCCACTTCTCAGCCCAGCTCTGCATCCTATCTATGTCTCTTTGCAGCCGACAACAGCCCTCCTCACTATCCACAACTCCACCAATCTTCGTATCATCTGCAAATTTACTGACCCACCCTTCAACTCCCTCATCCAAGTCATTAATGAAAATCACAAAGAGCAGAGGACCCAGAACTGATCCCTGCGGTACGCCACTGGTAACTGGGATCCAGGCTGAATATTTGCCATCTACCACCACTCTCTGACTTCTATCGGTTAGCCAGTTCGTTATCCAACTGGCCAAATTTCCCACTATCCCATGCCTCCTTACTTTCTGCAGAAGTCTACCATGGGGAACCTTACCAAATGCCTTACTAAAATCCATGTACACTACATCCACTGCTTTACCTTCATCCACATGCTTGGTCACCTCCTCAAAGAATTCAATAAGACTTGTAAGGCAAGACCTACCCCTCACAAATCCGTGCTGACTATCCCTAATCAAGCAGTGTCTTTCCAGATGCTCAGAAATCCTATCCTTCAGTACCCTTTCCATTACTTTGCCTACCACTGAAGTAAGACTAACAGGCCTGTAATTCCCAGGGTTATCCCTAGTCCCTTTTTTGAACAGGGGCACGACATTCACCACTCTCCAATCCCCTGGTACCACCCCTGTTGACAGTGAGTATTTATCCAAACGTAGCTCCTTTCACAGTCTCAGAACACCCAAAGCACTCTGCAGCCACTGATAGTACCTTTATGGAGCATTGCAACTGTAGCTGCTGAACCATGGCGGCACGATAGCACAGTGGTTAGCACTGTTGCTTCACAGCGACAGGGTTCCAAGTCCGATCCCCGGCTTGGGTCCCTGTCTGTGCGGAGTCTGCACGTTCTTCCCGTGTCTGCGTGGGTTTCCTCCGGGCGCTCTGGTTTCCTCCCACAAGGGTGAATTGCACATTCTGAATTCTCCCTCTGTGTACCCGAACAGGAGCCAGAATGTGGCAACTAGGGGACTTTCACAGTAACTTCATTGTCGTGACCTGCATATCTGTGTATATATACAAGGGCTCAGCATAAATGCAATACAACTAAGCAATCACTAGAGGGAGCACGGGAGATGTATAAATACAGACAGATAGGAAGTCAGAGACACAGACAGGCAGCTCAGATGTAACATAGTATAAGCGCTGGAGAGAGAACAAACTCATACAAATAAAGCATCTGCTTCAACTGGAAGACTACGAGCTTTATTCAGACACAAGGAATAATACATTCATTGCAGTGTTAATGTAAGCCTACTTGTGACAATAATGAAGATTATTGTTATTATAAAAACAGCCAATATTTGCACAGCTAGATCCCACAACAGCGTTGCGATTCTGCCTTGGCGACCTCCATTAGTGCTGTAAGTCGAGGGATAAATGTTGGCCAGGGCACAGGGGCACAATTCTACAAAATAGTGACAAGATCATTTACGTCCAGCAGCGAGATTAGACTGGCACACAGTTTAACGTCACACCGGAGAGTCTCTATCACCAACAGCGCATTGAAGCATTGGCCCAGATTTTTGTGTTCGAGTCTCTGCAGATGGACTTGAAGTTGATGGCTCAAAGGAGCAGGGCTGACATTACTGCTAAGTAGGGATAATGATTTTCTAATGGCTGCCGATCTTAAAGAAACAATATTTCCTGGCTTTCCTGCATTATTGCCTTTCAGTATTCTGTTGCCTGATGATTTGTAATGTCGCTTTCTTCATTGATTTGCGATATTCTGCAAAGTTTTGTTATGAATTAATTGGCAGTAGCTGAATTAGTCGTATGATTTGAAACTCCCACTGAGTTCCTGTGTTCCTGCCTCACCTGTGATATTCTCATTCAAAGCAGTTACAGAAATGTAGATTTTGCTACAACAATGATTGGTGATTAACTCTTCTTTGCCCATACCAAATTGCTGGATAATATTTTGTATGGCCAGTATATTTTTTGATCCTTTCATAGATTACATAGATTACATAGAACATACAGTGCAGAAGGAGGCCATTCGGCCCATTGAGTCTGCACCGACCCACATTATCCCTCACTTCCACCCTATCCCTGCAACCCAATAACCCCTCCCAACCCTTATGGACACTACGGGCAATTTATCATGGCCAATCCACCTAACCTGCACGTCTTTGGACTGTGCGAGGAAACCGGAGCAATGGAGGAAACCCACGCAGACACGGGGAGAATGTGCAGACTCCGCATAGACAGTGGCCCAGCGGAGAATCGAACCTGGGACCCTGGAGCTGTGAAGCCACAGTGCTATCCACTTGTGCTACCGTGCTGCCCTGGAGTGTGGGCATCGCTGGTCAGGCCAGCTTTCATCGTCCAGCCCTAACTGCCCTTGAGAAGTTGATGGTGAGCTGCCTCTTGAACCGCTGCAGTCCACGTGGTGTAGGTGCATCCTCAGTGCTGTTAGGGAGGGCGCTCCAGGATGTTTACCCAGTGACAGTGAAGGAATGGTGATATATTTCCAAGTCGGGATGGTGAGTCACTTGGACAGGAACCAGGTGATGGGGTTCATAGAATTGACAGTGCAGAAGGAGGCCATTCAGCCCATCGAGTCTGCACCGGCTCTTGGAAAGAGCACACTACCCAAGCCCACACTTCCACCCTATCTCCATAACCCAGTAACCCCACCTAACATTCAGGGCAATTCTGGACACTACGGGCAATTTACCACGGCCAATCCACCTAACCTGCACATCTTTGGACTGTGGGAGGAAACCGGAGCACCCGGAGGAAACCCACGCAGACACGGGGAGAACGTGCAGACTCCGCACAGACAGTGACCCAGCGGGGAATCGAACCTGGGACCCTGGAGCTGTGAAGCAATTATGCTAACCGCTATGCTACCGTGCTACCCCTGGGTTCCCAGGTATCTGCTGCTCTTATCCTTGTAGATGGTAGTGGTCGTGGGTTTGGAAGATATTGCGTAAGGAACCATGGTGAGTTACTGCAGCGCATCTTGTAGCTGGTACACACGGCTGCCACTGTTCGTCGGTGGTGGAGGCAGTGAATGTTTGTGGATGGGATGCCAATCAAGTGGGCTGGATGGTGTTGAACTCCTTGAGTGTTGTTGGAGCTGCACTCAGCCAGGCAAGTGGGGAGTATTCCCTCACACTCCTGACTTGTACCTTGTAGATGGTGGACAGGCTTTGGGGGACTCAGGAGGTGAGTTACTCTCCAAAGAACTCCCAGCCTCTGACCTGCTCTGATCTTGAACATAATAAAAATCCCAAGCTGCTTCCCAGGAGTCTTTTAAAGCAAACATTGACACTGAGTTACAGAAGGGGATCAATAGAGCAGGTGGTCATGAACTTGGTCAAAGATTTAAGGAGTGATGGAGAGAGCAGGGCACTGTAAGGAGGGGATTCCTCAGCTTCCGACCCAGGTTAGCACCAATGATGGAGTGATTACAACCCAGACTCTTTAGGAAACCAGAATTAGATGAGTGGCGATATCCCGAGGGACCAAATGAGTTACAGAGATGGCAGGAAAGGCAATGACAGTACCTTGCGCAATTAACAGTTTAATCTTCCATAGGAGCCCACACAGTGCAGAAGGAGGCCATTCGCCCCATCGAGTCTGCACCGTACCTCAGAACGAGCACTCCACCAAGGCCCACTCCCCCTCCCGATCCCCGTAACCCCCGCACATTGATCATGAGCAATCCATCTCACCTGCACACCTTTGGACTGTGGGAGGAGAGCGAAGGAAAGTTATGCAGACACGGGGAGAACTCCACACAGCTAGATACCTTCGATCCCCATCTTCCTGATTCAGCTTCGCCTTAAACATATCTATTCCATACCACTCACCTCAACGACTCCTTTGTGAGTTCCACATTCTCACCATTCTCTCGCTAAAGAGGTTGCTCCTGAATTTCATACCGGATTTAACAATGACTGTCACCATCTAATAGAGGAGGTTTTCTGCTGCAGTGGGTGCCGTCCCTGCCTCTGAGTTGCGATTCCCCGGACTTGTTGTGTCAGGAGCACTGGGCCTGATTCTCCATCCTTGTTGCGCTCTCGTTCGAGCGAAACGAGGCCGGTGAATGGCAGGAGAGGGAGAAATGAGGCCCGCACCGGGCGCCAAACAGTTTGCGATGCAACCGGTCCATTCCCGTAAGTGAAATCAGGATCTTAACGTAACGTGGCGAGAAACCAATTATTTCCTATTTCCGTACAATTAACGGGAGCCACCCCTTATCCAACAACCTGTCATCATTCAGCGGCCTCCTCAGCGAGTGGTCACGCTGCCACCGATTACTATTGTTTCCAGAAACGTGAACTTGCAGGAGGGCTTCTGTGGGGAGCCAAGGAGTTGAGTAGCCATCTTTGCTTCCAGGCAAAGGGGCCGGGGGGTGCTGGCCATCCCACCCCAGTGCTCAGCGGGGGATGGGGTCCCTCAGCTGGGGGTGGGGGACCCTCCACAGTGTGGGAGCATCATGGAAGGGTAGGGGGGAGGTGCTGGGGGGTGCAACTGGGGGCAACTGCTCACGGCACCACCATGCCAGCCCCTGGATGGTGTGTACCCGTTCCAAGGGCAACCTTTGTCCCTGCCCATCTGCCCCCCTGACTACCATTAACCCCCACTAACTGTCGAGGCCTCTGGCTATGCAGCTGAAAGCTATCGCTAATAGGGAATTGGCAATCGTGGTTAGGTGAGCACTTCACACAACCCAAGTGGGTTTGCATGGGTGGGCCATGTAGCATGTGGGAGTCGTTGCCTAGCATCCCAATCACACCTTGCTGCATAAACACTGCGGGAGACAACACCACACACACAGCAGCCAACATCCGAACACCCAGGGGAAGGAACACAGCTCTGGGGACATAGCCACTGCCGGAGGGTGGGTGAGTGTCACGGGGAGGGGACCAACGCCGGGTCCAGGTGATGTTATGAGCGGATGTCTGGGGTCCAGTAGGGGGGGCCCGCTGCAGCCTAGAGTACGTGGGCAGGGCGTTCTGGGTGGGGGACGGATGGGGGAGGGAATCAATGGGGGTTTGTAGGGTCCTGAGGTGGGAGCCACCACTGTCTGTTAACCTTGGGCTTGTAGTCAAGCACAAGTGCAGCCAGAAGGGGCAGGTCCACACATTGCGCCTTTTGGATGGATGGATTTGTTTATTGTCACGTGTACCGAGGTACAGTGAAAAGTATTTTTCTGCGAGCAGCTCAAACAGATCATTCAGTACATGGAAATAAAAGGAAATAAAAGAAAATACAAAATAGGGCAACACAAGGTACACAATGTAACTACATAACACAAGCATCGGGTGAAGCATACAGGGGTATAGTGTTAATGAGGTCAGTCCATAATAGGGTTCTTTAGGAGTCTGGGAACAGCGGGAAAGAACCTGTTTTTGAGACTGTTCGTGCGTGTTCTCAGATGTTTGTATCTCCTGCCCGATGGAAGAAGTTGGATGAGTGAGTAAGCCGGGTGGGAGGGGTCGTTGATTATGCTGCCCGCTTTCCCCAGGTAGCGGGAGGTGTAGATGGAGTCAATGGATGGGAGGCAGGTTCGTGTGATGGACTGGGCGGTGTTCACGACTCTCTGAAGTTTCTTGCGGTCCTGGGCCGACCAGTTGCCATACCAGGCTGTGATGCAGCCTGATAGGATGCTTTCTATGGTGCATCCGTAAAAGTTGATAAAAGTCAGTGTGGACATTGTAGAAGCCAGCCAGGAGTCGAACCTAGAATCTTCTGATTACAAGTTATCCTAAAAATTATTAGATTCCTTAGTTTCCTGAGGACGTTAGGCGCTTTTTTAACTAAGTAAAGGTTTTGGGGGCGCTATTCAGGAAGAGGCCATGCAGGCCATTGAGTCTGTTCCACCAATCAGTTAGACTTTGGCTGATCTGTATCTTAACTCCATCTACCCACTTCCTTTCTGTTAGCCCCAACACCTTTGCCTAACAACAATGTCAATCCCATTTTGGAATTTCCAATTGGCGACCTGAGCCTCAACAGCCTTTTAGGGGACGAGAGTTCCAGTTTTTCAAAGAACAAAGAAAAGTACAGCACAGGAACAGGCCCTTCGGCCCTCCAAGCCCGTGCCGACCATGCTGCCTGTCTCAACTAAAATCTTCTACACTTCCTGGGTCCGTATCCCTCTATTCCCATCCTATTCATGTATTTGTCAAGATGCCCCTTCAATGTCACTATCGTCCCTGCTTCCACCACCTTCTCCGGTAGCGAGTTCCAGGCACCCACTACCCTCTGTGTAAAAAACTTGCCTCGTACATCTCCTCTAAACCTTGCCCCTCGCGCCTTAAACCTATGCCCCCTAGTAATTGATGCCTCTACCCTGGGGAAAAGCCTCTGACTATCCACTCTGTCTATGCCCCTCATAATTTTGTAGACCTCTATCAGGTCGCCCCTCAATCTCCATCGTTCCAGTGAGAACAAACCGAGTTTATTCAACCTCTCCTCATACCTAATGCCCTCCACACCAGGCAACATCCTGGTAAATATCTTCTGCACCCTCTCTATAGCCTCCACATCCTTCTGGTAGTGTGGCGACCAGAATTGAACACTATACTCCAAGTGTGGCCTAACTAAGTTTCTATACAGCTGCAACATGACTTGCCAATTTTTATACTCAATGCCTCGGCCAATGAAGGCAAGCATGCCGTATGCCTTCTTGACTACCTTCTCCACCTGAGTTGCCACTTTCAGTGACCTGTGGATCTGTACACCTAGATCTCTCTGCCACTACTCTTGAGTGTTCTACTATTCACTGTATATTCCTTACCTGTATTAGACCTTCCAAAATGCATTACCTCACATTTGTCCGGATGAAACTCCATCTGCCATCTCTCCGCCCAAGTCTCCAAACGATCTAAATCCTGCTGTATCCTCTGACAGTCCTCATCGCTATCCGCAATTCCACCAACCTTTGTGTCGTCCGCAAACTTACTAATCAGACCAGTTACATTTTCCTCCAAATCATTTATATATACTACGAACAGCAAAGGTCCCAGCACTGATCCCTGTGGACACCACTAGTCATTTCCCTCCAATCAGAAAAGCCCCCTTCCATTGCTACTCTCTGCCTTCTATGACCTAGCCAGTTCTGTATCCATCTTGCCAGCTCACCTTTTTTCACTGTCCTGTGTGTGAAAAACTGCTTCCGGATATCACTGCTGGAAGGTCTAGCTTTAATTTCAGGGTTATACACCCTTGTCCGGAACTCCCTATTTACCGTGTCAAATCCATTAACCGATTTGACAATCTCGAATAGCTCACTACTTCTTGCATCGTCAAGGGAATATCCGAATGACGCTTAGGGGTTACTGTAAGCCAAGCTACCATCAGGCAGGTAAGTTTAAAGGTCACAACCACTTTGAGAAGCCAGGAAGAGGGTAGATGTATGAGGTAAGGGGGCAGGCTGATGGGTAGTTCGTTGGAGGGTTGGGAGGGGTTGGGGAGCGCAGTCAGGGGGTGGGGTTGTAGCTGGGAAGTCGGGAGGGTGGTCGGGGGGTTGGGTGGGTATGAGTGAGGTTGTTAGGCAGTCTGAAAGTGTTGGGGGGGTGTTAGTCCCGGTTGGGGGTGTAGTCAGGAGGTCCAGTGGGGAGTGAAGGGTTAAGTCAGGTGGTTAGGAGGGTAGGTGAGATGAGGGGGGGGAGGGATAGTGTGGTGGTTTCAGGGGGTGATAGGGGTACCATTTGGGGGGTTGGAGGGTGCTCAATACTATACTTAAGCAGGAGTTCAAAGTACTTTTGAATCCTTCTCACCCTCCTTGGGTAACTATTCTGCTAAGAGAATTGGAACTATGAAAGACTCCAATTCCAATTGGATTATTAGACGGGTCCCAGTGCAGAGCAATTGTCCATTGGAAGTTTGAGCTCCACGAGAAATTCCCATTCAGTCCTGACGTGGGGTCTTCTGGGGGTTCCCCCAGCCTCGCTTCTGGCCCGTCACCTGGGTACGATCCCCCGGAGATCCGGAGATGTGTGACCTCCCCAATCCTTAAATCTCTGATTGAAGAGATAGGCGGTTGGTCCCGGCGTTCAACAGGGTCCCAGATGTGCCATTGCCCTCGCTGTGCATTCTCAGCTCAACCTGCAAGAAAAACCCCAACTTGCTGATATTTACACGGGGCGGGATTTACCGGCTGTTCACACCGGTGGGAAATTCCGGTGCACGGTTTTCCCGGGAAGCGAGGGGTGCTTTCACGAGGAAATCCTGTTGATATTGGCGGGGTCAGTCGATCCCTCCCATAGCATTTTTAATGTAACCCATTCTCCTGAGGCATTTCACAGGGGACTTCATCAAATCAAATTTGACACTGAACCACATAAAATGTATCAGACGAACAAATGTTTGATGCAAGGCAGGTTCCAGAAGGGTCCTGAAAGAGAAAATGTGGGGTAGAGAGAGGGGAGGGAGTTTGACAGATTAGGATAGGCATTGTCAAACTCTGGGTCGCGGGCGGGTGTCGGGAGTGTCGCGTAGCCATCCGTCGCTGCGCTCCCGATCGCGCAAATGTGCGTGCAACAACCGCAGCAGCCGGCTGTTCATAACCCTGGCCGCAAGCGGCCTTCAAAATGGCCACAAATGTAGTGATCTGTACATCTGTACATACATCTGCATACACCAGGGACTGCCGCATAGATGTAACAGTCACAGCACCACTAGAGGGCAGCATCAGAGACGGGTATAAAGGGTCGAGCCCAAGGTAGGATCCGCCTCTTTGAGAAGCACAGGGCTAGTGAGCAGCAGCAGACAGAGACGGCTCAGCATAGGCAGCTTACCTCAGCTTCACTGGTCATACCTCTGGCTGTTTTACATCTAGTTGAGCTCTGGAAGCAGAATGAACCCTTTGAATAAAGAGCTTGTGTTAACTGCAAGTCTTCAGTCAGACTTAGAGAATAACATAATGAACATGTAAAAAAAATGCAGCCGCACTGCGCATGCGTGCCAGATCAACGGTGCGCATGCACAAAACTATACGTATGCTCGCCGATGATCGGGCGCGCATGCGCAGTGCGGCCGCATTTTTTTTAAACGGACGTATCTTTTTGTTTTACAAGTTCGGGGGGGGGGTTTATTCATTTTATTCATTTATTTTATTCATTTTATTCATTTATTTTATTCATTTTATTCATTTTTTCTTTACCAGTTCGGGGGGGGTTTATTTGATAAAACTTCACAGGAAAAAAATGCAGAACTTTGGACAGATGGAGACCCCATACTTTCCGACACCGGAAGGCTTCACTTTCATCCAACAGGTTCCATTGGAGGAGCGTGTACGAGGGCCAAAGGGACCCAAAACCATTTCCTCCATTTTTGTCAGCAGCAAACAAGGTAGGAGAAAATGGTGGGTCGCGCAGGTCAGCCGGCGTGGGTCACGAAAGTCGGCCGGGTTGGGTCGCGAAGGTCGTCCGGCGTGGGTCGCGAAGGTTGGCCGGTTGGTAAAAATGGGTCCCCGGAAAAAAAGTTTGAAGAACACTGGATTAGGGCACAGGCTACTGAAGACTCAGCTGCCCAAGATGGAATGATTAAAGCTTGGGGATGTGCAAAAACCAGGAATAGAGGAGGATTGCGAGAATGGGAGAGGTTAGAGAAACTCCAGCAATCCGTGTGGGACAATGTTTTCTGCCACATAAGTACGTAAACAGGCTTAGCAGGTAGGATGCAGCATGAGAATCAGAGACTTTATGTTGTAACCTCGATGTGTGGGAGTCCGGAGGTCATTTAAATTTCAAAAAGGTGGAAGGTACCATGTACTTCAGGAGCGAGCAGAAATTATGTTGCATTGACTTTGTTGTCAGAAGTTGTTCCAGCGAAGAGAGCTGCGTTCAATATTTCTAATGTGCTCTAATTCCTGAGATATTTGAGTTGACGTGTCTGGATAGTTTGGTTTCAAAGCAGTCCAGAAAGTTGATTGTTGCAAGGATAAAGAACTCAGCAAGTCTGTCGAAACTGCTAGAAGTTTAGATTGATCCTGAGGAGGAGCTGAGCCATGAGATTTGGTTCCGCTGACACACTTGAAGGTGTCCATGAACTATAACTATAATAATCTTTATTGTCACAAGTGGGCTTACATTAACACTGCAATGAAGTTATTGTGAAAAGCCCGTCGTCACCACATTCCGGCGCCTGTTCGGGTACACAGAGGGAGAATTCAGAATGTCCAATTCACCTAACAAGCACGTCTTTCGGGACTTGTGGGAGGAAACCGGAGCACCCGGAGGAAACCCACGCAGACACGGGGAGAACGTGCAGAGTCCGCACAGACAGTGACCCAAGCCGCGAATCGAACCTGCTAACCAGTGTGCTACCGTGCTGCTTAGAGGCTTGATCTGCTCTTTCAGGAGTGTCGGGGGGGGGGGGGGGGGGCTAAAAGAATCCGGGAGTTCTCACAGGTCCCCTGATCAATATTTACCCCGTAACCAACATCCCCAAAAACAGTTCGGTGCTAGAAATCCTGATTTTATTGCAGATTTCCAGCATCTGAAGTACTTCAGAAGCAGGCGGAATTATCGGGTCATTAACCCCATCGCTGTCTGTGGGATCTGGCTGTGCGCAGGTCGGTTGCCGAACTCCCTACTTGACCACACCGACGCCTCATTGGCTGTGAAGCACTCTGAGGTGTCCAGAGTAGCGAAAGGCGCTACGTCAATGGAAGTGACCTTTGCCCTGTTTGCGCCGTGTAACCTGGCACCGAGTGAGGAGCATTGTCGCCGCGGCCCACGTGTCCGGTTGCCGAGCTCCTGCTGTCTGCACCTGGAACATTCCAGAGCAGCCCCACGTCACCCGGGGTGAATGAAAGTGTTGCTGACTGATTGGCCAAGCCCGCTCGCTCAGGGCTCTGCAGTCAGTACTCCGTTTCAGAAGGTTTAAATAATACATGACTTCTGAGTGTGAAGGAGCGCTCAGCAGCAGCAGCAGGGCCTGCGTCAGTCAGTTTGAAGCTGTGTTTACACTCTGCGGGAGGCCTTGCATTCGATTTTAACGGATCTGGAATGTGCGTCCTTCGAATTCAAAACATGGTTCCAAAGGAATGAGTAAACTCAATCGTCGGAACGGATCGAAGCCTCGGAATTAAACCTGGGATTTCAGCAACAAAGCGTAAAACACAGAAAAAGGCCACAGTGTTAGTGTTGGCCACTTTCCAGCTCTTGGTCTAGAGCCCTGGAGGTTACTGCATTTTAAGTGCGTTATTAAGGTTATTTTGTGAATGAGACCAGGTCTTCTGCCCTCTTGCTCATTCAGCGAATGAGCTCCAGACACCCACCACTCTCTGGGTAAAAGAATTTCTCCTCGATTCTCCTCTAATCCGTCCACCAATTACTTTAAATCCGTGTAGGATGCACTGCAGGAACTCACCAAAGCTCCTTCGACAGCGCCTTTCAAACCCACCACTTCTGCCACCCAGAAGGACGAGGGCAGCAGATGTCCGGGAACAACACCACCTGGAGGTTCCCCTCTGAGTCACTCACCATCCCGGCCTTGGAAATATATCGGCCGTCTCTTCACTGTCGCTGGGGCAAAATCCTGGAAATCCCTCCCTAACAGCACTGTGGGTGTACCTACCCCTCCAGGCCTCCACAATGCTCCGCCCCTCTCAGGCGGAAGGGGGTGCCCGTCATCAACTGGAAATGCTTCCACTCCCTGAATGTGCAGTTGGCGTGCGACCATGTCTGTGCCTGATAACCGGGCAGCGTGCACAACACATATGTCCTAGTGCACACGTTGGTTATCGGCACCTTCATGGGCAACAAGAGTTACCCGCTGAGGCCATGGCTAATGACGCCTATCGGGAGGTCCCAGACCGATGTGGAGAACCGCTACAACGGCGACCATGCAGCAACTAGAACATCATTGAGCGGTTCGTCGACATCCTTGAGATACGCTTCCGAAGCCAGGATCCCT
The DNA here is from genome assembly GCF_047496885.1 of Scyliorhinus torazame. Classification (NCBI taxonomy): domain Eukaryota; kingdom Metazoa; phylum Chordata; class Chondrichthyes; order Carcharhiniformes; family Scyliorhinidae; genus Scyliorhinus; species Scyliorhinus torazame. The sequence goes on along the minus strand of NC_092717.1, from coordinate 240,611,993 downwards.
CCGGTGGGATGCTCCAATATAGCCCCAAGACGATCTCGAACATTGTGCTGGCCTGCTGCATCCTGCGCAGCGGAGAGGGGACATGTTGGAGGAGGAAGAACTACAGGCCTCATCTGACAAGGATTACGAGGAGGATGGCCAGGAAGAACTGGGAATGGAGCCTGGGCTGACATGGCAGGCCGCCCAATGTGTGCCCCAAGGCCGCCGCACACGGGACAACCACATCACCTCCAGATTTGCCAACTAAGAGGCCTGGCCACCAGCAACTCCGCCACCCTTCCCATAGTCTCCACCCCCCCCACCCCACCCCCTTCCAAGTGGTGTCCCCTTCCCCATAGCCCTCACATCCTCCCCTGTCCCACCTCCCATCAGCCCAGCTCCCCCCTCCGAGGGTCATACCAGCATCTCCTTAGGGTGTTGGCTGTGGGTTGGCCGTTTCAGCGGGTCTTGTGGGACGAAGGATGATGACGACTCGCAGTGGGATGAGCTCTGGCGCTTCTCATCGTTTGACAAAGTCTGACTCCTCCCTTCATGATCACATTCCACTGTCCACCCTTGTGATCCCTGCATGTGTACTGCCCAATCCATCTCATTGGTCCATATATTTATTGGGAGGGGGAGTCGATATATTAATGGAGAGATTGGTTATGGAGCTGGTGAGCGGTGATGGGTCACTCCTGGGTAAGCTGTCCGACAAGGCAGCCTGACACTTCAGGTTCCATTCCCTGCCGCCTCTGAGGGTGACCCCAGGGGGAACATCTAATTGTCCTGCGTCCCCTGCCCACTTCTATCCTCCAACACCCACATCACCAACTTCCCACCCCACACGATCCTCACCCCCTACACCATCTTCACCCCCTACACCACCCTTACCCCCACACCACCCTCACCCCCACACCACCCTCACCCCCACACCACCCTCACCCCCAAAACCACCCTCACCCCCACACCACCGTCACCCCCAACACCACCCTCACCCCCACACCACCCTCACCCCCACACCACCCTCACCCCCACACCACCCTCACCCTCACACCACTCTCACCCTCACACCACCCTCACCCCCAACACCACCCTCACCCCCACAGCACCCTCACCCCCTACACCACCCTCACCCCCACACCACCCTCACCCCCACACCACCTCACCCCCACACCACCCTCACCCCCACACCACTCTCACCCTCACACCATTCTCACCCACACACCACCCTCACCCCCAACACCACCCTCACCCCCACAGCACCCTCACCCCCTACACCACCCTCACCCCCAACACCACCCTCACCCCCACAGCACCCTCACCCCCTACACCACCCTCACCCCCAACACCACCCTCACCCCCACACCACCCTCACCCCCTACACCACCCTCACCCCCAACACCACCCTCACCTCCACACCACCCTCACCCCCACACCACCCCCACACCACCCTCACCCCCACACCCCCCTCACACCACCCTCACCCCCACACCACCCTCACACCACTCTCACCCACACACCACCCTCACCCCCAACACCACCCACACCACTCTCACGCACCACACCACCCTCACCCTCACACCACCCTCACCCCCACACCACCCTCACCCTCACACCACCCTCACCCCCAACACCACCCTCACCCCCACAGCACCCTCACCCCCTACACCACCCTCACCCCCACAGCACCCTCACCCCCTACACCACCCTCACCCCCAACACCACCCTCACCCCCACACCACCCTCACACCACCCTCACACCACTCTCACCCCCACACCACCCTCACCCCCACACCACCCTCACCCGCACACCACTCTCACCCACACACCACCCTCACCCCCACAGCACCCTCACCCCCTACACCACCCTCACCCCCAACACCACCCTCACCCCCACACCACTCTCACCCACACACCACCCTCACCCCCAACACCACTCTCACCCACACACCACCCTCACCCCCACACCACCCTCACCCCCACACCACCCTCACCCTCACACCACCCTCACCCTCACACCACTCTCACCCACACACCACCCTCACCCCCACAGCACCCTCACCCCCAACACCACCCTCACCCCCACACCACCCTCACCCCCACACCACCCTCACCCTCACACCACTTTCACCCACACACCACCCTCACCCCCAACACCACCCTCACCCCCACACCACCCTCACGCACCACACCACCCTCACCCCCAACACCACCCTCACCCCCACACCACCCTCACCCCCACACCACCCTCACACCACTCTCACCCACACACCACCCTCACCCCCAACACCACCCTCACCCCACACCACCCTCACCCCCACACCACCCTCACCCCCACACCACCCTTACCCCCACAGCACCCTCACCCCTACACCACCCTCACCCCCACACCACCCTTACCCCCACAGCACCCTCACCCCCTACACCACCCTCACCCCCAACTCCACCCTCACCCCCAACACCACCCTCACCCCCACACCACCCTCACCCCCACACCACCCTTACCCCCACAGCACCCTCACCCCCTACACCACCCTCACCCCCAACTCCACCCTCACCCCCAACACCACCCTCACCCCCACACCACCCTCACCCCCACACCACCCTCACCCCCACACCACCCTCACCCCCACGTTACTCCATGGGACAAACCTATCCCATGAGGCTCCCCCCGCCACCTGGCGCTGCCAGTCCTGGGGGGGCACTCTGGGCTTAACCAGGGTTCACATACCCGCGGCCATGGAGCACAGGGAGTGGACCATCTCCATTTGGGACTGCACCACATCACACTGCGAACTGTGCCACATCACCCATTGACTGTGCCAACACCTTCTGCGTTTGTGTCACATCAGTCAGTGACTGCGCCACCTCCCTCTGTGTCTGCGCCATGTCGGTCAGCACCTGTGCAATGGCACTGACATTCCCAGTCATGACCGACTGTGACTGGGCCACGCTCAGGAGCGTCGCTGCAATGTCCAGCTGGCTCTGGCACATGGTTGTCCGTGAGGCGGCAACCCTATCCTGGGCCCAGGCCAGCACCTGCACAGAATGCCCCAGGCCTTGGACACGCTGATCCAGAGTCAAAACCGGCCTCCCCAATGCCTCCACCACGGACGCCACCCGTGCGGTGTTGGCCTGGGTGGCACGGATTGTCGGCTCCACCTCCTGCCGCTGCGCGCGGTTGGACTCCTCCAACTGCACCTGCAGGTGCTGGATGCTCGTCGACAACCCCTCATGTAGGCCCTGGCTCTGCGGCTACATCTCCACCATCGATGGGACTGTCCGTTCCTGAAGCCCGAAACCTGTCTGGACGGCAGCTAGTCCCTGGGGTCCGCCCCCTCGGGTGTTCCTACCTCCACCTGTTGTACCACTTCAACTGTGTGGTGAGCACCAGATGGTGTCCCAGGAACCTCTTCATTGAAGTGCCCAATCAAAGGGAGGTTGTTTGGGATTGTGGAGAGTATTGGAGACATCTGTGACGGAAGGTCAGTGTCATCCTCCGACCTGAGCTCCGGGATGTCCTGGGTCTCGGGCGGAGGGCTGATGCCCAAGCCACTCTCCGCGTCGCTGCGCGGCTCACTGGGGGGGTGGGGCTCCGGTTGTGGCACTGGATGGGGGCAGGGTATGCCTGATGGACCCCCCCATCCCCAACAGGTCCTGTAAGACACAAGACAAGACGCACAATTAGACTGCGGGCTGGGGGGTGGGGGAAGGGGGAGTGGGGGGCTGGGCATGTGGGTGGGGGTGGGGCTGGTGGTGTGTGGGTGAGGGTGTTGTGGGGGTCGGGGTGGTATGGGGGTGAGGGTGGTGGGTGTGGGAGGGTGCAGTGGGGGTGAGGGTGCTATGAGGGTGAGAATGGTGTGGGTGTAACGTTGGGGTGGGGGTGAGGGTGGGGGTGAGGGTTGTGTGGGGGTGAGGGTGGGCACAACATCGAGGGCCGAAGGGCCTGTTCTGTGCTGTACTGTCTATGCTTTATGTTCCATCACCACGGACCCCAGGCACAGGTGAGTGACGGCGGGAAGGGGGTCATGGGGAGGATGGTCGCAGTGGAGGGTGGGGGTGTTGGCAGCACAGGCAGGCTGTTGGCTCTCAATGGACCCTCCTGATTGATGCTGGGTCCTCGACATTGAGGGATTGTCCCTGGGTGCCTGCGTGCAAATACAGGCAAGCTAGAGTTTGCTTTTCAGGCTTCTCGCCTGGTGAGACTTCCCGCCTACCTCTGCCAGAGGCGGCAGGATGAGGCCATTAAGTGAGCATTAATTGAAGTGAGCGGCTAGCAGCAGAGTGGAAAGTCCGTCCACGGCCATTCCCACCACGGACTTGATTGGCGTGGAGGTGGGAAGGCGATGGGCTCGCCGCCCACCACCTTACCACCTGACTATGCTCCCCCTGACACTGGACCCGCCATGGGGTAGGGCATTAAATTTGTTGCAGACAAGGAGTCTACATTTGGGGTTGGGGGGGGGGTGGTGAATAGAGTTGGTGGGACGAAGTCCGAAACCAAGATCAAGCTATCCCACTCCCTGTCATTCTGGTGTGCTCCATGTGCCTATCCAATAACCGCTTGAAAGTTCCTAAAGTGTCCGACTCCACTATCACAGCAGGCAGTCCATTCCACACCCTAACCACTCTCTGAGTAAAGAACCTACCTCGGACATCCCTCCTATATCTCCCACCCTGAACCTTATAGTTATGCCCCCTTGTAACAGCTACATCCACCCGAGGAAATAGTCTCTGAACGTCCACTCTATCTATCCCCCTCATCATCTTATAAACCTCTATTAAGTCGCCTCTCATCCTCCTCCGCTCCAAAGAGAAAAGCCCTAGCTCCCTCAACCTTTCCTCATCAGACCTATCCTGCAAACCAGGCAGCATCCTGGTAAATCTCCTTTGCACCCTTTCCAATGCTTCCACATCCTTCCTATAGTGAGGTGACCAGAACCGCACACAATACTCCAAATGTGGACTCACCGGGGTCACGTACAGTTGCAGCATAACCCCGCGGCTCTTAAACGCAAGCCCCCTGTTAATAAACGCAAACACATTATCGTCCTTCTTCACGGCTCTATCCGCTCGAGTGGCAACCTTCAGAGATCTGTGGACATGAACCCCAAGGTCTCTCTGTTGCTCCACATTCCTCAGAACCCTGCCGTCGACCGTGTAATCCGCATTCAAATTTGTCCCACCAAAATGAATCACCTCGCACTTATCAGGGTTAAACTCCGTCTGCCATTTGTCGGCCCAGCTCTGCATCCTATCTATGTCTCTTTGCAGCCTACAACAGCCCTCCACCTCATCCACTACTCCACCAATCTTGGTGTCATCAGCAAATTTACTGACCCGCCCTTCAGCCCCCTCCCCCAAGCCATTGATCACAGACTTCAGTTGGGTTCACGCTGGAGCAGCAGCTGAGCAACAAGGAGTTCCTGGCCTCTGATTAGCCAGGAGCTCTCGACGGGCAGGACCTCGATTGACTGATAGGCCCTCCCAAAAAGAGGTGATGCAGGACTCTGGCCTGCTCTCCAGCAGGCCGGAGAGACCCCTGTCGACTCCCTTGAGTATCACCCTCTATGCCTACCCTATCAGAAGCCTTCATAATTTTAAAGATGACTTGTGAGAAATGGACAGAGAATGGAACACTTTGTGTTGCCACCAAGTCAGTTCCAGGAAAGATCAAAGCCACAGGAAACTCATAGAGAAGGCCATTCAATACCGCAGGAATGTTCCCCTTCTGCATTGCATCATTCAAGTCAAATTAAATTGCGGATCTTTTCTGGGAAGAGACTTTGCTTTGAAATAGCCAACTTCTGTTCGCACCAAAGCACGCTGATTGAAGATCAGAGGCACTGAGAGGCAAATTGGCGGAACTTTCTCATTTTAATATTACACGGTGGAGCGGATCTCGCAGGAGTGGAGCATCGCTCGATGGTCATCATGAGACCTGTTTTCATACCTCTCAGCTTGAACATTTCTCTTCATTCCTTCACGGGATGTGGGTGCCGCTGGGCATTTGTTGCCCAGCCCTAATTGCCCTTGAACTGAGTGACCATTCTGGAGGGGGCAGTTATGAATCAGCCACATTGCTACGGGTCTGGAGTCACATGTAGGCCAGGCCAGGGTAAGGACACAGATTTTCTTCCCTCAAGGACATTTTTCCTGTAACTTGCGAAAAGCTTTGATCACAGCACGGCAAGAGCACGAGGGCATTTGGGGCATTGATGAATGGCGATTTGTCTCCATAAACATTGAGGTTTAGGATTGAGAAAGAAACTGAGGAAGAGCTGAGAAGGAAACCGGAAGAACTTCGAATCAAATCAGCTTCTGGAATGAGAAATAAAGAGAAGGATTAAGAAAAGAAATCTAAAATAAATTAAAACAAGGCGCTGCTAAAATCTCTAACAATAATTCTTTACCCGCAATCATGTTCAAATTGTTGCCCATCTGCCTATTAGGGCAGCACCAGGGTCCCAGGTTCGATTCCCGGCTTGGGTCACTGCCTGTGCGGAGTCTGCACGTTCTCCCTGTGTCTGCGTGGGTTTCCTCCGGGTGCTCCGGTTTCCTCCCACAGTCCAAAGACGCGCGGGTTAGGTGGATTGGCCGCGATAAATTGCCCTTAGTGACCGAAAAAGGTTAGGAGGGGTTACTGGGTTACGGGGATAGGGTGTAAGTGAGGGCTTAAGTGGGTCGGTGCAGACCCGATGGGCCTCCTTCTGCACTGTATGTTCTATGTTTATCTCGGCCAGAGAGGTGGATAAACATTGGATTAACATTTAGCCGCTCACTAAAATGGTCCTAATACTGTTAAATTCCAGCCCTAACTTACGGTTGAGAGCGTAATGTGTAAATTCATCAAATTCTTAAATATAACAGGTTACGATGCCGTTGTGAAGCTGATGGTGAATCGGTCTAAACAGCAAGTTCATGGTGTATGTCTCTATCCATGGTACATAGGAACTAGGAACAGAGCAATTCAGTCATAGAATCATAAAATCTACGACACGGAGTCAGGCCCTTCGGCCTACACTGGTCCATGCCAACCAAAAAGCCCATCTAAGCTAACCCCATTTGCCTGCAATAGAATCAGAGAATCTATCATCGAATCCATCATAGAATCTACCAGGTCCTTCGAGCCTGTTCCGCCATTCAAACAGATCATGGCTGATCTCCTCCTGGTCTCAAATCCACCCACGCACCTGTTCCCCATATCCCTTTAAGCAGCTTTTATTATCAGAAATATATCTATCTCCTTCTTGAAACCATTTAATGACTCCGATTTCACTGCACTATGAGGCAGCCAGTTCCACAAATTCACCACCTTTCGTGAGAAGTAGTTCCTCCTCATCTCAGTTCTAAATTTACCGCCTCTCAACCTATATCCGTGACCTCTCGTTCTACATTGCCCTACAAGGGGGGAACATTTGGTTTACTTTATCAATTCCATTTAATATTTTATACACCTCGATTAGATCCCCTCTCATCCTTCTAAACTCCAGCGAGTATAATACATCAACCCTTTCATCCCCGGAATCAATTGGTGAACCTCCTCTGAACTGCCTCCAATGCCACCACATCCTGCCTCATTAAGGAGACCAAAACTGAACGCAATACTCCAGATGTGGTCTCACCAACACCCTATACAATTGCAACAACGGTAGGTGGTGGTGTAGTGTTATTGTCACTGGACCAGTATTCCAGAGACCCAGGGAAAGATCTGGGGACGCATGTCTTCAAATACGTTTCCTGTAAAAATGCCGCATCCGCCTTTAAGCTCCTCAAGTGCACGAACACTCGGACCGTTTGACTGACCCATTCAGCCCTGATGAAAGTCAAATGGTGAAAGTCAAATTCAATAAAAATCTCGAATTAAAAAGTCTAATGATGACCATGAAACCATTGTCAATTGTCGTAAAAACCCATCTGATTCACTAATGTCCTTTAGGGAAGGAAATCTGCCGTCCTTACCCAGTCTGGCCTACATGTAACTCCAGACCCACAGCAATGTGGTTGACTCACACATGCCACTCAAGTGGATAGAAGGCCTATGGTGCGCTAGCGTTCATTAACAGAGGGATTGAATTTAAGAGCCGTGAGGCGATGATGCAGCTGTACAAAACTTTGGTAAGGCCACATTTGGAGTACTGTGTACAGTTCTGGTCGCCTCATTTTAGGAAGGATGTGGAAGCTTTGGAAAAGGTGCAAAGGAGATTTACCAGGATGTTGCCTGGAATGGAGAGTAGGTCTTACGAGGAAAGGTTGAGGGTGCTAGGCCTTTTCTCATTAGAACGGAGAAGGATGAGGGGCGACTTGATAGAGGTTTATAAGATGATCAGGGGAATAGATAGACAGTCAGAGACTTTTTCCCCAGGTGGAGCAAACCATTACAAGGGGACATAAATTTAAGGTGAATGGTGGAAGATATAGGGGGTATGTCAGAGGTAGGTTCTTTACCCAGAGAGTAGTGGAGACATGGAATGCACTGCCTGTGGAAGTAGTTGAGTCAGAAACATTAGGGACCTTCAAGCAGCTATTGGATAGGTACATGGATTACGGTAAAATGATATAGTGTAGATTTATTTGTTCTTAAGGGCAGCACGGTAGCATTGTGGATAGCACAATTGCTTCACAGCTCCAGGTTCGATTCCAGCTTGGGTCACTGTCTGTGCGGAGTCTGCACTTCCTCCCCGTGTGTGCGTGGGTTTCCTCCGGGTGCTCCGGTTTCCTCCCACAGTCCAAAGATGTGCAGGCTAGGTGGATTGGCCATGATAAATTGCCCTTAGTGACCAAAATTGCCCTCAGTGTTGGGTGGAGGTGTTGACTTTGGGTAGGGTGCTCTTTCCAAGAGCCGGTGCAGACTCAATGGGCCGAATGGCCTCCTTCTGCACTGTAAATTCAATGGTAATCTATGATTAATCTAGGACAAAGGTTCGGCACAACATCGTGGGCCAAAGGGCCTGTTCTGTGCTGTATTTTTCTATGTTCTATGTTCTATGCCCTCTGAATTGGAGGGCAATTAGGGATGGGCAATAAATGCTTGCCCGGCCAGCTACGCCCACATCCCGTGAATGTATAAAGATAAAAATCCCTGAACTTGCTGCTGATTTGTACAAGAATTTGTGTCATTAGCACGCTGTCAACGTCTCAGTAAGATTTGACCTATTATTTCAAAGGCTGGTTTGTCGCCACGTTCCAATCAGTTCATTTTTGCATTCCGTCCGTTTTTGCTCCTTCTCCACTGAAGCTCTAGGCTCCTCACTGTGACAGGTTCCATGGCTGTTTGCAATTTCTACCTCAGCCCAAATGCTCATAACTCTTGACAATGAGCGGCGCCAAATTATTCAATCAGGGGGCCCATTAAGCTTGATTCTACTCTTGCCAATGCACTTGTACTCCGGCAGTGAGAAAATTCACCAGCGAAATCCCCGACTGATTCTCCTCCTTCCCCAGCACAGAAATCATGGAGGCCAATTACAGAGTGAGAACAGAAATGCACCGTGCACTAAGGATCAAACCTGAGCATATCCTTGTCCATGTGGATTACCCATTCACAGGATAAGTTTAATAAGCTGCCTGGAGAGGTACTTCTATTTGATATTTCGGTGCGCTGCCTTTCCGTTGTTATGGAAACACTTGCGGCTGCTTTGAGCTGACAGTATAATTGCAGCATCTCAACCCTCGCAGGTACGAACGACAGGGCTTTACGGATAATGGGGTAAAGATCCCGCTTTGCACACAATCAGGAGGGATGTACACCATTTTCCCTGGTTCAGTTACAGTTCAGACTTCTGCCCAAAACACATTTGGATAATCGCAACTGGAAACGTCGCCATGAATCAACGCAATCAGTCCGCCTAATTAAATGGAGCCGTTTATTTTATTTTATTTGCATTACAAAGTATTCCTCGGTGCGTCCGAGAGGGGCAGCCGGGTGCAGTTTAGTTAATACAGCTGGTACGGAGTTCATTGCAAAAGACAGAAAGTGAGCGTTTCAATAAGATTCTCCAGGCTTTCCGCCTGTTCCTGTAGAAGGCTCACACAGTCTCGAAAGGTTAACTTTCTGGCCCTGCTGGGTTTATCCTGTATTTTCTGTTTTTAATTTCAGGATTCCAGCATCCGCGGTATTCTGCTTTTCTCCCACCTGTTTCAATCCTGATTTGAAAGAAAAACGAGGAAAGACATGTCCTTACATGTCAATGCACCTTTCACTGCCTCAGTAGCTTCCGAAATGCTGGTTCAGTCACCAAAAGTGCTGTTAGCGACTGTTTCAAACATGGGGCGCGATTCTCCGACCCCCCACCGATCGGAGAATTGCCGGGAGCTGGTGTAAATCCCGCCCCCGCCATGTCCCGAATTCTCCACCACCAGAGATTCGGCGAGGGCGGAAATCGTGCCGCGCCGGTCGGCGGGGGCGGGAATCGCGCCGGTCGGCGGGCCCACCCCCGGCGATTCTCCGGCCCTCGATGAGCCGATGTCCCGCCGCTGTCAACCCTCTCCCTCCGGCGTGGATTAAATCACCTTTTGAACGGCGGGACAAGGCGGCGCGAGCAGGCTCTGGGGTCCTGGGAGGGGAAGCGCGGGGCGATCTGGCCCCGGGGGGTGCCCCCACGGTGGCCTGGCCCGCGATCTGGGCCCACCGATCCACGGGCGGGCCTGTGCCGTGGGGGCACTCTTTTTCTTCCGTCTTCGCCCTGGTCTTCACTATGGCGGAGACGGAAGAGACCCCCTCCCGTGCGCATGCGCGGGGATGACGTCAGCAGCCGCTGGCGCTCCCGCGCATGCGTCGCCCGGTGAAGTCCTTTCGGTTTTTTCCGCCAGCCGGCGGAGCGGAAACCGCTCCGGCGCCGGCCGAGCCCCTCCAGGCGAGGGCTTGGCCCCTAAAGGTGCGCAGACTTCCGCACCTTTGGGGCGGCCCGACGCCGGAGTGGTTCCCGCCGCTCCATTACGCCGGAACCCCCCGCCCCGCCGGGTAGGGGAGAATCCCGCCCATGGTAACCAAATTAAGCACAGCAAGCTCCCGCAAACAACAATGTGGCAATTGTCGTGTTAGGTACACTGGTCTAACACTGGCTGCAACTGGATGCAGCTTCGATCAGAAAGATACTCCAGACCTTGAAGTTAGTTCAATCAGGTTTATTGAACTAATAGCACAGTTAGCACAGTTCTCTGTGAGTTCGACTCTCTGCTAACGTAAGTGTGGTAACTCTGTCTGACTGAACCAGACTAGCTCTTTGCCACGTGGTGGAGGTGTGAGATTGTAACAACACCCTTGACTGGCTCTCTAGATGTTCATCAGTGGAAAGAGGCGGAGTGTGAGTGCCTCGTGTCTTTTATAGTCAGATCCCACCCCTGAGTGTCCTGCCTGCTTATTGGTCATGTCCTGTTCTCTGTGTCCATTAGCTGCTTGTCTGTACATCATTATGTATGTGTGTGTGTGCCTGCATATCATGACATCTCCCCTTTCTTTTTATGTTTGGATGACATATGTGAGTGTATTTACAAGAATAGTCCAATATTAACATATATACATGAAGTGGATGTGAACATATGTACATGTGAAAACAGCTGTCTAATGCAAGAACACAGAATATAGCAAACAGAACAAATGTTCATAAGTCCAGTCTCTGTGGCTTGCGTCTGATCCTGGTCGACCGCCGGAGAGGCGGTGGTGGGGATGACAGCGCCTTGATGGGCGGGATTGAAGCCTGACTGGTGGTGCAGACCTGCACAAGGCTGCATAGTGTCCAGGCTTCCCGCAGTTTAAACATCGCCTGCCTCTTGCAGGGCAGTGCCCCTTTAAGTGGGCGTTGCCACAGTTCGGGCACGTCATGACGTCGGCGTCGTGAAGCGGTGTACGTCGTCGCACATGCGCAGTGCGGTCGGCAGACGTCTGCACCTGTGCCGTGTAGGTGTCGGCTGCTTCGTTATCCGTTCGCATCGCGCATGCGTGGGGCTACGGGAAAAGCGCGCGAGATGGCCGCTGTTTTCAATGCTGAGACGCTGCATCCGGGAGATGGTCTGCACACTCACTGCCTCGCGGGAGGCAAGTTTCTTATTTTCAGCCGATTTGTATTGGGAATGCCGATTTTCTGCGTGCTCATGCACTGTACATGTTTCAATCGCGACTGGCAGGGTCATAAGCTTGATTTTTAAGAGCTGCTCTCTCAGAGGATCAGAGTGAACTCCAAACACGATTTGGTCTCTGATGATGGAGTCAGCAATATCACCAAAGTTGCAGGACAGCGCTAGCAGGCGGAGGCTAGTTAAGAAGGCATTGAAAGATTCATCCTTACCTTGAAGACGTTGTTTGAATATGTAGCGCTCAAAGATTTCATTGGTGTCCACTTCACAGTGACTGTCGAACTTGTCCAGGATGGTCTGAAACTTTGTCTTGTCCTGGCCTTCAGTGAAGTTAAACGAGTTGAAGAGTTCGATGGCTTGATCACCCGCTGTTGAGTGGAGAAGCGCGATCTTCCTTGCATCAGACTCACCCTCGAGGTCTGAGGCTTCGATGTACAGCAGAAACATTTGCTTGAATATCCGCCAGTTGGCACTGAGATTGCCGGAGGTCCTGAGCTGGTGAGGAGCCCGAATCTTCTCCATGGTGCCGGGATACGTTTGCTGGTTGCCATGGAATGGACTGAGGTAAACCACCTTAAATTAGTAGTCTCCTGGTATCATGGCGTGTTAGGTATACTGGTCTAACACTGGCTGCAACTGGATGCAGATTAGATCAGAAAGATACTCCAGACCTTGACGTTAGTTCTATCAGGTTTAAGAACAAAGAGCAAAGAAATGTACAGCACAGGAACAGGCCCTTCGGCCCTCCAAGCCCGTGCCGACCATGCTGCCCAACTAAATTACAATCTTCTACACTTCCTGGGTCCGTATCCCTCTATTCCCATCCTATTCATGTATTTGTCAAGATGCCCCTTAAACGTCACTATCGTCCCTGCTTCCACCACCTCCTCCGGTAGCGGGTTCCAGGCACCCACTACCCTCTGTGTAAAAAACTTGCCTCGTACATCTCCTCTCAACTTTGCCCCTCTCACCTTAAACCTATGCCCCTAGTAATTGACCCCTCTACCCTGGGGAAAAGCCTCTGACTATCCACTCTGTCTATGCCCCTCATAATTTTGTAGACCTCTATCAGGTCGCCCCTCAACCTCCGTCGTTCCAGTGAGAACAAACCGAGTTTATTCAACCGCTCCTCATAGCTATTGCCCTCCATACCAGGCAACATCCTGGTAAATCTCTTCTGCACCCTCTCTAAAGCCTCCACATCCTTCTGGTAGTGTGGCGACCAGAATTGAACACTATACTCCAAGTGTGGCCTAACTAAGGTTCTATACAGCTGCACATGACTTGATTGAACTGATAGCACAGTGAAGAATAAATATTAGTCAGGGCGTGGAAGAAAACTCTGTTCTTCTTTGAACTGTTACCATGGGATCGTAATAAAATTGGGGCTGGATTCTCTGCTGTCCGAATTCTCCATTGCACCGGAGGCCCGGGGATTTCCCGACGGCGTGGGGCTGCCCACAATGGGAAACCCCATTGGCCGGCTGGCGAGACGGAGAATCCCGGCGTCGCGCCCCACCAGAAATATGGTGAGGCGGGATGAAGATATGCGGGATACCGCCCCAGGTACTTTTCAAGGCTTTCAAGACCAATTCTTTTTTTTTCTCTTTAATAAATTTAGAGTGCCCAATTTATTTTTTCCAATTCAGGGGCAATTTAGCGTGGCCAATCCACCTATCCTGCACATCTTTGGGTTGTGGGGGCGAAACCCACGCAAGCACGGGGAGAATGGGTAAACTCCACACGGACATTGACCCAGAGCCGGGATCGAACCTGGGACCTCAGCGCCGTGAGGCAGCAGTGCTAACCACTGTGCCACCGTGCTGCCCTTCAAGACCAATTCTAAGTGCCCAGAGACGGCAACCTTGATTTTCAGATCCTCCTTGAATCACTTGCGCAATCAGCAGAAACCCGTCATCTCATGTCGATCTGTGGGTGTGCTAGTTTTTGGAAAGGGCCAGTTTCTATGCGATTGTGCCAATGGTAAACCTTCCCTCCTCCTCCTTCTCAATCAATCTGCAGCCCTTGAAACATTTCGCCACACCATCCTCTTCCAAGGCCTCTCCACTGTTGTCCACCTGAGGGAGGGGCTGCTGTCGCCTGGCTTCATTCTTATCTCTCCCACCATCACCAGAGAATTACTTGCAATGGCTTCTCTTCCTGCACCGTCACCATCTACCTCTGGTCTTCCCTGTGAGGTTTCGGAGACTTGAAACAGCCAGAGATGGACCAGAATGAAAAACGCATGAGCAACATGCCTCCTTTGTTTAACAACACCAGGTTAAAGTCCAACAGGTTTGTTTCGATGTCACTAGCTTTCAGAGAGCTGCTCCTTCCTCAGGTGAAGGAAGGAGCAGCGCTCTGAAAGCTAGTGAAAGCTAGTGACATTGAAACAAACCTGTTGGACTTTAACCTGGTGTTGTAAGACTTCGTACTGTGCTCACCCCAGTCCAACGCCGGCATCTCCACATCCTTTGTTTAAGCCGCTTCTTCAGACTCCCTCTGCTGGTACAATTCCGTATGGTAACTTAGAGTGAACAAAATGTACTTTTCAAAACTAAATACTGTATCGCCGCAGATGTTTCAACAATTTGTCTCCAGCGTGTAAACAATTAACTTAAGTATAACTAGAACATTCTACTCATATATTCTAACTTTTATATTCATTTAACAATGTACTCAGCTATATGTAATGAAATTAAAGATTTGTTCGTCAACTGACAACCGCTAATTTCATCACATAATCATTGGACATTTTGTTGTCATGTGTAGGATATTGTCTAATATTAGGTGGTGTCTCATTTGACTCATGCTTTTCATCAGAGATGTCAATGTCGGACTCAAATTCAATGCTTACAAATGGTGTTTGCAATGCTTTGAAGAGTGGCATATTTCATGTGATGACTTGTGAACCATGCTTAATAGTGATCATTCCTCCTTTTGTGCAGGTTATAACGGTAGCATTGTGGATAGCACAATTGCTTCACAGCTCCAGGGTCCCAGGTTTGATTCCGGCTTCGGTCACTGTCTGTGCGGAGTCTGCACGTTCTCCCCGTGTCTGCGTGGGTTTCCTCCGGGTGCTCCGGTTTCCTCCCACAGTACAAAGATGTGCAGGTTAGGTGGATTGGCCATGATAAATTGCCCTTAGTGTTCAAAATTGCCCTTAGTGTTGGGTGGGGTTACTGGGTTATGGGGATCGGGTGGAGGTGTTGACCTTGTGTAGGGTGCTCTTTCCAAGAGCCGGTGCAGTCTCGATGGGCCGAATGGCCTCCTTCTGCACTGTAAATTCTATGTTAAAAATAGTTGGGCATTAGACTCATAGAGTCATAGAATTCCTACGGTGCAGAGGGAGGCCATTCAGCCCATTGAGTCTGCACCGACCCTCTGAAAGAGCACCCTACCTAGGTCCACTCCTTCGCCCTCTCCTTTGTGATCCCCTCCCACTCTTCTAAACGCCAATGAATATAATCCAGTGAAGATAAAGATGTAACCAGAGCAGATTGCACCCCTGCTTCAGATCATCCACTGCTGAAACCCTCATTTGTTAACTCTCGACCCGACTATCCCACTGTCCACCGAGCTGGTCTTCTACATTCTACCCTCAATAAAGCGGAGGCCATCCAAAACTCCATTGCCCCCATACCGTACCTGTCCTCACTGGCTCCTGGTCAAACAAAATCTTGATTTTAAAATGACCATTCCTGTTTTCAAACCCCCCCCCCTTGGGCTCACCCCCTCTCTATCTCTGTAACCTCCTCCACCCCCATAGCTGTCTAAGCTAGCACATTCTCGTGCACTCCCAATCGGAATCGCACCACCGTCCACATGCTGTGGAATTCCCTCCCTGTGCCCTCCCTGCCTCTCGGCCTTGCTTTCGTCCTTTAAAGACTCGAATTAAAACATGGATCTTTGACCACACGATCTGACAAAATGGCTGGAATTTTCCGGCCACTGGGATCACTTTCCCAGCCGGCACTGCACCCTCTGCCCACAGGTTTCCCGGCGCCGTGGGGTGACTTCAATGGGAAATCCCATTGGCAAGTATCTGGAGTATAGAATCCCACTGCCAAGGGGGTTTGGGATTGAAACATGCGGCTGGGGACCGGAAAATCCATTCCAATATCTCCTGATGTGGCTTGGTGGCACATGTTCTTTTATAAATCTACTGGGAGGTTTTGGTAGGCCTAACATAAGAGGGAAAATATACAGTAAATGGCAAAACTCTTCGGAATATAGAAAGTCAGAGAGATCTGGGTGTGCAGGTCCACAGATCTTTGAAGGTGGCAACACAAGTGGACAAGGTGGTCAAGAAAGCAGACGGAATGCTTGCCTTCATTGGACGGGGCATAGAGTATAAAAACTGGCAAGTCAGGCTGCAGTTGTATAGAACCTTGGTAAGGCCTCACTTGGAATATTGAGCGCAATTCTGGTCGCCACACTACCGGAAGGATGTGGAGGCTTTGGAGAGGGTGCAGAGGAGGTTTACCAGGATGTTGCCTGGTCTGGAAGGTGTTAGCCATGTGGAGAGGCTGAATAAACTCAGATATAAGACTTGCTGTTGTTGTTTTAGGCAAAAATAACTTTTAAACCAGTGCTGAAGACTCAGTATTTAACGTGTATCTGAGCTTCTGCTGTCTGTTGCACAGATTTGGCCCATTTCTGCCACTTTGGCCGTGTAAGTGTGAGCGCCAATCCAGAATTTGGGTCTTTGCAATGTTACACATGATGCGATTCAACAATGCCATCTTATGGCTGCAAATATGCCAGAAAATTGAAGGCAGTTTGTTTGAAAAAAATACATGTTTCAGTTTCGCTTAATTAAGACTTTGAAACCTTCAGGAATATTCTCCGCTGAAAGGTGAGTGAACCTTCCCCGCCCCCGTCCACAGCTCAAAGTGAATAATGTGCAGAAACAAATGCACCTGCCCCCTCGCACAAAGAAAGGAAGTTGCATTTGTATAGTGCCTGTCGCAGCCTCAGGGCATCGCCCTGCGCTTTACAGCCAGTGAATTGCATTTGAAGGCAGTTGCTGTTGTAACGTCACGAGGCAGCCAATCGGTGCACAGCAAGATCCCACACGCAGCAATACGTTGATGGCCAGATAATCTGTTTCAGTGACGTTGGTCGCACAACTCTAGCCGAGGCATCGTTAATGGCCATCGGAGGGAAGACTGGGCTTTGGTTTAACGTGAGAAACATGCATTTCCGCAATGCAGCACTATTGTTTTTTTAACTTAGGGTACACAATTCATTTTTTCCAATTAAGGGGCAATTTAGCGTGGCCAATCCACCTACCCTGCACGCCTTTGGGTTGTGGGGGCGAAACCCACGCAGACACAGGGAGAATGTGCAAACTCCACACGGACTGTGACCCGGAGCCGGGATCGAACCTGGGACCTCGGCGCCGTGAGGCAGCAGTGCTACTCACTGCGCCACCGTGCCGCCCAACCAGGGGCAGTTTCAATAGCAAGTGAAGGTTGGGTGGAGAAGACTCATTGTCTGAATTTTCCCTCAGTCCGTATACTCTCCAATCTGGGTGTGAACTGAATCAGACTGCAAAAAGCCTGCCCATGGTGTTTGGGGGCCTGAAATCTGACTGCATTGGTTAATTCTCACTGGAGTGGATTGGGAGCTGTATCTCAATGGGTAACAATAGGTCCTCTGAGCCAATAGGCCGCAGGTTCAGGTCCCACTCTAGACACTGTGGTGAGGATTTTGTCAGGCCGTGGAAATCTCGCTCACTGGTCAGAGAACCGTTGGGGAATCCCCCTCCCGTCTGTTCGGTGAGGGGCGCCCAACAGAATTTCAATCCCAGTTTCAGGCATTTACCTGGCTGCCACTGGGTCCTCCCCACGTTTGAGGTCGCCATAGGTGGAAGCCCCACCAGCCGAGAGCCGCCGGCCAATCAAACGGCGGCTGCTCCTCATACCACCAGAGGCACTGCACCCACCCAAGGCCCAACGTCACCGAGGCAACGCAAGCTACAGATCAGCGAAGGCGGGACTGGGGTCGCGCAGTGGGGATCAGATGGGGGCTGGTTGGCGAGGGGATGGGAACAAGGGCAGAGAGGTGGCTTTCAGAAGCCACCCCCTCCCCCACCCCCGCCCGATGCCAGGTCCCTCAATCAGACACATGGATGCCCAATAACGAGCGAGCCACCCCTTCTCTCGGCAGGCCACCGGTAAAACCTGGCAAGTTGCGCAGGACGATCTGCCGAGAGTGGCGGGGACCCCATGCGGCCTCCGTTGAATCCAGGAGCGACAAACTAAATTGCAGCCCAGGGAAAATGGGTGTCTGTTGGATTGTTAAGGAGGCTGACTGACTACCCGCCACCGGCAGCCATTAAACCCGTGTCAGCCCCCTTCCATCTCCGACTTAACCGCGGGAGGTTTTGCCACAGGAGGTAGACTGATTCTCATCTTTTCCATGATTGAGTGGACCTGGCCACCATGTTTCAAACGCAATATGCTGCATTAAATCCAGCTCCTGAGAACGGGCTGGCACTCTGGTAGTACCGCACTGCTGCCGAAACCATCTTTCAAACGAGCCTTTAAACCGAGGCCCTGTGCACTCTTTGAAGGGGGCATGAAAGATCCCAGGTTCAGTATATGAAGATGAACCAGCGAGAGAATTATTCCTGGTGTGCTGACCAATTTTCATTTATTTATTATTAATTCATGAGATGTAGGCATTGAGGCCTCTGCCAGTATTTATTGCCCATCGCTAATTGCCCCTTAAGAAGGTGGTGGTGAGCTGCCTTCCTGAACCACGGCCGTCCATGAGGTGTAGGTACACCCTGTTAGGGAGGGAGTTCCAGGATTTTGACCCAGCGACAGTGAAGGAACCGACGATATATTTCCAAGTCAGGATGGTGAGTGACTTGGAGGGGAACTTCCAAGTGGTGATGTCACCATATATCTGTTCCCTTGTCCTTCTTGATGGTGGCAGTTGTGGGTCGAAGGAGCCTTGCAGTGCATCTCATAGATGGTACACACGCTGTCACAGTTCATCGGTGGTGGAGGGTTTGAATGTTTGTGGAAGGGGGAGCAATCAAGCGGGGCTGCTTTGTCCTGGATGGTGTCGAGCTTCTTGAGTGTTGTTGGAGCTGTGCTCATCCAGGCAAATGGAGAGTATTCCATCACACTCCTGACTTGTGTCTTGTAGATGGTGGACAGGCTTTGGGGGGTCAGGAGATGAGTTACTCTGGACGATTCCTAGCCTCTGGCCTGCTCTTGAAGCCATAGGCTGCAATTTTCCTGAACCGAAACTAACCGCTCAGCCCAGTGGGAAGACCACAGTGATTCCTGCTGGAGCTAGGAGCGATCCTGACATCAGGATCGGCAATGGCATCGGAAAAGATATTTACCTGAATTGGGTTTGCTTTGCCATTCCTTGGCACACGGTGTTGGAACTGAGAGGGGAGGGTCCTAACCTCTCTGGCAAGACCCCCACCTCTGAGATCGGAGCGCTCTTTTTAAAGGATGCCTTGAACTCCAAAAGCTGCTGCAGTCCCCTCCCACCCTAATCACTGGTTAGGGTCCTTTCTCAGAAGCCCCCTTCAGCATCGCCAGGCCCTCTCTTCAGCCCTCCCTCAAGAGCCCCCTTTCAGCCTCCCCCCCTCAGTACCCCATCACCCCCCCCCCCCCCCAAGTCTCCCACTTCAGGCCCTGCCCATTGGCAGTGCCAACCTGAATCCTTGCAGTCCGAGAGATGGCAAGTCAGTAAGCACCCTCTCAACAATTGCCTCCAGAATACTGAGACGGGTCCTTCATGGGAGGCTTGAGCTGGGCTGGAGGGACTCAGGTCGAGAGCCCTTCCTGGGTTGGGACTCATTAGGCTGCTCTTCCCAGCTGCGGCCTATAAACCCTTTAACCAGTCATTCAGTCGATATGTAAAAATTCTCTCATAATAAAGTGAAAGGGATCCCATCTGTAACCCTAAACCCTCGGACTGCAAGTCTTGCACCAATCCATGCCCAGTGGGACTCTGCGATGTGGGGGCTGGAACGTCCCAGCAGGTTAGTGAAACGGCTGTGCTGTCCCGTCAATGAGATGTAAACCAGCTCTAATTATCTTTTTGCACAGTCCCGGGACGCGCCGCTCAGTTGGGGTGTCAGGAAACTCCTTATGACCGGCGGGGCGGGACACTCATAACCAGTTTGACACCGCGTCAATCCAGATTTTGGCCCAACGCGGGATCGAGTGGACATCGCGAATCCCGTGGCTAACGGGCAATACCTAAGAACCTCAGCCACTGTATTTATGTTGCAAGTTCAGATCAGTTTCTGGTCAATGGTAACCCCCAGGATGTTGGGAGATTCAGCAACGTAATTCCATTGAAAGTTGGAGAGGGTCATTGCCTGGCGCTTGTGTGGCACGAATGTAACTTGCCACTTGTCAGCCCAAGGCTCACTGCATTTGGCCATGAAATGCATCAGTATCTGAGGAGTCACAAATGGTGTTGAACATCATGCAATCATCATCGAACATCCCCACTTTAAACCTAATGATGGAGCAAAGGTCACCGATGAAACAGCTGAATAGTTGGGCTGAGGACACTACCCTGAGGTACTCTGGGACTGGTTAGCACATTGCTGCCTGCGCTGACTGAGGAAAAAAGTATTGGAGGGCCAGGATCTGAAACGTGAGACTAAGGGCATGGTTTACCAGGCAGCGGTAATCCCTATGCTTCGAAGACTTGGACGACCCATGACAGGCATCTCAAACTACTACAGAAGTACCACAAGTGGTGCCTTTGCAAGATCCTTCAAATCGGGTGGCAAGAAATATGATCGAACAGCAGAGGCCGCACTCAAACCAATTTGTGCAGCATCAAGATGCTAATCACTCAAAGCCAGCTCCACTGGGCGGGACATCTCATCCTTATGCCTGACACCAGACTCCCAGAGCAACTACTCCTCCTCAAAACTCAGTTTTAGCCGGAGACACACAGGAGGACAGGCATTTAGGGATGTCCTCCAGAGCAAATCTGAATAGATCAAACATCTTCGCCGACACCTGGCTTACGACTCACCAAAATGGACAAAGCTTATTCAGGGTGTCATGTGAGAGTACCTTTAAGAAATGGATGTTTATAAATGGGTATGTATATAAATATCTGTAGTGAGATTACCTTTAAGAAATGGGTGTTTATAAATGGGTGTGTATATAAATATCTGTAGTGAGAGTACCTTTAAGAAATGGGTGTTTATTACTGCAGTGATGTCAGAGCGGGGCTGTCTGTTGGCTTTTTACTTTTGTTTTAGGCTGTTTGCTGCAGGGTGTGTTTTAGTTTCGTTTTCAGAGCTGGATAGCTGCAGTCACAGCTAGAAGATGTATTAGAGTCCCTCTCTGTTATTTCAAGACTGTAAATCGATCCTGGTGATTTAAAACTAATAACTGCTCTCAGTAGTGACTTTAACCTGATGTGCTTCTGTTGAAAGATTTTTTTTTAAGTCTTCTGGATGTTAAAAGGACAGCTTAAGGATTACTTAGTGTTGTATTCTTTGGGGGTTGTATTTGAATTGATGGTTGCTAAGATGTTCACTGTATGTTTTAAAAAGGTTAACTTGAGTTCATAGAATAAACATTGTTTTGCTTTAAAAAATACTTTTCCATTTCTGCTGTACCACACCTGTAGAGTGGGCCGTGTACTCCCCATACCACAATCTAGTAAAAGTTGTGGGTCAGGTGAACTCCATGATACACTTTGGGGTTCTCTAAACCCTGGCCCATAACAAGGGAGGCGGTGAACATACCAAGAGGCCTCATCGAGAATGTGCAGAGGTGAAGTCGAGGCATCAAGCAACAAAGCTCCAAAGAAACCACCTCCCCCACATGTGGCAGAGTGTGCAGAGCGCACATTGGACCCGTCAGGCATCTCGGAATCCATCAAACTGGAGTGAAAGCAAGGTCATCCACTATCCCGAGGAATCGCCAAAGGAGAATCAAGAGGTGGCTAGACATAGCCTTTCCAAACGCTATGGGGAGAAAGCAGGGTTAGGCTATTGAGTTTGATGATCAGCCATGATCGTGATGAATGGCGGAGCAGGCTCGAAGGGCCTCGTCCTGCTCCTATCTTCTATGTATCTAAGTAAGAAGGGGCTGTTTGTGGGAGCTTGCTGTGCACCTATTGGCTGCACCATAAAAGTGGCTGCATTTCGAAAGAGCTTCATTGGTTGCAAAAGGGCTTTGGAGAGTCCTGAGGTAATAATGCCAGGTGCTATTGAAATGCAAGTCATTTTGCTGACAGCGCTGATGTACATGAACTACACGTTGAAAAACAATTGTCTCGATTCTCCGATCTGTATTCATGTCAGACATGCCGATTCTGGTTTACTGTACTGTATTTATTCCCAACATTTATATCTGAATAAAAGAAGCTCAAAACTCCTGCTGAAGTAACTGAGGATGATGAATGGCTTTTCAGGTATTACTGACTGGCTATGTTTTCGCACAATTCCCTTTTTACTGGCAATTAATAGTGATTATTATATTTGAAGAGAAGCAATAAACGGGAGCCGGGCCCCCTCTCCTGGGCCGAGCCCAATGCCTTCTGGCTGCCACACACCAGAACACCCTCACCAGGGGTCGCTGACAAAGCCAGCTGGGTACAAATGAGGGATGTTCAGATAGTCACGCATCAGAAGGAGGTTTGAAAACCATTCTGGGTTTTGTTTCCACTGGCAGGTTAGCCGGTAACTGGGGGGGGGGGGGGGGGGGGGGGGGGGGGGGGGGGCGGAGGCAGGGTTAAGGAAACTGGCCGAGGGGCCAGGGAGGGTAGTCAGAGGCAGTTCTTTACCAGGCCCTGCTTGAAAGGGCGGTGCAAGCAGGTTCAATCGGACCTTTCACAAGAGAATTGTATAGATATTTCGGAAGGGGAGAACATTTACAGGGGAAAGAGCAGGGGAGACTGCGATTAATTTGGATATCTGTCCCAAAGAGCTAGTACAGGCAGAATGGGCTGCACTTTTCTACCATCTGACCTGATTCTATCTCACGATCAAAAGAATCAAAGGACAGTCGTGGTTTTTCAGCACCAGGCATGATTCTCCCGACTATCATAGATCATAGAATTTACAGTGCAGAAGGAGGCCATTCGGCCCATCGAGTCTGCACCGGCTCTTGGAAAGAGCACCCTACCCAAGGTCAACACCACCACCCTATCGCCATAACCCAGTAACCCCACCCAACACTAAGGGCAATTTTGGACACTAAGGGCAATTTATCATGGCCAATCCACCTAACCTGCACATCTTTGGACTGTGGGAGGAAACCGGAGCACCCGGAGGAAACCCACGCAGACACGGGGAGGATGTGCAGACTCCGCACAGACAGTGACCCAAGCCAGAATCGAACCTGGGACCCTGGAGCTGTGAAGCAATTGTGCTATCCACAAGGCTACCGTGCTGCCCCAACGTTTCTACCAACAGCCCAGGTCAAGCCAGCTTTGGGCAGAGAAGCAGGATCCGCCCAATTCAAAATGGGGGAATACAGCAGGGTGAGGATCCGCCCAATTCAAAATGGGGGAATACAGCAGGGGCAGGGTCAGCCCAAGTCAAAATGGGGGAATACAACAGGGTAAGGATCAGCCCAAGTCAAAATGGGGGAATACAGCAGGGTGAGGATTAGCCCAAGTCAAAATAGTGGAATACAGCAGGGTGAGGATCAGCCCAAGTCAAAATGGGGGAATACAGCAGGGCCAGGGTCAGCCCAAGTCAAAATGGGGGAATACAACAGGGTAAGGATCAGCCCAAGTCAAAATGGGGGAATACAGCAGGGTGAGGATTAGCCCAAGTCAAAATAGTGGAATACAGCAGGGTGAGGATCAGCCCAAGTCAAAATGGGGGAATACAGCAGGGTGAGGATCAGCCCAAGTCAAAATAGTGGAATACAGCAGGGTGAGGATCAGCCCAAGTCAAAATGGGGGAATACAGCAGGGTGAGGATCAGCCCAAGTCAAAATGGGGGAATACAGCAGGGCCAGGGTCAGCCCAAGTCAAAATAGTGGAATACAGCAGGGTGAGGATCAGCCCAAGTCAAAATGGGGGAATACAGCAGGGTGAGGATCAGCCCAAGTCAAAATAGTGGAATACAGCAGGGTGAGGATCAGCCCAAGTCAAAATGGGGGAATACAGCAGGGTGAGGATCAGCCCAAGTCAAAATGGGGGAATACAGCAGGGTGAGGGTCAGCCCAAGTCAAAATGGGGGAATACAGCAGGGTCAGCCCAAGTCAAAATGGGGGAATACAGCAGAGTCAGGGTCAGCCCAAGTCAAATGGGGGAATACAGCAGGGTCAGGGTCAGCCCAAGTCAAAATGGGGAATGCAGTAGGGTAAGGGTCAGCCCAAGTCAAAATGGGGGAACACAGCGGGGTCAGCCCAAGTCAAAATGGGGAATACAGCAGAGTCAGGGTCAAACCAAGTCAAAATGGGGGAATACTGCAGGGTCAAGGATAGCCCAAGTCAAAATGGGGGAATACTGCAGGAGCAGCCCAAGTCAAAATGGGGTAATATTGCAGGGTCAGCCCAAGTCAAAATGAGGTTTCCAGGAGAGTCAGGTTCAAATCAGGATCGGCTTGGGCAAGGGGAGAAGGCCAGGGCAAGTCAAGGTTGAGACCTGAGTGGGGTCAGAGTTGACAGTGGAACTCGGGTGTTGCTCGTTTTAGCCTTAGTTTATTTGCTCTAATTCTGTCACCTTTGCTCTTGAGTCGCCAGGTATCTTTCTGATACCGCCACGTGGTTCAAGTCCAAGTAATGATTAATAATCCAACACACCGCTTAGTAAGAGTTAAATCAACACTCATTTATTATATACAGCAATTAATACTTATACATTAATTCTACTTCTAAACTACTTCCTACCACTAACAGGGCAATACTTAACTTTGGAAATGGCCCACCAGGTCAGGGAAACGAATGGCCTTTCGAATGGGTTCTGAGCCTGCGGGATTCAAAAGCTGGTACAGGTCGATAGTCAGGAGTGCCTATCTGGTAGCGATCGTTGGAGTAAAACTTACGTTCTCTTGCAGAAGGGTCTCGAAGGGTGCGGAGAGGAGAAGAAGGCTCAAGTTGAACTTGGCCTATATTCTTATAGTCCCCAGGGGCTTCCCGCCTCTCGGGGCGGACCTTGTACCTGGTTCCAAGTGATTGGTCTTGGTCCCAATCACTTGGTTCGATATGCTCCAATACTGGAGCGATTCCTTGATCGGGGGGTGGTCGTTTACCTCTCTTTGTGTCAGCTCCTGCTGGCGCCGAAAGGTCTGGGTCGGCTTTGTGTGTCTATTTTGTATCGATTGTTCCCGGGGATGGCTGCTTACTATGTAGATGGCTGGGGTGTTGTCATGTTGATGGCTGCAGGTATCGATTCGGTCTGGCTTCTCCAGAGGCAAATACACTGTTTTACCTGCAGCTGTCTGTTTGAGTCCTGTTGGCTGATTTTCCCATCAGCCTCTTCCGTTCGCCATTTTAAATCGGGGTTTGGCCATTCTAATCGGGAGTCAGACATTTTACATGGCTACACGGGGTTCACAGCAGGGTCAGGGTTCCCAGGAGGGCAAGGGTCAGTCCAAATCGAGGGATTCACAGCAGTGTTAGCTCCTGATGCCAGCTGGGTCACACCAAAGAAAGGCTTTGAGAAATGTAGTTGGACAACAAAGAGAACACTTCACTTGGAGAGGATTTATAGACCTCCCATGAAATACATGAGACTATTGACCAAACAATGAATATCAAAGTTCCGGTTTGCGAAGGAGATATTACTCATATATATTCAATGCTCCAAATTGAATTAAATGGATCTGCAGCGACTCCAAGCACTCAACATGTGGCTATGAAAATGACAGGACTTATTTTTTTTCTTAGAAAATATTTTATTGAGGCATTTATAATTTTCAGGACTTATTAATCATTTGATTACTAGAATATGTCAGGGATGAAAAGATGATTATTCTGGCATGCGACAAGGCATCAAGGCAGCATTCGACCGGGTGTGGCATCCAACAGCCCTGGCAAAATTGAACTCAGTGTGAATCAGGGGGAATCTCTCCGCTGGTTGGAGTCATACCCGGCACAAAGGAAGATAATTGTGGTGGTTGGCGGTCAATCATCTCAGCTCCAGGACATCGCTGCAGGAATTCATCAGGGTGGTGTCCTAGGCCCAATCATCTTCAGCTGCTTCATCAATGGCCTTCTTTCCATCATAAGGTCAGAGGTGGGAATGTTCGCAGATGACTGCACAATGTTCAGCACCATTCGCGACTCCTCGGTTATTGAAGCAAGCCGTGCCCGAATGCAGCAAGGCCTGAACAATATTCAAGCTTGGCCTGATAAATGTCAGGTTCGCATACGCGCCAGACAATGACATCTCCAGCAAGAGACCCCAGTGAGCTGAAACACCTGGAATACATTGAACTAAATGAGCAGAGTCACCAAGGTAACATCAGGACATGTACCGCTCTGTGTAACAGATCTTCCTTGCTCCGATGAATCTCTCTGATGAAGATTCTTCTCTTCCAAAGTAAACACTCCCTTTCAGTGCAATAAATCATTCCCGAAATAAGTTCATCCCCTCCCGAAGTAAACCACTCCTAACCCTAACCCCCATCTATTACTGCATCCCGAACTCACAAGCAATTGTGTTTTTAGACTTGTTTCTGAATGTGGGAGCCTATTCATGTTCAATACAGTCTTCTGTTTTGATTGTTCAACATGTGCCTTATGACACCACGTCAGAGCACCACGTCAGAGCCACCCCAGGGACCTGAGCACCCAATCCCGACTGATACAGCGGTGCCGGTACTGAGGGAGCACTGCACTGTCGGAGGTGCTGAGGCAGTAAAATATGAGGCTCCGTCTGCCCTCTGAGGTAGACATAAAAGCGGTGTGAACATGGAAGGATTTAAAAGCGTGGAAGAGGATTGTAAATTGGGGGCATTCCCTGGAGAACAACGAGCGAATTGCAGATCTGCTGCAGGTGTTACAGGCTGACACGTTTGTTATTGAAGAGGGCGTGGAGTTGTGAAGACCTCTAGCTGAATAGTTACCACACCGTGAATGGTTAGGATCTGGAAAGGATGGCCCGAGAGGGTGCCAGAGGGAGAATTCAAAGGTGGCTTTCAAAAGAGAATTGGACCATTACCTGAAGACAAAGAAATAGCAGGGTTACGGGTGGAAGGTTGAAGAGTGGCACTGGGTGAATTGCTCTTGCACAGATCCAGCACAAACATGACAGGCTGAATGGCCTATTTCTGTGCTGTAACCATTGTGCATTGGACCCAATGTAGGTCACTGAGCCTGATTCGGCTGGACAGCTGGTTCGTGAAGCAGAGCAGGGCCAGCAGCGTGGTTCAATTCCAGTACCGGCTGAGGTTATTAATAATAATAATCTTTATTAGTGTCACAAGTAGGCTTACATTAACACTGCAATGAAGTTAGAACATAGAACATAGAACAATACAGCGCAGTACAGGCCCTTCGGCCCACGATGTTGCACCGAAACAAAAGCCATCTAACCTACACTATACCATTATCATCCATATGTTTATCCAATAAACTTTTAAATGCCCTCAATGTTGGCGAGTTCACTACTGTAGCAGGTAGGGCATTCCCCGGCCTCACTACTCTTTGCGTAAAGAACCTACCTCTGACCTCTGTCCTATATCTATTACCCCTCAGTTTAAAGCTATGTCCCCTCGTGCCAGCCATTTCCATCCGCGGGAGAAGGTTCTCACTGTCCACCCTATCTAACCCCCTGATCATTTTGTATGCCTCTATTAAGTCTCCTCTTAACCTTCTTCTCTCCAACGAAAACAACCTCAAGTCCATCAGCCTTTCCTCATAAGATTTTCCCTCCATACCAGGCAACATCCTGGTAAATCTCCTCTGCACCCGTTCCAAAGCCTCCACGTCCTTCCTATAATGCGGCGACCAGAACTGTACGCAATACTCCAAATGCGGCCGTACTAGAGTTCTGTACAGCTGCAACATGACCTCCTGACTCCGGAACTCAATCCCTCTACCAATAAAGGCCAACACTCCATAGGCCTTCTTCACCACCCTATCAACCTGGGTGGCAACTTTCAGGGATCTATGTACATGGACACCTAGATCCCTCTGCTCATCCACACTTTCAAGTACTTTACCATTAGTCAAATTTTCCACATTCCTGTTATTCCTTCCAAAGTGAATCACCTCACACTTCTCTACATTAAACTCCATTTGCCACCTCTCAGCCCAGCTCTGCAGCTTATCTATATCCCTCTGTAACCTGCTACATCCTTCCACACTATCGACAACACCACCGACTTTAGTATCGTCTGCAAATTTACTCACCCACCCTTCTGCGCCTTCCTCTAGGTCATTGATAAAAATGACAAACAGCAACGGCCCCAGAACAGATCCTTGTGGTACTCCACTTGTGACTGTACTCCATTCTGAACATTTCCCATCAACCACCACCCTCTGTCTTCTTTCAGCTAGCCAATTTCTGATCCACATCTCTAAATCACCCTCAATCCCCAGCCTCCGTATTTTCTGCAATAGCCTACCGTGGGGAACCTTATCAAACGCTTTGCTGAAATCCATATACACCACATCAACTGCTCTACCCTCGTCTACCTGTTCAGTCACCTTCTCAAAGAACTCGATAAGGTTTGTGAGGCATGACCTACCCTTCCCAAAGCCATGCTGACTATCCCTGATCATATTATTCCTATCTAGATGATTATAGATCTTGTGTCTTATAATCCCCTCCAAGACTTTACCCACTACAGACGTGAGGCTCACCGGTCTGTAGTTGCCGGGGTTGTCTCTGCTCCCCTTTTTGAACAAAGGGACCACATTTGCTATCCTCCAGTCCTCTGGCACTATTCCTGTAGCCAATGATGACATAAAAATCAAAGCCAATGGTCCAGCAATCTCTTCCCTGGCCTCCCAGAGAATCCTCCCGGACCTGCCACATCTCACAGTCAGAGCACAGCACCCCTCTAACTGACATTGCATCAATTAATAAAAATTAAAATTTGTCTTTTTTTAAAAAAAATATTTAATATTTCAAAGTTACTGTCAACTATCTGTTTCCTAGCATTAGATTTCTAATAGAAATGCGATAGCTAACTATAATACTCTCCGATCTCTGGCTTAGATATCCCTCTAAGTTATAATTAAGTTATTATACTCAATTTTTTTAAAAATTTAGGGTAGAATCCCAACCAGCCACTCTGGCCACAGCTTTTCTGTGATGTCACTTCAGTTTCCCCCCGACACACACAATTTGAAAAAAGGTATAAAAGTAAAAATAAGTAAAAATCACTTACTTACCTTCTTACCTTCTGAGTGTCTTAGATGTTCTCAGGTTCTCTCGCTGACAGAGACTGCTCCTCCACCTCCGAACCTTGACCTGCACAATGCTAATAATATAATAATGATATAATATGGCACTTACCTTACACCAATGGGTCTTATTATTAGGTTAGAGGAGGAGGGCGGGTGGGAGACACTACACGTGTAGTGTCTCGGGTTTCCTCTCCACCAGAATTAATTGGTGAGGGTCTTCCCTCACTGTTACTGTTACTGTGAAAAGCCCCTCGTCGCCACATTCCGGCGCCTGTTCGGGTACACTGAGGGAGAATTCAGAATGTCCAATTCACCGAACAAGCACGTCTTTCGGGACTTGTGGGAGGAAACCGGAGCACCCGGAGGAAACCCACGCAGCCAAGGGGAAAACGTGCAGACTCCGCGCAGACAGTGACCCAAGCCGGGAATCTAAGGCTCCGCCTTCCCAACCTTGCCCCTGGTCTGGCTTGCGGTGACCCTCAGGTTAAATTACCACCAGTCAGGTCTCCCCACTCAAAGGGGAAAGCAGCCTACGGTCATCTGGGGCTATGGCGACTTTACTTACTCATGATGGGTGAACATGGGTGGAGGAGATTCACATGGATAGTCAGAGTAGAAATGACAGGATATATGGGATGAATACGTGGCTGAAGAGATGGTGTCAGGGGGAGGGTTTCAGATTCCTGGGGCATTGGGACCGGTTCTGGGGGAGGTGGGACTGTACAAACTGGACGGGTTACACCTGGGCAGGACTGGAGCTGATGTCCTAGGGGGGCTATTTGCCAGAGCGGTTGGGGAGGGTTTAAGCTAAAATGCCAGGGGGATGGGAACCTACGCAAGGAGTCAGAGAAAGAGGGAGCAAGGACAAAAGCAAAAGGTAGAAAAGTGAATAAGAAAAGTGACAGGTGGAGAAACCAGGGACAACATTTAAACAGGGCAGGAGAGAAAAATATTGGGAGCAAGACAAGCATTGTGAAAAAGACAAGCTTAAAGGCTCTGTGCCTTAGCATTTGCAATAAAGTGGATGAACTAATCGCGCAGATAGATATAAATGGGTCTGATATAATTGGGATTATGGAGACATGGCTGCAGGGTGATCAGGGATGGGAACGGAATGTCCCAGGGTTCTCAGTATTTAGGAAGGTCAGGCATAAAAGAAATGGTGGTGGCGTGACACTGCTGGTTAAAGAGGAAATTAACACAATAGTGAGAAAGGATATTGGCTCTGACAATGTGGAATCTGTATGGGTAGAATTGAAAAATACCAAGGGACAAAAAACATTAGTGGGTGTCATATATAGACCCCCAAACTGCACTGGTGAGGTTGGGAATGGCATTAAACAAGAAATTAGAGATGCATGTAATAAGGGAACATCAGTGATCATGGGTGATTTTAATCTTCACAGAGATTGGGCAAATCAAATTAGCCACAATGCCGTAGAGGAGGAATTCCTGGAGTGTATACGGGATGGTTTTCTTGACCAATATGTGGAGGAACCAACTAGAGAGCAGGCCATCTTAGACTGGGTACTGTGTAATGAGAAGGGAATTATTGCCAATCTGGCTGTACGAGACCCCTTGGGGATGAGCGACCATAACATGATAGAATTTTTTATCAAGGTGGAGAGTGAAGTAGTTGATTCAGAGACTAGGCTGCCGAATGTTAATAAAGGGAACTATGAGGATATGAGGCATGAGTTGGCCTTGATAGATTGGGGAGAGTTACTTAAAGGGATGACAGTGGGTAGACAATGGCAAACATTCAACAAACACATGGAGGAACCACAGCAACTGTTCATTCCTGTCTGGCACAAAAGCAAAGGAGGTAAGAGGGCCAATCCATGGCTTACAAAGGAAATTAGAAATAGTATCCGATCCAAGGAAGAAGCATACAGATTGGCCAAGAAAAATAATAGGTCTGAGGATTGGGAGCAGTTTAGAGTTCAGCAAAGAAGGACGAAAGGATTGATTAAGAAGGGGAAAGTACAGTACGAAAGGAAGCTTGCAGGGGAAAAAAGACTGATACTAAGCAATTCTACAGATATGTGAAGAGAAAGAGATTGGTAAAGAGAAATGTAGGCCCCCTACAGACAGAAACAGGGGAATGCATAATAAGGGATAAAGAAATGGCTGAGCAATTAAATACATACTTTGGTTCTGACTTCACAAATGAGGACACAAATCAGATCCTAGAAATGCTGGAGAATGAAAGGTTTAGTGATAGGGAAGAACTGAGGGAGTTCAACATTAGTAGAGAAATGGTGCTGGGAAAACTGATGGGATTGAAGGCGGATAAATCCCCAGGGCCTGAGAATCTGCATCCCAGAGTGCTTAAGGAGGCGGCTCTGGAAATAGTGGATGCATTGGTGGTCATCTTCCAGGATTCTATAGAATCTGGAACTGTCCCTGCAGATTGGAGGGTAGCTCACATCACTCCGATACTCAAAAAGGGAGGTAGGGAGAAAGCAGGGAATTATAGACCAGTAAGCTTAACATCGGTAGTGGGGAAAATGCTTGAATCCATTATCAAGAACTTTATAGCGGAACATTTAGGAAGCAGTGGCAGGATCAGTCAGAGTCAGCATGGATTTATGAAGGGAAAGTCATGCTTAACAAATCTGTTGGAATTCTTTGAAGAGGTAACCAGTACAGTCGACAAGGGGGAGCCAGTTGATGTGGTATATTTGGACTTTCAGAAGGCGTTTGACAAAGTCCCGCATAAGAGATTATTGTGCAAAATTAAAGCGCATGGGATTGGAGGAAATGTATTGAGGTAGATAGAAAACTGGTTGGCAGAGAGGAAACAAAGAGTAGGGATTGATGGGTCCTTTTCAAATTGGCAGGCAGTAACCAGTGGGGTACCACAGGGATCGGTGCTGGGACCCCAACTATTCACAATATATATTAATGATTTGGATGAGGGAACAAAAGGTAACATCTCGAAGTTTGCAGATGATACCAAATTAAGTGGGAGGGTGAATTGTGACGAGGATGCAGGGATCCTACAGCAAGATCTGGACAGGTTGGGCGAGTGGGCAAACCAATGGCAGATGCAGTATAATTTGGATAAGTGTGAGGTTATTCATTTTGGAAGCAAAAACAGGAAGGCAGATTACTACCTGAATGGTTGTAAATTTGGAGAGGGGTGTGTGCAGCGGGACCTGGGTGGCCTTGTGCACCATTTGCTGAAGGTAAGCATGCAGGTGCAGCAGGTGGTAAAGAAGGCTAATGGTATGTTGGTCTTCATTGTGAGAGGTTTTGAGTTTAGAAGCAGGGATGTGTTGCTGCAATTGTACAGGGCCTTGGTGAGGCCACACTTGGAGTATTATGTGCAGT
This sequence comes from Scyliorhinus torazame, assembly GCF_047496885.1. Classification (NCBI taxonomy): domain Eukaryota; kingdom Metazoa; phylum Chordata; class Chondrichthyes; order Carcharhiniformes; family Scyliorhinidae; genus Scyliorhinus; species Scyliorhinus torazame. The sequence goes on along the minus strand of NC_092717.1, from coordinate 240,579,270 downwards.
TTTGGTCTCCTTCTCTGAGGAAGGATGTTCTTGCTCTCGAGGGAGTGCAGTGAAGGTTTACCAGACTGATTCCAGGGATGGCGGGACTGTCATATGGGGAGAGATTGACTAGGTTGGGATTGTTCTCGCTGGAGAATGAGGGGGGATCTCATAGAGACTTATAAAATTCTAACAGCACTAGACAGGGTAGATGCAGGGAAGATGTTCCCAATGATAGGTGTGTCCAGAACCAGGGGTCACAGACTGAGGATTCAGGGTAAACCATTTCGGACAGCGATAAGGAGACACTTCTTCACACAAAGAGTGGTGAGCCTGTGGAATTCATTACCACAGGAAGTAGTTGATGCTAAAACTTTGAATATATTCAAGAGGCGGCTGGATATAGCACTTGGGGCGAATGGGATCAAAGGCTATGGGGAGAAAGTGTAGCCACCTGGGATGGCCACTTACAATAAGGAACAGGAAAGGTCGCAAAGCCTAATGGGAAAAATGGACAATGCGAGGTTCAGGCAGGCTCAGAGCCTGAATGTATATTTGTGAGCGAAGAATCCAGACGGTATCGAAACCCCCAACCGATTAGCATTTCGATGGCCCATCTCCGTCAGACAAAGGACCGATACTTGAGCGACCGATACAATCCCACTCATTTTGGTGCCACTCCCTGTACTCAGGAAGCGTAAACAACAGGGTCAATGACCGCTTAGGACACGCCCAGCCATCAAGGCACCCGCCCCTTTATTGGTTCAAATCGAACACAGTGATCAAGAATCACTCAATTAGTGGGGTCCAAACTGAAGGACCGCTGAAAAGAGCACGAAAACCCCCAAGGATAAAGAGAGAGGCCACCATGTGTTCGGCCTCTCTTGGACCTGGCGCTCCGGCAACGTCTACTTCCAAGTGCAGCACCACCAGAAGCAAGTTCAAGTTCAACGCCCGCGACCAGACGGATGAGCCCAGCTGAGCAGCAGTTACTTCTCCAGACCCGATAGACCCAGACTCGAACAACGGCCACTGTTCCTCTGACCTAAGCTGGGTGCCTGAAGTTAAGTACAGGTTGTCATAGTTGATAGGTGTAGTTTAACTAGTAGTGTTTATGTTGCATGACTAATTGTGTGTAAATAAAGTACCATTGATCTTGAACTAACTAACTGGTGTTTGGCTCTTTGATCGATATCCGGTTGAACCTTGTGGTGGCATCATCTGATACCTGGCGACTCTGAAAGCAATATAATATCGATATCAAAAGAAAGAAGGGCAAACTCATTGACTGCCATATTTTGAGCAGGTAAAAAAGGCAACAAAAGCAGGATTAGGCTATTGAGTAGGATGATCAGCCATGATCGTGATGAATGGCGGAGCAGGCTCGAAGGGCCAAAAGGCCTCCTCCTGCTCCTATCTTCTATGTATCGATGTAATTTGGTGGGGGGTGGGAGGTGGGCGAGCAGAGGCATTTGAATTGGCACAATGAGAGTTTATGCAGCAGGAGACTCTCTGAACTAGGGTCTGAATTATCCACCTACAGAAAGATGAGAGTTTGTCATCTTGCTTGCTGCTGAGCTAAGACTTGCTTGGTTTAAGAAGGGGAATGGACATTGCTTCCGCTTCCTCTTTTCACTTTTCGGAGATCAATGATTGAGCATGACTTTGGCAAGGTTGACTCCTGCTAGGTTTTCTTTTAGTCTAGTTATTATTCATGTCGGCTTAGATGAAGGAAGAAGAGTTGAATGAGTCAGGAAAGACTTATCATAGTGTTGCAATGAAAATTAATGATGTAGGTGTTGTGAAAATGTATAAATATCAAATCCTGTCAATGTGTCATCTTAAATGATTCAAAGCAGTTGTGGAGAAGCATATAAATTAGATGACGGGGTTTAGGATGTAACATATATCCCGAAGCTTAATTGAAGAGTTTCTCTGCATATTGGTCACTGGGGGTGGAAGAAACTATACCTAATCAATCAAATAATAATTCTATCTATCATCATTACTCTTTCTTTTCATGTTTTAATCTGCTTTGTAAATGACTGGGAATATTTTTATATATTAAAGCAAATTGATTGACCTGTATCGGCCTACTTTCAGCTGGTAGCATTCTCAAAAGGTTGTGAGTTCGAGTCCCACTGCAGGATGTGCGGGATAGTTGGATTGGGCACGATCAATGTACGGGATTGGAGGGGTAGGGCGGGGGAGTGGGCCTAGGTAGAGAGCTCTTTCGGAGGGTCGGTACAGACCCCGATGCACTGTTGAGATTCTATGATTCTATGATACGAGTACAGAAATTTCGGCTGCCACTCCGATGCTGTACCGAAGGAGTGCCGCAACATCAGACGTCACGTTGAAGCAATGAAGGTCTCCTCTGCCCCATTGGGTTGTCAGTAGAAGACCCCATGGCACATCGGCGAAGGGGAGCTGGGCCATTCCACCTGGCGTTTTGGCCAATGTTTATCCCTCAACATCACAAAAACAGATTATTCCGGTTATTATTACATTGATGTTGTGGGATCTTGCTGTGCGTGACATGGCCACTGCTTTTCCCACATTGTAACATCCCCCTGCAGCAGTTTCTACACTTAAAAAAAAAACCTTTGGTGATTGCAAAGTGCTTTGTAAAGCCCTGAAGTCACGAAAAGCACTTGTCATGATATGCAAACATGCAGCTAATGAACACATAGAATAGGACACGACCAATGAGCAGTCAGGACACTCAGGGGTGGTATCTCACTATAAAAGGGATGAGGCACTCACACCCCGCCTCTTTCCACTGACCAACATCTACAGAGTGAGACAGGGCGTATCCTCAGCATCACACCCCAGCACGTGGCTCAGAGCAAGGCTGGTTCAGTTAGACTGAGTTACTACATTTAGATTAGCAGAGAGTCGAACTAATTGAGAACTGTGCTAATAGTTCAATAAAACACACTGAACTCACTTCAAAGTCTGGAGCATCATTTACTCAAAACTGCATCAAGTGGCAGCTTGTGTTATTCCAAATTACACAACACAACAGTACTAAAAAATTTGAAGGCCTCAGATAGAGCAGAAAATGGGTCAAATAATGGACGAGTTACTTGCTCAGCTCAAAATTACTGCGCAGGTTCAAATTTAAACATTGCAATTAATTCAGAAACTTACTGAGCTTTAAAAACTTACTGTCGTAAAGTAATGATGAGAGCAAGAAAAGAAAGAAAGGCTTCATTTTATAGCGACTTTCACAACCGTAGGGTCTTACAGAGTGTTTACAGCCAATGAGGTACCTTTTGAAGTGCAGTTACTGGTGTTTTGTCAGAAAGGACAGCACTGCAAGATCCCACAAACAGCAATGGCCAGGTAATCCGTTTTCGCGATAATCGTTAAATATCCTGTGGTAGCACAGCCTCTTAAAGGGTGACCCATCGCGGGCCATGTGACCGACCTGGGGCCTATCAGGTGTGAGAGCACAAACCCAGACCAACGGGGAAAAGGGCACGGGGCCCTGGAAGCAGGGGACCCGGGGCTGTGTGGACCCGGAAATCGTAGAGTGAAGACCTGCGTGAGACACCTCGGTGCCTGTATGTAGTTAGCCATTTTGCTGTTCGTTTCTAAAACCTTAATGTTATGCAGGAAGCCTCCTCGGTGTTGACTCGAGCCTCCACATTGGCGACAATTGTAAATCGGACAACGATCGCAAGTTTCGGAGTTGGTGTGGAAAGGGGAAGCCCCCGAGGAACGAAAGAGGGTGAAGTCAGGAAAGAGCAGCGAGAGCGAAAACATGTCAATGACTGAAAAACCCGATCTATTTGACCAGGGGCAGAAGACTGGAGCCAATATATCTAATGGCTCTGGTGTTCCTTTACATCCAACGAAATCATAGAATCATAGAATCATAGAATTTACAGTGCAGAAGGAAGCCATTCGGCCCCTCCAGTCTGCACAGGCCCTATGTCTGGATGTGCGGGTCTTCAGACTTCTGTATCTTCTGCCTGATGGAAGGGCCTGGACGAAGGCAATGCCTGGGTGGGAGGGGTCTCTGACAATGCTGTCTGCCTTCCAGGCAGCGTGCGTTCTGCAGCCGCGGCCATATTGCCCCCCGGCAACCACGATGGAGGAGTGCGCGTCGCCATTTTGTCCCTCGCCGGACCAATCCTCGGGGTCCCCGTCCCCGGACCCCACGTGCGATCCATGGCCGGTGCCATCTTGGATGGGGCCTCAAGCCCCCAGCATGGCTGGCTACCCGCTGCCCGACCAAAACCCTTTGTTGCAGCTGGCCTCCGCCACGCTGGTGCAGTGCGTGCCGCCATTTTGTTCCTCCCCGCCGCCATTTTGTTTTTCTCCGCACCCATCTTCGGAGTCCCCGTCCCCGGACTCCATGCGCAATCCATGGCCGGCGCCATCTTGGATGGGGCCTCAAGCCCCCAGCAAGGCTGACTACGCGCCGCCCGACCTAAACTCCTTACTGCAGCTGGCATCCGTTACCCTGGACCAGAATCGGCCCCGAACGTTAGCAAAGGCCACCACTACGATCGCCATCAACGGCCATGTGACGTCGTGCTTCATCGACCCCGGGAGCACAGAGAGTTTCGTCCATCCCGACACGGTAAGGCGCTGTTCTCTAGTCACCTATCCCATCCAACAAAGGATCTCCCTGGCCTCCGGGTCACACGCGGTGCAGATAAAAGGGTTCTGCCTCGCGAACCTCACCGTCCAAGGAAGGGAATTCCGCGATTTCCGCCTATACGTACTGCCGCACCTCTGCGCAGCCACCCTTCTGGGACTGGACTTCCAGTGCCACTTACAAAGCCTGACTTTTAAATTTGGCGGACCTATACCCCCCCTCATTGTTTGCGGCCTCGCGACCCTTAAGGTCGACCCGTCTTCCTTGTTTGCGAACCTCACCCCGGATTTCAAACCCGTCGCCACCAGGAGCAGACGGTACAGCGCCCAGGACCGGACATTCATCAAGTCCGAGGTCCAAAAGCTGCTGAGGGAAGGGGTCATCGAAGCAAGCAACAGCCCCTGGAGGGCTCAGGTCGTGGTGGTTCAGACCGGGGTGAAACATAGGATGGTCATCGACTATAGCCAGACCATCAACCGGTTTACGCAACTGGACGCGTACCCCCTCCCCCGTATTGCCGACCTGGTAAACAGGATTGCGCAATACAAGGTTTTCTCCACGGTGGATCTCAAGTCTGCCTACCACCAGCTAACCCTCCGTCATGGGGACCGCCAGTACACTGCCTTTGAAGCAGATGGGCGGCTCTACCACTTTTTAAGGGTTCCCTTCGGTGTCACAAACGGGGTCTCGGTCTTCCAGCATGAGATGGACCGAATGGTGGACTGATACGGCTTACACGTAACGTTCCCGTATCTTGACAATGTCACCATCTGCGGCCATGACCAGCAGGACCATGACATCAACCTCCGTAAATTTCTCCAGACCGCGCACCTCCTAAATCTGACCTACAATAAGGAGAAGTGCGTGTTTAGCACCGACCGTCTAGCCATCCTAGGCTACATAGTGCGGAATGGAGTCATAGGCCCCGACCCGGAACGCATGCGCCCCCTCATGGAGTTCCCCCTCCCTCACTGCCCCAAGGCCCTAAAGCGCTGCCTAGGCTTCTTTAGCTACTATGCACAATGGGTCCCTAATTACGCCGACAAGGCTCGACCACTGATCCAATCCACAACCTTCCCCCTGTCGATGGAGGCCCGCCAGGCCTTCAGCCGCATCAAAGCGGACATCGCAAAAGCCACGATGCGCGACATCGACGAGTCCCTCCCCTTCCAGGTCGAGAGCGACGCGTCTGACGTAGCTCTGGCCGCCACCCTCAACCAAGCGGGCAGGCCCGTGTCTTTCTTCTCCCGCACTCTCCACGCCTCCGAAATTCACCACTCCTCGGTCAAAAAGGAGGCCCAGGCCATAGTAGAAGCTGTGCGACACTGGAGGCATTACCTGGCCGGCAGGAGATTCACTCTCCTCACGGACCAACGGTCGGTGGCCTTCATGTTCGATAATGCGCAGCGGGGCAAGATAAAAAACGACAAGATCTTGCGGTGGAGGATCGAACTCTCCACCTACAATTCCGAGGTTTTGTACCGTCCCGGGAAGCTGAACGAGCCTCCTGATGCCCTGTCCCGCGGCACTTGTGCCACCGCCCAAGTGGACCGCCTCCGAGCCCTCCACGAAGACCTCTGCCACCTGGGAGTCACCCAGTTCTTCCATTTCGTCAAGTCCCGAAACCTGCCTTTCTTCATCGAGGAGGTCAGGACAGTCACCAGGGACTGCCGAATCTGCGCGGAGTGCAAACTGCACTTCTACCGACCAGAGAGGGCGCATCTGATAAAGGCTTCCCGTCCCTTTGAACGCCTCAGCATGGACTTCAAAGGCCCCCTCCCCTCCACCGACCGCAACACGTACTTCCTCAACGTGATTGACGAGTACTCCCGGTTCCCATTCGCCATCCCCTGTCCAGACATGACCACAACCACCGTCATCAAGGCCCTCCAAAGTATTTTTACACTGTTCGGTTACCCCGCATACATCCACAGCGATAGGGGGTCCTCCTTTATGAGCGACGAGCTGCGGCAGTTCCTGCTCAGCAAAGGCATCGCCTCGAGCAGGACGACCAGCTACAACTCCCGGGGAAACGGGCAGGTAGAAAGGGAGAACGGAACGGTCTGGAAGACCGTCCTGCTGGCCCTTCGGTCCAAGAATCTCCCAGTCTCCCGCTGGCAAGAAGTCCTCCCGCTGACCCTCCACTCCATTCGGTCACTACTATGTACTACCACAAACCAGACACCTCACGAACGTCTCCTTGTTTTCCCCAGGAAGTCCTCCTCGGGGACCTCGCTCCCAACCTGGCTAGCGACACCCGGGCCCGTCCTGCTGCGGAAACATGCGAGGGCGCACAAGTCGGACCCGTTGGTCGAGAGGGTCCATCTGCTGCATGACAACCCCCAGTATGCCTACGTAGCGTTCCCTGACGGACGGCAAGATACGGTCTCTCTTCGGGACCTGGCGCCCGCCGGAGCACCACGCGCGCCCGCGCCACTGCCCCTACCCCCCCCACAGCACCTGACCGGAGGCTCAGTATTGCCGCCGGAACCCATACCCAGCGCCGAACAGGCACCGACGCTCCCTACAGGCGCCCCTCCACACTGCCCATTTGTCGACTCTACAGCGCCGCCTAGGGGTGACGAAACTGCCTGGGAGGAAGCCACCACGTTCCCGGAGTCACAACCGCCGGGGCCCTCACCAGGATCGCAGCCGAAACTTAGACGCTCCACAAGGACGACCAGGCCACCCGATCGTCTGATTGCGGCACCATAACAAAAAAAAAGAACAATAATAAACAACACACAAACTTCCTCCGTTGCCCTCGACAAGCATGGTACCTGCAATACCTGGTCCTACCATGCAAAGGCGACAGTGACACTGGCCATCACCCCGCTGGCTCCTTTTTTAACAGGGGGTGAATGTGGTAATACCAGGTATTGCAGTACCTGAGAGGTGGGTGATCATTGGCTAGACCGCGGGGTCTACCATTGGGTAATGTACATAGCCCCGCCCTGCGAGGCAGAGTATAAGAACCGATGCCGTCCCAGCAGTCTTCACTTCTGTAACATCACTGCTGGGTACAGTTCTATCTGATTAAAGCTAGATCGATATGACTCCTCGTGGTCTCAAGCGTATTGATTGCGTATCAATATCCCATTGTTGATTGTCATAAAAATCCAATTAAAAGTCTAATGCTGACCATGAAACCATTGTTGTAGAAACCCATCTGGCTCATTAATGCCCCATCAGCGAAGGAAATCCGTCGTCTTTACCCGGTAATATGGTTGACTCTTAAAAATGTCCTCTGAAGAAGGGCAATTAGGGACGGGCAATAAATGCTGGCCAAGGCATCCAATGAATAAAAAAAACTATTGGCAGCCATATTATCAGCGGCCTGGCCCCTAAGCTCTGAAATTCTCTCATTAAGCACCACCGTCCCCTTTTCTCCCTTAGAACAGGCCTCGCCCCAGGACCTAAGACCTCATCATGTGGCTCAGTGCCAAATTTTGTTTGGTACGCCTTTGGACATTTCACTAGTTAACTAAGGGTGCTATATGAATGCAACTTGATGGATTTGGGTTTCAGCAGCGGATGGGTTGAGGTACAGGTAGAGACGGGTGTTGTGTTGGAAGTGGATCTGTGGGAGAGAGAATGGGGGTTTAAACCTCAGTCAAGAACAAAACTCAATTAATCTCCTCGAGCAGTGCTTTTCAAACGTTTTTTCCCGGGACCCACTTTTACCAATTGCCCAACCGTTGGGAACCACACCGACCGACCTTCGTGACCCACGCCGACCAACCTTCGCGACCCACCATTTTCGCTACCCTTTAATGCGACAGGTGAGCCTGCTTGGTCCCCTCGATCTCATTTACTTTGTCATTCAATGTTACATTTCTGCTAAGGTCTTCAGCTGATGAGTTCAGTTCTTGCTGCGTCCCCTGAAAAAAATCAAGAGGTTTGTCCTCGAACCCGCCATGCACAGTCTTCAAATTCCTTTCTAGTCTTGAGGGTTTTAAACTCTCATTTGCCAGTACTTCCCGACACATAACACATATGGGCTTTGCATCCTGATTTGCATTGGCACGATTAACAAAGCCTTACCTCAAGAAATCATCTTTATACTGCTTTGTTCCCGATTTCAGCTTTTTCTTTGTTAGCTATTTACGAGAGTCCCTAGAGCTCTGTACAGAACTAATATTAGCACTGCGCTGTCCAGAAATTGCTTTTCTATTCTTCCCCCCTTCCCTTCTGAGCCACAGAGCCAGACTCAGTGCCAGAGACCTGGCCGCTAGGGCCTTCCCCCCCAACAGCATCCAAAACGGTATAATTGTTTTGAAGGGGAACGGCCACGAGGGATCCCTGCACTGTCTTCCCATTCGTTTTCCTTCTTCTGACTGTAACCCAGCTACTCTTGACCTGCACCTTGGGTGTGGCTATCTCCCTGTAACTCTTCTCTATCACCCCCTCTGCCTCCCGGACGATCCTAAGTTCATCTAGCTCCAGCTCTATTCTGTTGGTCGAAATCTCAAAATATGAACAGGTTTTCCAAACCCCTTTGTATATCTCCATGTCAGCTCTAATCAATCTGACCGTTGTCTAAGTTCCAAAGAAGAGGCATGTTGGACTTGAAGTATTCTCTCCCCACCGATGCTGTCAGACCTGCTGAGCTTTTCCAGCGCTTTGCTTTTATTACTTTCTACTTGTCCGTCCACGTCCTTTATCATAGATTCGAGCATTTTCCCTCCAACTGATGTCAGACCAACAGGACTGTAACGGCCCATTTTCTCTCTGCCTCCGGTCTTCAATAGTGAGGTTACATTTTCAACCTTCTAATCTGCGAGAACCATTCCAGAGTCGATGGAATTTTGGAAGATGTCCATCAATACATCCACTATCTTTGCAGCCACCTCTTTCAACACTCTGGGATGTATATAATCAGAACCAAGCAATATATTTGCTTCAAGTCCCGTTAATTTCTCTCGTATGACTATTTTCTTTACTGATGAAAGTAGAAACATCTCTACATACCGATTTCCCAATGGTAGAAAGAAGTCAATTGAAAAAATGGACAGAATAGGATATAATTGTTCGAAACACTGGAAAAGATACCAGAACCTCATGCAGTAAATTGGAATTAAATTTGCTCAGTCACTGTAAATCAGTGTCTCTATCTATTGCCTCTTGAGGTTTGCGAGAATAGTTGTAACAAGCTATTCTTTGGCTCACACATTCCCTTATCTTCAAATCGGGTTCCTCGATGATAAAAAAAAAGGGGCCCGCCTGTCGTCCACTGATCCCAGGATCTGCCCTCTGGCAACCTCTACCACAGATTCAAGCTGGAGGCATGGGAGGTGCACAGCAGTGTGGATGTGAGTCTTGAACTCCGATCAGAAGGTTGTGGGCTCGAGTTCCAATTCAGGGAGTGGAGCAGAAGAATCTAGTCCGAAACTCCCTGAGCAGCGCTGAGGGAGGGCTGCACTGCCGGAGATGCCGGCAGTTTTGATTGAGGCATGAAACTTGTGCTCTGACTACTCTCTTTGTGCGCCTTTACTGCAGCGGTGGCAATGGCAGAGTAAGTCGGCGGTAGTACGGGGACAGAAGGCGGTGTTCCGAGGTGGGGTCGCATTTCATAAAGTGATGTATGACCAACAGGAACAGCTGAATGGTGAGTAAGTCCTGGTGGGTATTTTCAAACTACATTGAATTGTAAGTCATTCTTTAAGCAATTTATTTCATTTAAAAAAAATGCCTTCTAAGATTTTAAATTTAAAGGGTTTAGTCATGGCAGGAGAGCTCAACGCCGTGGTGTACACCTCCTGCTCCACGTGGGAAGCCTGAAACCGTTCCAGCACCCGGGATCCAACCTGAAACCTGGAAGTTCAGGTTTCACAGCTCGAACAGTGGGTGGAGACACTGTGGAGCATCCACGAGTCTGAGAGCATCGTGGATTGCATGTTCAGAGAGGTGGTCACACCGCAGCTGAAGGTACCAGAGGAAGGAAGGGAATGGATGACTACCAGGCAGTCCAACAGAAACAGGCAGGTATTTCAGAAATCCCCTGGAGTCTCGCTTGCAAATGGTCTTTCCATTTTGGAGACTAGTTCCTCCAGGGAGTGCAGTCAGACCCAAGCTTCTAGCACTACAGCAGCCTGTCTGTACAGTAGGGGAGGAAGAGAGGAAGAGAGTAATCAGGGGTTCTATAGTCAGGGGAACAGGTAGTGTTACTGTGGCTGTCAACATGAATCCAGGATGGTGTGTTGCCTCCCTGGTGCCAGGGTCCAGGATGTCCCTGAACGGCAGCAGGACATCCTGAAGGAGGTAGGTGATCAGGCAGAGCTCATGGTACCAATGACATAGATAGAAAGAGTGAGGTCTTGCATCTAGATTTCGGGAAGCTGCGCAGTAGACTAAAAAGCAGGACCTCTTGGGTTGTAGTCTCTGCCTCTGTCACTCCCACTGCCATGTGCTAGCGAGCACTGAAAGAGGAGAACAGTACAGATGAATGCATGGCTTGAGAGTTGGTGCAGGAGGGATGGTTTTAGATTCCTGGATCATTGGAACCATTTCTGGGGAACGTGGGGCCAGTTCAAACGGGACGGTCTACATCTGAACCAGAGCAGGATCAACATCCTTGCGGGAGGGTTTGCTGGTGCTATTGGGATGGGTTTAAACTAATTTGGTAGGGGGAGGGGACGCAGATAGCAGTATAGGGACATAGCATAATGCAGTAAAACAATTAAGTCAGAGGGAATCATAGAATTTACAGTGCAGAAGGAGGCCATTCGGCCCATCGAGTCTGCACCGGCTCTTGGAAAGCGCACCCTACCCAAGGTCAACACCTCTACTCTATCCCCATTACCCAGTAACCCCACCCAACACTAAGGGCAATTTTGGACACGAAGGGCAATTTAGCATGGCCAATCCACCTAACCTGCACATCTTTGGACTGTGGGAGGAAACCGGAGCACCCGGAGGAAACCCACGCACACACAGGGAGAACGTGCAGACTCCGCACAGACAGTGACCCAAGCCGGAATCGAACCTGGGACCCTAGAGCTGTGAAGCCACAGTGCTAACCACCATGCTGCCGTGCCGCCACACACAGTGGTAGTAAGTGTCAAGCGAGTAAGACAAGGCTGGATGGCCTCTACTTTAATGCCAGGAGTATTAAAGGTAAAACGGATGGGTTAAGGGTGAGGATTGACACGTGGAATTGTGATAAAGAAGCCATTACAGAGACATGATTGAGAGAGGGGCAGGATTGGCAACTCAGCTGAAGATATAGAACCTTCAGACGAGACAGGGGAGGAGGTAAAAGACGAGGAGGTAATGCATTATTGGTTAAGGAGTCAGTTACTGCGGTAAGCAGAGAGAATGGGCCTAAGTGTCACATTGGGGTGCGTTTGCGGGTGTTTTTCTTGCCAGCTTTTTGGTGCGTTCTCACCGCTAATCAGCCACACGCCGGTCCCCCGGTCAAGCCCACACTTTAGAAATGTTTTCATCACTGGGGAGTTGAACACATTGGCCAGACCGGTTCCTCAGAGACCAGGCCGCTGTTCTGAAAGACTGCCCCTATGTTTAAGTCAGCTTGAAGGTCCCCCACACCCTTGGACAATGTCACATGGGTATTACCCCCACAACAGCCCAAGTGAGGACACCCCGCTATGGGGTCGCTGAGGGCCCACCCCCATTTCCGGGCCTACCCTTTCAGGACCCCAACCTCAACCCTCCCCCCCCCCCCTCACCCCCCACAGCCTATATGAGGCCCCGTCATATCCACCCTTCACCCCTCCACCACTCTTCATAAACCCCCTCATCCTCTCTTTCATGGACATGGCCCCCTTCAGGCCCCGACCCGCGACAGTCCCACTCTAGCACCATGGCAGTGCCCCTTCCAGCCTGGCACTGTCACCTGGGCACCCTGGCAGTTCTGGGGTGGCGGTGCCAAGGTGCAAGGCTGGCAGTACCATGGTCCCTGGGTGCCAGAGGAAGAGCCAGGATGCCACTCTGCCCTGTCCCTGACCACCCAGGGGTCTCCATGGTTTGTGAAACCACCAATGTGCCATTACGCCTGGTCCACGTTTACGGGGACCAATACTAAACGGCACCTAGTCCAGGCCTCACTTTGGAGACTGTTAGTTCCTGGGCGCCAGTGACATATTGAAAAGCAACTTTTCCCTCCAACTCTTCCAGCTCAGCTCTCATATGAACATTTTCCTGTAGAACCTTCACCTTGACTCGAGCATTTCATTGCACTGACCTAGTCGGCAACCTCATGTGGTTTACTTGTCACCACCAACCCACCCCCCACCCCCTGGTGTCATTTGTTGCCCTCTCCCTGTAGGCATGATCTGGGTTACCAGCCTAAGCTTTAGACTTTCTACAGCTGAGGTGAGTGACCATTGCATCCCAACTATGATCATCAACTCGAGATCTTCCTTTTCGCCATTACATTGGGCGGCCGGACAGCACAGGGCTAAATCGCTGGCTTTAAAAGCAGACCAAGGCAGGCCAGCAGCACGGTTCAATTCCCGTAACAGCCTCCCCGAACAGGCGCCGGAATGTGGCGACTAGGGGCTTTTCACAGTAACTTCATTGAAGCCTACTTGTGACAATAAGCGATTTTCATTTCAATTGATCTTCTCGGAATGAATCCTGAGCCATCAGCAAACCTTCAGTTTCGTATCACCAAGTTGAACCACTTCAGACAGACCTGTGAAGGTTGTTATGTTGCATGATGCACCGATGTCTACCTGACATTTCTTGTTCGCTTGCCACTCTCCCTCTGCAGTCCTCATTGTAACAGTCACAAACCACTTGTCTGCTGTAGACTTGACTGAACCAACCTGCTGTATCGTGTACAGTTCTTCATCAGGCTTGTCTGCTGATATCTCTTCAGTGGCCATCAGTATAGGCCTGTTTTGGTTTTGTCTGCTGTGAAATGATTCTGCTTCTTGCACTTACAATACAGCTTTACCTGCGTTGGTTAGTCCTTCTTTCTCTGTGCATTCTGCGCTCCATGGGTATTTGTATCCTGCCCTTTGCGATTGATCAGCTCTTTCAACTTGGACTGTCTCTCAGCACAATGCATCTCCTGGCCTGCTCTGCCACATATAGACTCTCTCTATTGTGTCACAATTCTGCATTTTGAACATGTCTACCACTTTCTTTAGCATCAGTCTCTCATCTTCAAGTGGACTTGCTCTCACCGTGGGGTCTCTCACTCTAATGGCCAACTTATCTTTAAACAGCTCATCTTTTGATTATCCAAATTCACACGATTCTTCCAGCTGCGTTAATGTTGTGTTGTACTGTCTTATTTTCACTCTCAGCTCTCAAGTTGAATACATATCTGGCATATGCAACATTCATTCAGGGTTCAAAATGTGCGTTCAAGGCCTTCAAAATCTCTGTCATCTTTTTTCTTTGCTCGCCCGTGAGACTTAAGAGTGGTAAACATTTGCAGCAGTCTTTCCCAGCTGCGTTAAAAGTGTAGCCGTCCTCATCATTTGAGGTTTATAAATTAAGTCTGTTGCAATCTCAGAGTTTTACCATTGTAACTGGAAAAACTGCCGGTTTTACCACTCAACTGGACAGATCAAATTCTTTATCATCAGGAAGACTTTATTTGAAAGGGAAAGAAAAATAGAAGGAAATGAAAACACTGGTTTGAGCTCAACTGGAGCAGTGTGTCTAATTCTGGGAACCAAACTTCAGGAAGGATATGAAGGCTTTTGAGAGAGGGCAGGAAGGAGAGCCATGAGAATGGTTCCAGGAATAAGGAGCTTCAGTTACATAGGTAAAACATAAGAATTAGGAGCTGAGTAAGCAATTCAGCCCCTCGAGCCCAGTCCCCATTCAAGACCATCCTGACTAATATCCTCTTGGCTTCAACTCCACCGTCCTGCCCGTTCTTCATAACCCTTCAACCCATTACTAATTAAAAATCTGTCTCACTCCTCCTTAAATTTACTCACTGTCCCAGCATCCACCGCACTCTGGGGTAGCGGATTCCACAGATTCACAACCCTTTGGGAGAAATAATTTCTCCTCATATCTGTTATAAATCTGCTGCCTTTGACTTAAAACTGTGACCTCTCGTTCTAGATTGCCCCACACGAGGAAGCATCCACTCCTTGTCTACTGTGTCAGTACCTTTTATCATCTTATACACCTCAATTAGATCTCCCCTCATTCTTCTAAACTCGAGAGTATCCGCCTAAACTTCTCAATCTCTCTTCATACGACAAACCCCTCATCTCTGGAATCAATCCAGTGAACCTCCTCTGCACTGTCCCTAATGCAACTACATCCGTCCTCAAACAAGGGAACCAAAACTGTGCGCAATACTCCAGGTGCGGCCTCACCAATGCCTTGTCCAGTTGCAGCAACACTTCTAAACTTTTATACTCTAATCCTTTAGCAATAAAGGCCAAAATTCCATTTGCCTTTCTTATTACCTGCTGCACCTGCATACCAGTTTTCTGTGATTCATGCACAAGGCCACCCAGATCCCTCTGCACCGAAGCACTCTGAAGTTTCTCTCCAACAAGAACAAAGAACAAAGAAATGTACAGCACAGGAACAGGCCCTTCCGCCTTCCAAGCCCGTGTCAACCATACTGCCCGACTAAACTACAATCTTCTACACTTCCTGGGTCCGTATCCTTCTATTCCCATCCTATTCATGTATTTGTCAAGATGCCCCTTAAATGTCACTATCGTCCCTGCTTCCACCACCTCCTCCGGTAGCGAGTTCCAGGCACCCACTACCCTCTGCGTAAAAAACTTGCCTCGTACATCTACTCTAAACCTTGCCCCTCTCACCTTAAACCTATGCCCCCTAGTAATTGACCCCTCTACCCTGGGGAAAAGCCTCTGACTATCCACTCTGTCTATGCCCCTCATAATTTTGTATACCTCTATCAGGTCGCCCCTCAACCTCCTTCGTTCCAGTGAGAACAAACCGAGTTTATTCAATCGCTCCTCATAGCTTATGCCCTCCATACCAGGCAACATTCTGGTAAATCTCTTCTGCACCCTCTCTAAAGCCTCCACATCCTTCTGGTAGTGTGGCGACCAGAATTGAACACTATACTCCAAGTGTGGCCTAACTAAGGTTCTATACAGCTGCAACATGACTTGCCAATTCTTATACTCAATGCCCCGGCCAATGAAGGCAAGCATGCCGTATGCCTTCTTGACTACATTCTCCACCTGTGTTGCCCCTTTCAATGACCTGTGGACCTGTACTCCTAGATCTCTTTGACTTTCAATACTCTTGAGGGTTCTACCATTCACTGTATATTCCCTACCGGCATTAGACCTTCCAAAATGCATTACCTCACATTTGTCCGGATTAAACTCCATCTGCCATCTCTCCGCCCAAGTCTCCAGACAATCTAAATCCTGCTGTATCCTCAGACAGTCCTCATCGCTATCCGCAATTCCACCAACCTTTGTGTCGTCTGCAAACTTACTAATCAGACCAGTTACATTTTCCTCCAAATCATTTATATATACTACAAAGAGCAAAGGTCCCAGCACTGATCCCTGTGGAACACCACTGGTCACAGCCCTCCAATTAGAAAAGCATCCCTCCATTGCTACCCTCTGCCTTCTATGGCCTAGCCAGTTCTGTATCCACCTTGCCAGTTCACCCCTGATCCCGTGTGACTTCACCTTTTGTACTAGTCTACCATGAGGGACCTTGTCAAAGGCCTTACTGAAGTCCATATAGACAACATCTACTGCCCTACCTGCATCAATCATCTTAGTGACCTCCTTGAAAAACTCTATCAAGTTAGTGAGACACGACCTCCCCTTCACAAAACCGTGCTGCCTCTCACTAATACGTCCATTTGCTTCCAAATGGGAGTAGATCCTGTCTCGAAGAATTCTCTCCAGTAATTTCCCTACCACTGAAGTAAGGCTCACCGGCCTGTAGTTCCCCGGATTATCCTTGCTACCCTTCTTAAACAGAGGAACAACATTGGCTATTCTCCAGTCCTCCGGGACATCCCCTGAAGATAGCGAGGATCCAAAGATTTCTGTCAAGGCCTCAGCAATTTCCTCTCCAGCCTCCTTCAGTATTCTGGGGTAGATCCCATCAGGCCCTGGGGACTTATCTACCTTAATATTTTTTAAGACACCCAACACCTCGTCTTTTTGGATCACAATGTGACCCAGGCTATCTACACCCCCTTCTCCAGACTCAACATCTACCAATTTCTTCTCTTTGGTGAATACTGATGCAAAGTATTCATTTAATACCTCGCCCATTTCCTCTGGCTCCACACATAGATTCCCTTGCCTATCCTTCAGTGGGCCAACCCTTTCCCTGGCTACCCTCTTGCTTTTTATGTACATTTAGTTGCCGTCGCGTTTCACAATGGCGCAAACCGGGCTCGGTTATCTACGATTCTGGCCCCCACAGGGGGCCAGCACGGCGCTGGAGCGGTTCACGCCGCTCCAGCCTCCTTACGCGCCGCCAAATGGGCGCCGCGCCAACCCACGCATGTGCAGTTGGCCGCGCCGAACCCACGCATGCGCAGTCGGGCCGCGCCGAACCCACGCATGTGCAGTTGGCCGCGCCGAACCCACGCATGCGCAGTCGGGCCGCGCCGAACCCACGCATGTGCAGTTGGGCCGCGCCGAACCAACACATGCGCAGTTGGGCCGCGCCGAACCAACACATGCGCAGTTGCACCACGCCGAACCCACGTATGCGCAGTTGCACCACACCGAACCAACACATGTGCAGTCGGGCCGCGCCGAACCCACGCATGTGCAGTCGGGCCGCGCCGAACCAACACATGCGCAGTTGGGCCGCGCCGAACCCACGCATGCGCAGTCGGGCCGCGCCGAACCAACACATGTGCAGTCGGGCCGCGCCGAACCAACACATGCGCAGTTGCACCACGCCGAACCCACGTATGCGCAGTTGCACCACACCGAACCAACACATGTGCAGTCGGGCCGCGCCGAACCCACGCATGTGCAGTTGGGCCGCGCCGAACCCACGCATGTGCAGTCGGGCCGCGCCGAACCAACACATGTGCAGTCGGGCCGCGCCGAACCAACACATGTGCAGTCGGGCCGCGCCGAACCAACACATGTGCAGTCGGGCCGCGCCGAACCAACGCATGTGCAGTCGGGCCGCGCCGAACCCACGCATGTGCAGTTGGGCCGCGCCGAACCCACGCATGTGCAGTCGGGCCGCGCCGAACCAACACATGTGCAGTCGGGCCGCGCCGAACCAACACATGTGCAGTCGGGCCGCGCCGAACCAACACATGTGCAGTCGGGCCGCGCCGAACCAACGCATGTGCAGTCGGGCCGCGCCGAACCCGCGCATGCGCGGGGGACTTCTTACTCGCGCCGGCCCCGACTCAACATAGGGTCAGTGTTCAGGGGCCGGCCGTGCCAGAACGTAGGCCCGGGGGCCCCGATCGCGGGCCGGACCCCGTTGGAGGCCCACACCCGGTGAAGGAGCCCCCCTCCCCCCCCCCACGGGCCTCCCCCCCCCCCCCGACCGTTCCCGCAGATTTCCCGCCGTCAGCGACCGGGGGTGAACGGCGCCGGCAGAACTCTGTCGTATCGCCGTGGCCGCGCGGCCCATACGGGCCGGAGAATGGGCAGCCTCGCCGCGGACAGCGGCCCACGCCGCGTCAAACGCGCCGGCGCGAATGGCGCCGATTCTCTGCACCTGGGAGAATCGCGCGCCGGCCTCGGGGCATCGTGGCGCGGTTGCGGCGATTCTGCGTCCCGGCGCGGGGCTCGGAGAATCGCCCCCTGGGTGTGCTGTAAACATTAATAGCTTTACGAACTATGGTTGCAATTAGTCTTGGATGATTTCCTGGGTGAGACACGCTTTGGCTCTCTCTTTGACGACATTGATTAACCTCCTGCGCAGCCTAGAATTTTCAGGGTTTAATTTTTAGAAAGGGCAGTTTTTTGTTGCAGTTTTCTCTCGGCACCATTTCTGCTGGTGTTTCATACCGAGCGAGCGGCAATCATCTGGATTAAACACTAATGAGAATATGCAATGGGAATATGTTAGCAACTCGCAGTCTCCCATCTGAGGCGATGCCCATTTTTCTCCCCGTTAATTACCTACCACTCATTGCTCCTTCCTGCATTGTTTTCTCAGTTGAGATGCTGCTTCATCTCGCCTGGTTTTTGTGATAACACGCAGCGTGCTGTGGGCCGAGAATGATTACCACATGGCAGTTACCATTTTCAAAGAGAAATAATAAAATCCTGAGAGACGGCTTTTATGCTTTGAGACCGAAACCCTGTGTCACTGGGACATCAATGAGGAAATTACTGAAAGGCTGATTGCAATACATTACCTTAATTTGTGAGGAAGGAGCTAAAAGTTCTGCTTCACTCATTCAGCGAATGCTGGTAGAAACTGAGATTTGCGAAGGTGGTGGGTGAACCACGTCTACAGCGTGATGCACTATCAATTACGACGAGACGAGAGTAGGATGTAACCGAGGCTTTATTACACAGAGATGTGTGGCCTCCTACAGCTGCTGCCGAAATGGCTGCAGCTCGGAGAGCCCACACATTTATACTCCGCCTACTGGGCGGAGCCAGCAGGCAGGGATCTACCCCCGTACCCAGGATCTACCTGTAGTACAGGGGCCTTACCGAAATATCCTCGTATGCAGTGCAGTATGTAGAATATAATACAACAGTGGTGACTACCACATTCACCCCCTGTTAAAAAAGAGTCCAGCGGAAGTGGTGGAAAACTATTTACATACAGGTTGTTTAAAATTTAAGAAAGAGGTTACAAATTTAGACGATCGGGCGCCTTGATCCGTCGTTGCGAACGCCGCAGTTCTGGTGGTGATTTTGGAGTCGGTTCGGTCGTCGGTGACTCCGGGAGCGTGTCGACCTCATCTTCATCCCCGGGTGGGACCAAGGGGAGGACGGATCGTCCTGGAGCGGGGGCTGCGGTGGGGTGTGCCGGGGGGGAAGGAGGGTGGCGCCAGGGCGGGGGGGGGAGGGGGAACCCAGCTGATGCCAGGTCCCTGAGGGAGACTGTCTTGGCGGCCGTCGGGGTACTCTACGTAGGCGTACTGCGGGTTCGCGTGGAGTAGCTGTACCCTCTCAACCAACGGGTCCTTGTGGAGCCGCATGTGCTTGCGGAGGAGAACGGGTCCTGGAGCTGCCAGCCACGTTGGGAGCAAAACCCCGGAGGTGGACTTCCTGGGGAAGGCAAGGAGACGTTCATGGGGGGTTTCGTTAGTCGCCGTGCACAGGAGTGAACGAATGGAGTGAAGTGCGTCGGGGAGGACCTTCTGCCAGCAGGAGGCCGGAGATATCTGGACCGTAGGGCAAGTTGGACGGCCTTCCAGACCGTACCATTCTCCAGCTCCACCTGCCCATTTCTGGTCGTCCTGCTCGAGGCAATGCCCCTGTTGAGCAGGTGCTGGCGCAGCTCATCGCTCATAAATGAGGATCCACGGTTGCTGTGGACGAAGGCGGGGAAACCGAACAGAGCGAAGATGGTGTTGAGGGCTTTGATGACGGTGGCAGATGTCATGTCGGGGCATGGGATGGCGAAGGGGAATCTTGAATATTCGTCGACCACATTAAGAAAGTACGTGTTGTGGTCGGTGGAGGGAAGGGACCTTTTGAAGTCCACGCTGAGGTGTTCAAAGGGGCGGGAGGCCTTCACCAGGCACGCACGGTCTGGCCGATAGAAGTGCGGTTTACACTCCGCACAGACCTGGCAGTCTCTGGTGACAGCCCTGACTTCCTCGATGGAGTAGGGCAGATTGCGGGCCTTTAAGAAGTGATAAAAGCGAGTGACCCCTGGGTGACAGAGATCGTCGTGCAGGGTCCGGAGTCAGTCCACCTGTGCGCTGGCACATGTACCTCAAGACAGGGCATCGGGGGGGCTCGTTGAGCTTACCGGGGCGTTACAAAATCTCGTAATTGTAGGTGGAGAGCTCGATCCTCCACCTCAAAATCTTATCATTTTTGATCTTACCCCGCTGTGTGTTGTCAAACATGAAGGCAACCGACCGTTGGTTAGTGAGGAGTGTGAATCTCCTGCCGGCCAGGTAATGCCTCCAGTGCCGCACAGCTTCCACGATGGCTTGGGCCTCCTTTTCGACAGAGGAGGGTCGAATTTCGGAGGCATGGAGGGTGCGGGAAAAGAATGCCACGGGCCTGTCTGCCTGGTTGAGGGTGGCGGCCAGAGCGACGTCTGAAGCATCGCTCTCGACTTGGAAGGGGAGCGTCTCGTCGACCACGTGCATCGCGGCCTTGGTGATGTCGGCCTTGATACAGCCTCGGCCATCAGGGGAAAAACTGTGGAGTGGATGAGTGGGCGGGCCTTGTCCGCATAGTTAGGGACCCACTGGGCGTAATACGAGAAGAACCCCAGGCATCGTTTGAGGACCTTGGGGCAGTGGGGAAGGGGGAGTTCCATGAGGGGGCGCATGCGATCGGGGTCGGGCCCTAGAACTCCGTTCTGAACTACATAGCCGAGGATGGCTAATCGGTTGGTGCTGAACACGCACTTCTCCTTATTGTAGGTTAGGTTGAGGAGTTTGGCGATGTGGAGGAATTTGGAAAGGTTAGCGTTGTGGTCCTGCTGGTCGTGGCCGCAGATGGTGACGTTATCCAGGTACGGGAAAGTGGCCCGCAGTCCGTACCGGTCAACCATTCGGTCCATCTCCCGTTGGAAGACCGAGACCCCATTAGTGACGCCGAAGAGAACCTTAAGGAAGTGGTAAAGGCGGCCGTCCGCTTCAAACGCAGTGTACTGGCGGTCCACCTTGTGAATGGGGAGCTGGTGGTAGGCAGATTTCAGGTCCACTGTCGAGAAGACCCAGTACTGTGCAATCTGATTGACCATATCAGATATGCGTGGGAGGGGGTACGTGTCGAGCTGCATGTACCGATTGATGGTCTGACTGTAGTCAACGACCATCCTGTTTTTCTCCCCAGTTTTCACCACTACCGCTTGGGCTCTCCAGGGGCTGTTGATGGCCTCGATGATTCCTTCCCGCAACAGCCGCTAGACCTCAGACCTGATGAAGGTCCTGTCCTGGGCGCTGTACGTCTGCTCCTGGTGGCGGCGGGTTTGCAATCCAGGGTGAGGTTCGCAAACAGGGAAGGTGGGTCGACCTTAAGGCCGCATACAGTAAGGGGTAGTAGGGGCCTGTCAAATTTCAGGGTTAAGCTCTGGAGGTTGCACTGGAAGTCCAGGCCGAGTAGCAAGGCAGCGCAGGTGTTCGGGAGGACGTAGAGCTGGAAGCCGCTGAACTCTATGCCCTGGATGGTGAGGGTGGCGATGCAGTACCCCCGGATCGCCATGGAGTGGGATCCGGAGGCCAGGGAGATTCTCTGGTTGATGGGGTGTACTGTGAGGGAGCAGCGCCTTACCGTATCGGGGTGCATGAAGCTCTCAGTGCTCCAGGAGTGCCGAAGGCAGGATAGCTCGTGCCCGTCGACATTCACTGTCGTCGACGCAGTCGCAAGGTTGTGCGGTCGGGACTAGTCGATCGTGATGGAGGCCAGACGTGGCTGGTCGGCGGCGGTTGCAGGCGATGAGCGGCCCGGTGAGTTGCCCGAAGAGCAGGGGTCCTGAGGGGGGGAAGATGGCGGCGCCCACGGGCCACACGTGTCCTGAGGCAGGCAAGATGGTGGCTTCCACGGGCTGCACGTGTTGTGAGGGGAGCAAGATGACGGCTTCCACGGGCCGCACGTGTTGTGAGGGGAGCAAGATAGCGGCAGAAATCTTCCACAGACTCACTGGGAAGTTGGTGCCGCTTGGATAGAAGGTGCCTGGCATAGATTTTGTTAGTCTGCTGAGTGTAGTTCTCCTTCAGTAGCGCCATGGCCTCAGCGTAGGTCAATGCGTCCTGGAGGAGGGGAAAGATATCGCGATCAGCCGCATGTAAAGGATCTGGAGCTTCTGTGCCTCTGAGGGTGGGTCTGTCGCAGGTCCAGTGTGTGCTTCAAAGCAAGCTAGCCAAGCCGATTTGGCGTTGTCTGCTTGAGGGTGCAGCTGCAGGCGATCAGGCTTGATGCGGAGGTCCATCTTTGTAAATTCTCTGCGTAATAAATTGATGCACTATCAATTACGATGAGACAAGAGTAGAGAGTAATCGAGGCTTTATTACACAGAGATGTGGAGCCTCCTGCAGCTGCTGCCGAAATGGTTGCAGCTCGGTGAGCACACACATTCATACTCCGCCTACTGGGCGGAGCCAGCAGGCAGGGATCTACCCCCGTACCTGTAGTACAGGGGCCTTACCGTAATACCCTCATATGCAGTATATACAACAGTGGTGACTACCACACAGGGACACCTGCCTTGTACCTGCCCAGGCTAGTCTTCACTCAAGAGCCATCAGAGGGAGGAGGTTTTGATCACACTTGTCTACATGATATATTTTCAAAGAAGAAACCCACACTGTAATTTAGTGAAAATGAGACAAATATTTGACTGGCCAAGACCATGGTAGCACAGTGGTTAGCACTGTTGCTTCACAGCGCCAGGGACCTGGGTTCGCCTGTCGGTGGAGTTGGGGTTATTACTGCAGGAGCCTTCTCCTCAACCTGTTTGTTCGAGTTTCTGCAGTCTCTCTTGTAGTGACCAGGCTTCCCACACCCATAGCATAGTGGCTGCTTATCGGGGACTCAGCTACCCCTCCAGTTTCCATTCCCTTCTCCGAGGGGGTGCTGGTGCAATTTCATGTACCTTTCCCCTGGGGGGGCTTTTCCCCTTCACCTTCTCCCCTGCGGTTTGCTGGGGTGAGCTTCCTGATCACCTCATTCTCCCCATGGTTAGGGTCTTGGGGGGGTCGAACCAATTTTCAACTTTGGCTCTAATTCTGGGTAAACAGTTGACCACTCGTGTTTTCAGCCAGTGGGCTGTTCACTCGTCTAAATTATTTCTGTCAAGGGCACCTCCGCAAGCTCCCTCATAAATGGCCCACAGTCGGTCTGCTAACATGTCTGGGGACTCCCCTACCTGCTGCTTTGTCGACCACACCCTTGCAAAGGGGCGACCCTGATTGAGTCCCATTGCCTCTAAAACAGCTGCCTGAGCTGCCGCCACTGTCGCAGGTCTCCTCCACGTGCTGCGAGGTCACTGCTTCACACAGATAGGCGTCCAGGCTCATCAGCAGTAGCTGCACCCATTCAGTTTCGTCGCAATCATTTCTGTCTGCTGCCTGCTGCACCTCCATAAAGTGTATGGAGAGGTCCCCTGTTCTGGTTAACTTTGGTATGTTGGTCACCATTTCCCGTAGGGCTTGCGTCCCTTGGGGAATTATGATATCGTTCTCCAGTGGTCCCCTATTTGCCTGTCCCACTGGGGCACCATACTTCTGCTGCCTTACCGGGCACATCTGCCCCACGTGGAGCTGTGCCCCCTCCTTGCTCCCCTAACTCCGGCTCCCCTACCATGATTGGTAACCTCACCTCCGTGGTGTGCTGCACATGGCGGAGTGCCAACAACTGAGGGCGCTCTCCAGACCCTCCTTGGACCTGTCCTTCCCTGGACACTCTGAACCCCACCTGCTGAACAGGTACATTACCGGCGCCTCAGGTGGCGATCTTACCCCCGCTTGCCTCTGGGTTATCATCTGCTGTCTGAAGCTCTTCATCTCCTGGGGACCCTCCCGGCCCGATCAGGCAGGTCCGTCCCTTTGCCTGGGACAGAGCCTCTTCCAGCTTTTGGTCGCTACCACCCAGCTCACGACATGCTCCTCTGTAAGCTGCTTGTGCGTCTTTAAACTTCCCCTCCAGCTCCCTGTACCTTTGGATGTCCTGTGAGTGGAGTTCCTGGAAATTCCTCTCCCTCTCTATGGCAGCACGGTACCACAGTGGTTAGCACGGTTGCTTCACAGTGCCAGGGTCGATTCCCCGCTGGGTCACTGTCTGTGCAGAGTTCGCATGTTCTCCCTGTGTCTGCGTGGGTTTGCTTTTGGGTCCTTGACTACGGAATGATGTTCTGGCAATTATTAAGACTCAAGCAGAGCGGACAGTAAAAGAAAGGTGAGACCACAACAACGGTAGATTTAAGGTACAGGTTAGGTGCATTGGCCAGGGTCAATGCACAGGGTAATGGGGTTTGGGTAGGGTATTGGAGATAGGGTGGGCAGTGGGTGGGGTAATGGGGATAGGGTGGGGAGTGGGTGGGGTTATGGGGATAGGGTGGGGAGTGGGTGGGGTAATGGGGATAGGGTGGGGAGTGGGCGGGGTAATGGGGATAAGGTGGGGAGTGGGCGGGGTAATGGGGATAGGGTGGGAAGTGGGTGGGGTAATGGGGATAGGGTGGGCAGTGGGTGGGGTAATGGAGATAGGGTGGGAAGTGGGTGGGGTAATGGGGATAGGGTGGGAAGTGGGTGGGGTAATGGGGATAGGGTGGGGGTGGGGTAATGGGGATAGGGTGGGGGGTGCGTGGGGTGATTTGGATAGGGTGGGGAGTGGGCGGGATAATGGGGATAGGGTGGGGAGTGGGTGGGGTAATGGGGATAGCGTGGGGAGAGGGCGGGGTAATGACAACAGGGTGGGGAGTGGGTGGGGTAATGGGGATAGGGCGGGGAGAGGGCGGCGTATTGGGGATAGGGTGGGAAGTGGGCGAGGTAATGGGGATAGGGTGGGGAGTGGGTGGGGTAATGGGGATAGGGTGGGGTATGGGTGGGGTAATGGGGATAGGGTGCGGAGTGGGCGGGGTAATGGGGATAGGGTGGGGAGTGGGTGGGGTAATGGGGATAGGGTGGGGAGTGGGCGGGGTAATGGGGATAGGGTGGGGAGTGGGCGAGGTAATGGGGATAGGGTGGGGAGTGGGTGGGGTAATGGGGATAGGGTGGGGAGTGGGCGGGGTAATGGGGATAGGGTGGGGTGTGGGTGGGGTAATGGGGATAGGTGGGAAGTGGGCGGGATAATGGGGATAGGGTGGGCAGTGGGCAGGGTAATGGGGATAGGGTGGGGTGTGGGTGGGGTATTGGGGATCGGGTAGGGAGTGGGCGGGGTAATGGGGATAGGGTGGGAAGTGGGTGGGGTAATGGGGATAGGGTGGGCAGTGGGCGGGGTAATGGAGATAGGGACGAAACTATCCCCTTCCAGGTAGAGAGCGATGCATCAGACATCGCCCTGGCTGCTACCCTCAACCAGGCAGGCAGACCAGTAGCATTCTTCTCCCGAACCCTCACCGCCTCCGAGATTCGCCACTCTGCAGTCGAAAAGGAGACACAAGCCATTGTGGAGGCTGTGCGGTGCTGGAGACACTACCTAGCCGGTAGGAGGTTCACCCTCGTCACCGACCAACGGTCGGTCGCCTATATGTTCGATAACACGCAACGGGGCAAAATAAAAAATGATAACATTTTGAGGTGGAGGATCGAACTCTCCACCTACACGTACGATATCAAGTATCGTCCAGGGGAGCTCAATGCCCTGTCCCGCAGCACATGCGCCAACGCGCCAACGTGCAGGAGGACCGCCTGCAAGCCATCCACAATGACCTCTGCCACCCGGGGGCTACCCGGCTCGTCCATTTTATCAAGTCCCGCAACCTACCTTACTCAACCAAGGAGGTCAAGGCCATGACCAGGGCTTGCCAGATCAGTGCGGAGTGCAAACCGCACTTCTACCGGCCAGACAAGGTTCGGTTCGTGAAGGCCTCGAGCCCCTTTGAGCGACTGAGCGTGGACTTCAAGGGGCCCCTCCTGTCCACCAATCGTTATGCCTATTTCCTCACCATGATCGATGTGTTCTCCCGTTTCCCATTCGCCATTCCCTGTCCCGACATGACCTCAGCCACCGTGATAAAGGCACTGCACAGCATCTTCACTCTGTTCGGTTTCCCCGCTTATATCCACAGCGACCGGGGTACATCATTCATGAGCGATGAACTGCGTCAGTATCTGCTCAGCAAAGGCATCGCCTCGAGCAGAACGACCAGTTATAACCCGCGGGGAAACGGGCAGGTGGAGAGGGAGAACGCGACAGTGTGGAAGGCTGTCCTTCTGGCCCTACGGTCGAGAAGTCTCCCAGCTACCCGCTGGCAGGAGGTCCTGCCCGATGACCTACACTCCATTAGGTCGCTCCTCTGCACGGCCACGAATGAGACCCCTCACAACCGATTGTTTGTCTTCCCCAGGAAGTCTACCTCCGGGGTCTCACTTCCACCTTGGCTGATGGCTCCGGGACCTGTTCATCTCCGGAGGCACACGAGGAGCCATAAATCGGACCCCCTGGTTGAAACGGTCCGACTGCTCCACGCCAACCCCAGTTACGCCTACGTTGAGTACCCCGACGGCAGGCAAGATACGGTTTCCCTCCGGGATCTGGCACCCGCTGGATTCCCCACTACAGACGCCCCTTCCCGCGCCGCTCCCCTGCAGGACCTGGCGCCCTCTACAACACGCCCCCTCCCGGCTCTACACCCCCTTGGTGAGCACCTACCACACGCCCCTTTACACACCCCGCCGGCACCGGCACCGCTACCCCCGGCCCTGCCTAGTCTCCCTGCCCCGACCCGGACCGAAGCTCCGACCGCAGTGCTCCCGGATGTACCCTCAACCAGGACGTCCGTGCCCGCCGCACCACCGCCCGAACCAAGGAGGTCGTTGAGGATGATCCGGCCACCAAAATGGATGGACCTATGATGGCACTTCACCCCCGCCGGACTCTTTTTTAAACAGGGGGTGAATGTGATGAACGGTTACTGTAACACTGTACCCTTGTCATCATGTAAGGTGATGTCCCCTTTAAGACCGGGCTGGGAACCCTGAGAACTCCGCCTCTGGCTCCGCCCATCTGTGAGCCGTATATAAGGGGCCGCCTTGTGGGCAGTGCAGCAGTTAGCACACGTCTCGGCTCGAGCCTAGTTCTTAGTTTATTAAAGCCTTCTTTACCATTCACACTCTAAGCGTCGTTATTGAGGGTACCACACGTACCGGTCAACCATTCGGTCCATCTCCCGTTGGAAGACCGAGACCCCATTAGTGCCGCCGAATGGAACCCTTAAAAAGTGATAGAGCCGCCCATCTGCTTCAAAGGCAGTGTATTTGCGGTCGCTCGGGCAGATGGGGAGCTGGTGATAGGTGGACTTAAGGTCCACCGTGGAAAAGACCTTGTACTGTGCAATCCGATTGACCATGTCGGATATGCAGGGGGGAGGGTACGCATCCAGCTGCGTGTACCTATTGATGGTTTGACTATAGTCTACGACCATCCTCTGCTTCTCCCCGGTCTTTACAACTACCACCTGAGCTCTCCAGGGAATATTGCTGGCCTGGATTATGCCTTCCCTCAGCAGCCGCTGGACTTCTGACCGGATAAAAGATCGGTCCTGGGCGCTGTACCGTCTGCTCCGAGTAGCGACTGGTTTGCAATCCAGGGTGAGGTTCGCGAACAGGGAAGCCGGATCGACCTTGAGGGTCGCGGGGCTGCAGAAAGTGAGTGGGGGTACAGGGCCGCCAAATTTAAACATTAAACTCTGGAGATTACACTGAAAATCCAACCCCAGGAGTGTGGCAGCGCAGAGGTGGGGAAGGACGTAAAGCCGGTAGTTCTTGAACTCCCTCCTCTGCACCGTGAGGTTCGCGATGCAGAACCCTTTTATCTCTACAGAATGGGACCCTGCCGCCAGAAAATCTTTTTGATTACTCGGGTGGGTCGGAAGGGAACAGCTTCTTACCGTATCGGGATGTATAACACTCTCCGTGCTCCCAGAGTCGATCAGGCAGGGCGTCTCGTACCCGTTTATAAATACTGTTGTTGTTGCTGTTTGGAGCGTTCGGGGCCGCGACTGGTTGAGGGTCACCGAAGCCAGTCGTAGTTGCTGCATCGGGGCATTTTCTTCAGGCCCCGTGGGGCCGCCCATCCCGGGGTCCTTAGCCACCAGCCAAGATGGCGGCATCCACGGGTCGCACACGGTCGGGGGTGGACACGATGGCACCGCCCATCGATCGCACGTTGCCGGAGGAGCACAAAATGGCGGCGCCCATCCCTCCCGCATGTGGTCCGGGACCCAAGATGGCGGGGCCCGTTGGCCGCACATGGATCGCTGGGGGGGGTTGAGTTTGGGGTTCTCCTCCGGAGATTGCAGCTACGCCCCGGGCCTGGCACACTGCTAAAAAGTGCCCCTTTTTGGCGCACCCTTTACAGAGGGCCGAGCAGGCCGGGCAGCACATTCGGGGGTGTTTCCCCTGCCCACAAAAGTAGCTGCGGGGCCCCCTGGGTGACCTGCCGCTCTGGCAGCGCAAGCCTGCGGGGGGGCGGGGGGTCCCGGGGGTTCGGTCACGGTGGGGGTCCACGGTGTCCAAGGGGCTGCCACGCGGTCGGGGGCGTCGGCACGGGCATTCTGCGATGCCACATTGAACGAGGCCGCGAGGGCCCGTCCTCTTTGAGGCCTATTGCGTCTCTTTCCAGCAATCGCTGGCGAATTTGGGATGAGAGCATACCTGCCACGAACGCATCTCGGACCAGTAGTTCTGTGTGTTCGTTAGCCGAACCCGATGGGCAGTTGCAGTTTCTCCCCAGTATTAACAGCGCACTGTGGAATTCGTCCAGCGATTCCCGGGGATTTGCCGTCTCGTCATGAGCTGGTGGTGTGCGTAGACCTGGTTGACGGGCCGAACGTAGATTCCTATCAGCATGGCGAGCGCCGCCTGGAAATTGTCCACGTCCTCTATGAGAGTATAGATTTCCGGGCTCACCCTGGAATGCAGGACCTGCATTTTCTGGTCTTCTGTAGGTATGTCGGGGGCCGTTCGGAGGTATCCATGAAAACACGCTAACCAATGTTTAAAAGTGGCCGCTGAGTCGCAGGCACTCCGGAATGATTCGGAGCTCCATGTCCTTTAAAGTCTGCGTAATAAATTGTAGCACAATCAATCACTCACGAGACGAGAAGGAGTCGAACGATAGCTTTATTACGCAGACTTGTTCCCCAGCAGCACAGTTACAGAATGCGGCTGCTGGGAGAACCCGGGCTCTTATACTCCGCCTTACTGGGTGGAGCCAGCAGGCGGCTGATCCAATCGGGACCCAGTGTCTATCCACCAATAGCTTCTCGGCATCACAGGGTACCTTAATACCTCTAATACATACCACCACACACATAACATTCCACAGATCACACTAACCATTAAATAACAAGGGAACGTCATCATTCCATATTGGTACCAATACAAAGCTACATCAGCTCATTTTCACAAAAAAAACCACCCCTCGCAGGTTCCTCAAAAGAAACGGAGGATAAGCCTGAGAATGAGCTGTCACATCCAGAACTTTGTGGTAGAAATTATTTAGCACAGGGCTAAAGAGCTGGCTTTCAAAGCAGACCCAGGCAGGCCAGCAGCACAGTTCAATTTCCGTACCAGCCTCCCCGAACAGGCGTCGGAATGTGGCGACGAGGGATTTTTCACAGTAACTTCATTTGAAGCCTACTTGTGACTATAAGCGATTTTCATTTCATTTAATCTGTCCATCAATGTGTGACTTCTTCCACGTATCAGTGCCATTTTCCATCCAGGAGCCACAGCTGTGCAGGCCCCTCCCACACGGCCCAATCGCACCAGAACCAAATCCTGGCATCCACACGTACCCCTAGTGCTCAAGGTGCAGTTGAACATCCTTGTCTTCCAGTGTGATTAACCCGTGCTGACATGCCAGTTACATGCAACACTCAGCACACCAACAACAAAAGCATCAGCAACCTGTAAAAGCATTTCTTCAACAGCGTCATCAGGTAGCCCAGTTGGATCAATGTTGCGCGCCAGGTCCTGCAACATCTTCTTGCTTCAAACTGGATTGCCTTCTGGACTCATACGTCCGCCTGAACCCGGTGTTCCAGAACCCACATAGAATTGAAAAAATTGTCTTTCTTTCCGGCTACAGAAAGGGAAGGAACCAGCAACAGCAGCCTCCAGGCATCTGCAGCCACCAGCAGGACAAGCAGCAAACACAACCTGCAGCTGTGAAGTGCTCTCACAACTAACAAGGCCAATTCCTTAATAGCAATAGTCTTCAGCTGTGAAGCGAGAGGCTGCTCCCAGTCAAAGGGAGTTAAAGTGACTTTCTTGCATCTCGCCAAGAATAGGGCTCTTGTCCGTGAAGTGCTTGGTAGGACAGGCAGGCAGCAGCTGTAGTTGCCCCTGTTATGGGTGTCCACAATATTTAAAGATGGCTTGAAGTTCTCACAAACGAAAAGCTCCTCACCCCTCCTCCCTGCCCGTCGCTGGCTCAGGGGATATCCCCACTCTGGAACGCTTCAGGCATGATCCAGAGCTCTCCATCGCGAGTGGGCCGGTTAGATAGGAAACTGATTCACGCCCGGTGCAAATCTCAATTTTGACCTGCCCCACTATTTAACCGATGCGCCCAGATCCGTGCCGGGCGCAGCGAGGTGGCTGAATTGCACCCGACACAGATCGACCATTTGCACGGGCAAACGGGCAGTCGAAAATCGCAGCCTGCAGTGTCAATCTCTTCGAAGCAAAGCTCTACCTTTTGGTTGAACCCCAAACTCCTGCAGACTCGCTCTTCAATCCAGCACATGGGGGCATCGGGAGCATAGTCGGGCAGGTGGGAATGGTAGCCGGGGTGGGGGGGGGGTAAGGGGGTATTCAGGGAGGGGTAGAGGTTGATTGTGGAGTGGGGGTGGGGGGGGCAAGGGGTGTCACTACTATTGCTATTAAGGGTCCGGAGTGGTTTTTAATCCTTCTAACTTTTCCTGGGTAACTATTCTGCTAAGAGACTCGGAACCAGCCAAGCTCTTCGATTTAAATCGGAGTATCGGATTGTTCCCGTGCAGGGTAATTATCCATCGGAGGTTTGAACTTCCCGGGGCAAGTCCTGTGCAGTCGTCACGTGGGGGGTTCCGGGGGTGGGGAGGGTAAGAGCATCTTCGGTGCTACCTCCGGAATACGACTCCACCCCACCCCCGGGCTGTTACGTTCTTGGAAGAACTACAGCAAGAGTGGCGGACGATTCCGTAATTCTCTGTTTCCATCTCCCTGTGAATGCGATAGTCAAATAATGCACTGACTAAATCACTTGACTTCATAATTTATCCAACTGATTGCTTTATAAAAACAAGCAATCAATATCATTGTACTGTAGGTCTCCTTCTGAAGACTTATTTGAATGAATGTTACTGCAACAGATTAATTTCACCCTACACTTGCACCAGTGCCTTGCGAAATAAATGAATCATGTCACCAACAGATTCACAATAAAGAACAATCTTTCATTCATTACTGTTTAATTGAATAGCATCTCTCGACGATCAACTGAAAAGGTATTGTGAATTCAGGGCAATTTCAATAATGTTACACTTCACATTCCACCGCTGGAAGAGAGGCTGGGAGGAAAAATTTTAAAATCCTTTCAATTCCCATTGAAAATAGAGGGAATAAGAATGTAACGCACAGCTGGGGGGACTGTTATAGTAAACAGGGCAAGGAAACAGCTTCATAAATGTGCAGTCAGCCTGTTAACCAGTGAGCGTTTGAGCAGAGTGTTACTTTTCCATACAATCGTAGAATCCCTGGAAGGCAGAAGGAGGCCACTCGGCCCATCGGGTCTGCATCAACCCTCTGACAGAGCCCCCTACCTAGGCCCAAACCCCAGACTGGGCGGGATTCTCCGATCCTGCGCTGGGTCGGTGAATCGCCGGGGGGGGGCCGCGCGAATCGCGTCACGCCGCCCCAACGCCAGGACACGATTCTCCGCAGTGCAGAGAATCGGCGCCATTGGGGCCGGCGTGGTTGGCGCGGCGCCGCGCTCCACGCAGACCCCCCCCCACCCCGCGATACTCTGGCCCGGACGGGCCGAGCGGCCGTAATCAACAAAACAAATCCCGCCGCCGCCGTTCTAACATGCTCCGAGGCGGCGGGACCTCGGCGTTGAAGGGTCCAGGGGTGGCCTGTTGGGGGGGGGGGGGGGGGGGCGGTCCGACCCGGGGGGGAGGTCTCCGATGTGGCCTGGCCCGCGATCGGGACCCCCGATCGGCGGGCCGGCCTCTCTGTCTCCCAGCCTCCTTTCGTCCGCGCCGGCACCTGTTCTCCTGTTGGGTCGGGGCCGGCACTTCCACATGGCAAATCAACAGCCAGTGTTAGAATAACCAGTTCCTGGTGGGCGGCATGGCGACACAGTGGTTAGCACCAGGGACCCGGGTTCAATTCCGGCCTGGGGTCACTGTCGGTGCGGAGTCTGCATGTTTTCCCCGTGTCTGCGTGGGTTTCCTCCGGGTGCTCCGGTTTCCTCCCACAGTCCAAAGACGTGCAGGTTAGGTGGGGGTACTGGGTTACGGGGATAGGGTGGGTGCGTGGGCTTATGTGGGTTGCTCTTTCCAAGAGCCAGTGCAGACGCGATGGGCCGAAAGGCCTCCTTCTACACTGTAAATTCTATGATTCTATGATAATGCAAGGCAGCTTAACCAATACTAAATTACAGCAGGGCTGCCGGCCACCCACACAGAAAGTAACTGTTCCTGCAGCAGTGGATATTGGGACATCAAGAAGCCTGGCCGATCCAGCAACTCCCACACCCTGTCAGTGAATTTTTCAAAAATTGGTTTCCGCTCATGAAGGACCCAAGAAGAGGAAGCTTTGCTCACAAAACAGAAGTCACAGGGAAGAAAGAAATTGCATTTACATGGCGCCTTTCACAGCCACAGGACGGCCCACTGTGCTTTACAGCCAATTCAGCACTTTTGAAATGTGGCCACTGTTTCTGTGTCGGAGATATTGCTGCCAATTTTCACACGGCCAATTTCCCACAAGCAGCCAAGAAATGAAGGACCAGATCTCACCTGCTTAAGTTATTGGTCAAGGGATAAATATTGGCCTGAACTCACTTGCTCTTCTTCTGGTAGTTGGTCGTGGGATCTTCTCCGACAACCTGAGAGAGCAGACTGGGCCCCATCTACAGGACGGCACCTCCAACAGGGCAGCTCGCCCTCAAGACCATCTGCGGAACGTCAGCCAATATTTAACACGTGCACGAAAACAGAATTGAGGAGCTGGATGGGCCAATCGGCCCATCGAGCCTGCTCGGCCATTCAACAGGGGCTGGTTTAGCACAGGACTAAAGAACTGGCTTTGAAAGCAGACCAAGGCAGGCCAGCAGCACGGTTCAATCCCTGTGCCAGCCTCCCCGAACAGGCGCCGGAATGTGGCGACTAGGGGCTTTTTCACAGTAACTTCATTTGAAGCCTACTTGCGACGATAAGCGATTTTCATTTCATTTTTTCAACAAGGTCGTACGCAACCTCAACCCCACATCCCTGCCTACCCTCGATCACCTTTCACTCCCTTGTTAATCAAGAATCTATCTGGTCTATCCTCACCTGTCTTCACTGGGCCACCCCTTATTTTTAAACAGCGGCCCCCCCAGTTCTCGATTCCACACGAAGCGGAAACATCCTCTCCACAACCAGGCCCAGAGCGTACCTGTCTCTATCAAGTTGCCTCTTATTCCAAAGCGCCGCGATTTTGTGTCTGGAGTGGGAGTTGAACTCCGCGAACAGACTCAGCGTCCTATTTTCTCAGAAGTAACTGATTAATTTATGATCGAGATGGGTTTTGTCACAACCCACCACAAGTGGGAGCGCTGTTGCAACAACGCTGGGGATTTATGAGGCTCATTGTCAAAACCTTGCTAAAAACTCTCCTACATCCGCGCTAGTTCGTCACCTAATCTTTCATGGACAAACAACGCTATTTTTCAGAATTACACTCTGTAACCTTTTGGAAACATTGGGCAGGTGCTGGTGGGATTATTTTAATCGATTCATCCAACTACGTTATTCCTTCATGAGATGTCAGCATTGGTGGAAAAAACAGCAGGCGGGGTTCTCTGATCCTGAGGCTAAGTATTGACGCCGTCGTAAACGCCGTCGCGTTTCCCGACGGCGTCAACAGGCCCCCAGGAGCGGCGATTCTGAGCCCTACAGGGGGCCAGCACGGCACTGGGACGACCCGCGTCGCTCCAGCTGCCGATACCACCGTCTAACGGGCGCCGCGGGTCTGCGCATGCGCGCTGCGACCGTCGCAATTGCGCGCATGCACGGTGGCTTACTTACTTCTCCGCGCCGGCCCCAACACAACACGGCGTAGGGCTACAGGGGCCGGCGCGGAGCAAAAGAGGCCTCCATCCCGAGAGACCAGTCCGCCGATTGGTAGGCCCCGATCGTGGGTCAGGCCACAGCAGAGGGACCCCCAAGGGTCGGAGCCCCCCCCCCCCCCCAGGCCACCCCAGAGAGGGTGCCCGCCAAGGTCCCGCCGGGTAAGACCAGATTTGTTTTGCAGCCACTCGGCCCATCCCGGGCGGAGAATCGCCGGGGGGGGGGGGAGGGAGGGGGGGGGGGCGGGGGGGGGGCATGGAGCGGCCCCCAACCGGTGCCGCGCCGGAGCCAGTGGCGCCGATTCTCCGCTCACCGGAGAATCGGCAGACCGGCGTCGGGGCGGCGTGTCTCCGACCTGGCCTGGCCTGAGATAATCCCGCCCAGCATTTACTCCCCACCGCTAATTGCCCCTTGAGACGATGGTGGTGAGCTGCCTTCTTGAACCCACTGCGTTCGAGGTGGGGTAGGTACACCCACAGTGCTGTTAGGGAGGGAGTTCCAGGATTTTGACCCAGTGACAGTGAAGGGACGGCTGATATATTTCCCAGTCAGGGTGGTGAGTGGCTGGGAGGGGAACCTCCAGGTGGTGGGGTTCCCAGGTATCTGCTGCCCTCGTCCTTCTCGGTGGTACAGGTAACGGGATTGGAAGGTGCTGTGGGAGGAGGCTTGGTGAGTTGCTGCAATGTTACAGCGCAGGAACGCCTTGATCTCCAACCAATGAGAAAAGAGATCACTTGCATTTCGATAGCGCATTTCGCAACCTTCGGGCTTTGAGCCGCAGAGCCAGTGAGGTACTTTTGAAACGTGGTCCCTGCTCTAGTGTCGGAAACACGGCGACCCATTCACACACAGAAATCTGCCACACACAGCAGCAAAATAAATGGTCGGGTAATCTGTGTTTAGCGACAAAAGCAGAATAATGGAATTGCTGGAAATCCAAATACAGGCAGAAGTTGCTGGAGTAATGCGTAAAACTGCGTCTGTGAAGAGACGATGACAGAGGTTGGAATTTTACGTCCTTGCCTCCCAAGCCCCACCTCTGGGAAAGGCAAGCTGAGGGATGAGGTTGGTAAAATTCTGTGCCATAACATGGGATGCCACTTCCGCTGCGTCGCTTCCTGCACTGGTAATTTGTGGTGGGAACTGTGTTGGGTGGCCCTGCCCTCGGTGAGCCTCCTTCACTTGCTGTTGATGTTGTACCAGTGGCGTGTGATGCCAACTCCAAGTGGCGAAGCCATCAGGTGAACTCTGGTGCCCTTGTCTCGCTCTGTGGGGTCCTGCCTGTTCTGACACCCTGCGCCCGATGGAGGTCCCCCACTATACTCCATGACCTGCTTGTTCCACCCACCCGTGCCCCAGTCGCCTGCGCCCCTAATAGCAGCAACCCACCTCCCTTGATCGGGTCTTGGTGCCTGGCCCTGGTGAAACCTGCCGGTTTACCGTGTTATTTGGCTACATTGATCCTTGTGGGGAACGGGTCAACTCCCTCCTAACGTATATCAAAGACAGTGAATTGACAAGGGACCGGTTGCAAAGATAAATTGGAAAGGGCTAGAGGGGAGCAAGGTGATGATATGCATAAGCAGTTATGTATAGAGTGAAAGACAAGACCTCCGACCAGCAGGTGTCAGTAGAGAACAACCACGTGACACTGTTACCTCAGGGAGTTCGTAGATGGTCTTTGTTGTGGATAGTCACAATTTTTAGTAGCTCGTAATTAATTTGTTATGGTTAGAAGTTTCGATAATATTCTTACAATCATCTTAACCATGCAATTGTTAAATAATAAAACATTAATTAGTCTAAGAACTAAATGTTCTTTAGTGCATTTATTACAAAGGCCAAGTTCCAGAACATAGAACATAGAACACACAGTGCAGAAGGAGGCCATTCAGCCCATCGAGTCTGCACCGACCCACTGAAGCCCTCACTTCCACCCTATCCCCATAACCCCTCTTAAACATTTTTTGGTCACTAAGGGCAATTTATCATGGCCAATCCACCTAACCTGCACATCTTTGGACTGTAACAGGCTGTAGTAAAATTCCAAAAGGTTCAAACAAGTGCGAGAACAATCGAACTCCAACTCTGCTTCACCTCACTTACAACCGGATTTGGGCGATACAATGGAGGAAAATCCAACTTGAATCATGGAACCAGAATGTTTACAGCACAGAAGGAGGCCATTCAGCCTGTTATGTTTGTACTGGCTCCCTGCAAGAGTAACTCAGCGACTCCCACCTGCTCACCTTTCCTACATAACCCTGCAAACATCTCCAAGTTCAGGTCAATCCTTCATTGCTCAAAAGTAAATGTTTTGAATTTACGGAGTAACTCACCACCTGACCCCCCCCCCAAAGCCTGTCCATCTACAAGACAGAAGTCTGGAGTGTGATGGAAATAATCATCACCTGAAGAAGGAGCAGCGCTCCGAAACTAGTGATTCCAAACAAACCGGCTGTACTTTAACCTGGTGTTGTAAGACTTCTTACTGTCGTCACCCCAGTCCAACGCCGCATCTCCACATCCTGGCTTAAAAGGGGAAAGCAAGGGAAGGAAATAAAAATAGTTTAGGGAGGGAATCCCTTGCGGCGGGCACGGTGAGACAGTGGTTAGCACTGCTGCCTCATGGTGCCGAGGACCGGGGTTCGATCCCGGCCCTGGGTCACTGTGCGTGTGGAGTTTGCACATTCTCCCCGTGTCTGCGTGGGTCTCACCCCTACAACCCAAAGGGTAGCTGGATTGGACACGCTAAATTGCCCCTTAATTGGAACAAAAAGGGAGGGAATTCCAGAGCTTGGGGCCTTAACAACTGAAGGCACAGCCACCAGTGGTGGAGTGATCAAAATCGGGATGGGTCAAGAGGTCAGGCTAGGTGGAGCACTGGGATTGAACGTGGAGCTGAAGGAGGTAACAGAGGGAGGACGGGAACAAAGTATCCATCGGTTCATTGGAAAGCGAAGATGAGAATTTCAAAATCGAGTTTGTGATGGACCCAGAACAGGGCTTGGTGCCATTTAAGTTACAGGCAACGATAGTTTTGGACAAACTCTCGTATCTGAAGGGTGAGTAGAACATTGGAATAGTCAAGTCTGTAGTATAAGGGGTTAATTCTAACTGTGTAATACGCTAATCTAATACTGTGTCAGCACCACAGGAAGTGTTGCCACATCAAGGGTGGGATTTTCCGACCCCGCACCGGGTCGGAGAATCGCCGGGGGTCGGCGCAAGTCCCGCCCCCGCCGTCCTCCAAATTCTCCGGCCCCCCCAAAAATCGGCCCGCCATGAGTCGTGCCGCCCGCCTCGGAGAATGGCGGGGTCCGGCGCGACTCAATGGGCCCCGGGGCTGCCCGAATTCTCCGTCCCGCGATGGGCCGAAGTCACGCCAGTTTTATGCCAGTCCCGCCGGTGTAAATTGGAGTAGGTCCTTACCGGCGGGACCTGGCAGCGCGGGCGGTCTCCGGGGTTCTTGGGGGGGCGTGGGGGGATCTGGCCCCGGGAGGTGCCCCCACGGTGGCCTGGCCCGCGATCGGGGCCCACCGATCTGCGGGCGGGCCTGTGCCGTGGGGGCACTCTATTGTTCCGCACTGGCGGCTGGAGCAGTCCGCCATTGCCGGTGCGGACACTAAGCCCTCTGCACATGCGCGAGGATGATGCCAGCACACGCTGGCACTCCCACATATGTGCCAACTCGCGCCGGCCGGCGGAGGCCCTTCGGCGCTGGTTGGAGTGGTGGCAAGCCCTTTCCCGCCAGCCGGCAGGGCGCAAACCACTCCGGGGCGGGCCTAACCCCTGAAGGGGCGGAGGATTCCGCATCTTTGGGGCGGCCCGACGCCGGAGTGGTTCACGCCGCTCTGTCCCGCCGGAGTTGCCCGCCCCGCCAAATACGGCAGAATCCCGCCCTAAATGTTTGCTCTCTCTTGCAACCTCATGTAAGATGTAGCCAGCACTGTAAGATATTTCCATAACGTTCTGGTATTCTATACCTCTGGCAGACTCAGTAAATATCCTGGGCGAGATTCTCCGACCCCCCCGCCGGGTTGGAGAATCGCCGGGGGCTGGCGTGAACCCCGCCCCCGCCGGTTGCCGAAGTCTCCGGCACCGGATATTCAGCGGGGGCGGGAATCGCGCCGTGCCAGTTAGCGGGCCCCCCCGCGTGATTCTCCGGCTCGGATGGGCCGAAGTCCCGCCGCTAAAATGCCTGTCCCGCCGGTGTAGATTAAACCACCTACCTTACCGGCGGGACAAGGCGGCGCGGGCGGGCTCTGGGGTCCTGGGGGGGGGGCGCGGGGCGATCTGGCCCCGGGGGGTACCTCCACGGTGGCCTGGCCGCGATCGGGGCCCACCGGTCCGCGGGCGGGCCTGTGCAGTGGGGGCACACTTTTCCTTCCGCCTTCGCCACGGTCTCCACCATGGCGGAGGCGGAAGAGACTCTCTCCACTGTGCATGCGCGGGACTGCCGTCAGCGGCCGCTAATGCTCCCGCGCATGCGCAGCCCGGAGATGTCATTTCCGCGCCAGCTGGCGGGGCACCAACGGCCTTTTTCGACAGCTGGCGGGGCGGAAATTCGTCCGGTGCCGACCTAGCCCCTCAATGTTGGAGCTCAGCCCCCAAAGATGCGGAGCATTCCGCACCTTTGGGGCGGCGCGATGCCCGACTGATTTGCGCCGTTTTGGGCGCCAGTCAGCGGACATCTCGCCGTTTCCGGAGAATTCCGCCCCCTGTCTTAGTCGAACAACACGAAGACTATTATATGGTGGCAGCGAATTAAAGAACAGTTATGGAAGTGGACCAGGACTGATTGGCGCCGGTTGCAGCCTTCCTGGGGAGGCTGGAGGTTGTCGTGAGGCTCGCCTGGAGGCCTCCCCCGCCATTCACCGGCGCGCAAGCCTGAGCCCAAAACGTGGCTGAATATTCGCCCCCATATGTTTCTCCCCACTCCCTGGTTTTTGTGGACTTTCTTTTGGGAAATCTCTCTGCAGATCCCTGCGTCCAGCTCCTTCTGGCACCAGCTTACAACAAACTCAACAGTTCTTTCTGTCCTAGTGTGGGCCCTGGTTGCTAAGCAACAGCCTAGTTTTTCTTTAAACCCAGTTTGCTTTCACATCGCAAACCCTAATTACTATGCATACATCTAAACCAATTGCAGTCATTAACTCTTTCAATTAGAGAAATACAAGATTAAACTTGCTTAAAGCTATACCCTATTTCTAACACCCACAAATACAAATATAGATTATTTTGTGTCCGCAAGTAGATGAAGTCCACACCGAGTTGAGTGGAATCAAAAGGCTTATTTCAGAGCTTTAGCTACACGATATATATATATTTTTAATTCATTTACGGTATGTGGGTGTTGCTGGTTAAGCCAACATTTGTTGCCCATCCCTAGTTGCCATTCAGAAGGTGGTGGTGAGCTGTCTTCTTTAACTGCTGCAGTCCCTGAGGTGTAGGTACACCCACTGTGCTGTTAGGGAGGAATTCCAGGATGCTGCCGCAGCGACTGTGAAGGAACGGCGATATACTTCAAAGTCAGGGTGGTGAGTGACTTGGAGGTGAGCCTCCAGGTGGTGGGGTTCCCAGGTATCTGCTGCTCTTGTCCGTCTAGATGGTAGTGGTCGTGGGTTTGGAAGGTGCTAAGGAACCTTGGTGAGTTCCTGCAGTGCATCTTGTAGACGGTGCACACGGCTGCCACTGTTCGTTGGTGGTGGAGGGTTTGAATGTTTGTGGAGGGGGAGCAATCAAGTGGGGCTGCTTTGTCCTGGATGGTGTTCAGCTTCTTGAGTGTTGTTGGAGCTGCACTCATCCAGGCAAGTGGAGAGTTTTCCATCACACTCCTGACTTGTCCCTTGCGATAATACCAATCCGAGTGAGTGTCAGCTGTTACCCAGCCAACTGGCCGATTTTATACCAGAAACTATTCTTCAGCCGCCCCGCTTCCTCAGCGGGGGCGGTGCGTAAAAATTCGGCATGTCCAAACTGACTCATACCAACATTTACAGATGCACCATAGAAAGCATCCTATCTGGCTGCATCACAGCCTGGTATGGCAACTGCTCGGCCCAAGACCGCAAGAAACTTCAGAGAGCTGTGAACACCGCCCAGTCCATCACACGAACCTGCCTCCCATCCTTTGACTCCATCTACACCTCCCGCTGCCTGGGGAAAGCGGGCAGCATAATCAAAGACCCCCCCCCCCACCCCCGGCTTACTCACTCTTCCAACTTCTTCCATTAGGCAGGAGGTACAAAAGTCTGAGAACACGCACAAACAGACTCAAAAACAGCTTCTTCCCCGCTGTTACCAGACTCCTAAATGACCCTCTTATGGGCTGACCTCATTAACACTACACCCCTGTACGCTTCACCCGATGTCGACATCTATGTATTTACATCGTGGACCTTGTGTTGCCCTATTATGTATTTTCTTTTTATTTTATATCATTTTCATGTACTAAATAATCTGTTTGAGCTGCTCACAGATAAATACTTTTCACTGTGCCTCGGTACACATGACAATAAACAAATCCAAATCCATACTCCCCGAAGGATTCTGTGAAGACCAGATCCCGGACGCCATAGGTATCGGCTGGACCTGGATTCTAACATATTATTTAAAACTATCTCTGTTCCCTGACAGAAGAAAATTGTCCTTCTGTTCCTTCCGTTACTGGTATTCATGAGGAAATAATGAGTCTGAAACTTGCCTGCCTCTGAACACAGGTTTGTTTCCTCTAAGGGCACAGACTATTCCAGTTATTGCTCGATGTCCTAGTGGAGAAAAACAGGACAAGCTTCCGGGGATAATGCTGCCTTTATGTGTGCCGCTTGTGGTCTGAGACCGTTCGTGCCACCGCCCTTTGCAGGCTCTCCCCATTGGTGTAGCTGCACAAACTGAAGGGCGGCATAGGTCGGGAAAGCGAGGGCTGGACAGAGAGCAGCCGCCAGGCCTGACACGGGAGCCCAGCCGCGGGTACCTTGTCTGGCATTTGCCTCGTCAACGTTCAGTACCGACAGTCGATTCAACGTTTCCTTCTTCTCAATTCTGAACCCTTCGAGGGGCAGAGTACCCTCGTCCGTCCCCGTGCCCTGGGTACCATCTGCCTCCTTGCTCAAGACGTCCAACAACACCAAGAATATCATACATTCCAGAGGAACCGAAAGGGGGTTGGGCGATGGTCTCGGCAGCGGGTGCGGCGAGACAGGGCCACAAGAAAATAGCGACGTCCATCTCTTGTTGCTTTTCATTCAAGCAAAGCCAAACTGTGGCTCTGATACGGGAAGAAAAGTCATTTAAAATGAACTTCCCAAGTTGAAGCAGATCCCACACAATTGGTGAGGCAGCAGGGTGAACTTAAGGCCAAAATCAAATTTCAGATTTTCACGCCACGCGCATCAATCAGGAGTGCAAAGTGATTTATAGCGTCAGGATAACGTCTGAACCAGATTACTACACTCTAATTCACTGAGAAATATCTATTATCTTCTCTGCATGAATAGATAAATCAAATCCTTGTAATTCTGTTGGTTGACAGGGCCGTTAATAAATGGATGGAAACTATTTGACAACCCTCATGATAACTGCTCCAGCATATTTTATATTGAAAAGAGGATATGCAAAATTCATTGTTATCATTTACATCTCAGTGATCATTACTCCCACCACGGTGTTCAATGAAGTAAGAGGGGAGACTGTGAACCTCCTCTACATTTTATACCTCGGAGCTATGCATAGATGACACCAGTTTCCAGGGTGTGCAGGAACTTAATTTACCCCGCCTTAAAATACCCCTGCAATCAGGAAATGTCTGCACCATGCTTATCCCAGCTCACAATTCTTGCAACTGTCATTTTCCTTTGCTTTGAGTCAACTTCTTTTTTTTTTTAATTAAAGTTTTGCAAAGTTTTTCATAATAAATAGTAATACTCCTAACACAGCAAAATAGAGTGAACATTAACATAGTGCAAAAAGAGAATATACAGCTTTGAGTCAACTTAACCAATCAAGCACAGAGCCTAGATCAGTTACCAGACTCATACGCTCAACGACCGAACAACTGGACAGCTCATGGGGAGCATTCACACCAGCATGGACCAGTTGGGCCGACATGGTAGCACAGTGGTTAGCACTGTGGCTTCACAGTGCCAGGGTCCGGGGTTCCATCCCCGGCTTGGGTCACCCTCTGTGAGGAGTCTGCACATTCTCCCCGTGACTGCGTGGGTTTCCTCCGGGTGCTCCAGTTTCCCCCCCCCCCCCCACAAGTCCCGAAAGGCGTGCTTGCGAGGCGAATTGGACATTCCGAATTCTCCCTCGGTGTACCCGAACAGGCGCCGGAATCTGGCGACGAGGGGATTCTCACAGTAACGTCACTGTGGTGTCAATGTAAGCCAACTTGTGACTATAAAGATTATTATTATTATTATTATTATGGCCCATCTCTGTGTTGTGAAATTCTATGTCGTGAAAATCTGTGGAAACTAAGGACGTGCAAAATTGACAATCAAGACTATTTCTGACAATTCAATTCCATGAATTTGGCAATCCTCATGCCCCTTTAATTACATATATATATAATTGTACACAGCTTTCTAACTGCTGTTAACATTATTTGCCCAGTTGGAAGCATGTTTCCACAGCACAGACACGTTTACAGGGAAGCGTGTTCAAGTTGATGCAAAGGGTCTGTTGCAGAATGTGAAGGGTATTTGTAAACACAGTAACAGCAGCCCCTGGAGAGCGATGTCGGAAGCACCCTCGGTTGCCTTGCGTGAGTTGTGCAGGCGGTGACAAAAATGAAGCATGTTTGTCTGCGCTGGTCCATCGATTGTTTTATTTACTGTACACAATACACAAGGTTAACACTGTCAGCGATCTCGGCAAGGTGCCGGAATACAGATTCCAGCAACCAAGGCTGCAACAACGCTGGGATCGATAACCTGACAAGAACCCTGCACAGTTTTATCACGGAATTGTTACAGTGCAGAAGGAAGTCATTCAGCCCATCGTGTCCACGCCAGCTCTCCAAACAAGTAATATGGCTGAGTGCCCATTCGCCTGCCTCTTTTCCGCCCGCTTACCATTGTTTCCATTCAAACAATCATCTAACGCCCTCTTGACCGCCTCGATTGAACCTGCCTCCACCACACTTCCAGGCCGTGCATTCCAGACCCCAACCACTTTCAGCGTGAGAAGGTTTTGATTCTGTACAAGCGAGAACCGGTTCTCCCTGTCTGCTCTGTCCCGCCCCATCATAGTTTTAAACATCTCTATCGAATCTCCTCTTAGCCTTCTATTCTCCAAGGAGAACTGTGCTAACCTCTACAATCTGGCTCCGTCACTGAAGTTTCTCATGCCTGGAACCAGGCTCGTAAACCTCTCCTGCACTCTCTCTCTCATGTGTTCACGTCCTTCTTATAGTGTGACGTCCAGAACTGTGCTCAATATTCCAACTGAGGTGCTTCAAGGAGAGAAACAAGACAGACAGCAAGACCAGTCCACGCTAATGTTTATGCTCCACATGTTCCTCCTCCCATGTTTTTTCACCCCATTTCATCAACATAGTCCCGTCCTCGCCCTCATCTTTAGTGAACCTTTCCTTAAATCCAACAACCCGATTCACGTAAACTATCCCCCGTGGTAGCAAGTTCCACATTCGTATCACTCTAGGGTAACACTTGGAGTTAATTGCATTGCAATGTCTTGGTTTAAAATCCTCAAACAAGGGCAGCACGGCATCATAGAGAGCATCCTATCGGGCTGCATCACAGCCTGGTATGCCAATTGCTCAGCCCAGGACCGCAAGAAACTTCAGAGAGTCGTGAACACCGCCCAGTCCATCACACGAACCTGCCTCCCATCCATTGACTCCATCTACACCTCCCGCTGCCTGGGGAAAGCGGGCAGCATAATCAAAGACCCCTCCCACCCAGCTTACTCACTCTTCCAACTGCCGGTGTCTATGTATTTACATTGTGGACCTTGTGTTGCCCTATTATGTATTTTATTTATTTATTTTTTTTTTTCATGTACTTAACGATCTGTTGAGCTGCTCGCAGAAAAATACTTTTCACTGTACCTTGGTACAGGTGACAATAAACAAAATCCAATCCAATGCAGAGGAACTTCCAGCTGGAGGTTCCCCACTACGACACTCACCACCCTGACTTG
The DNA here is from genome assembly GCF_047496885.1 of Scyliorhinus torazame. Classification (NCBI taxonomy): domain Eukaryota; kingdom Metazoa; phylum Chordata; class Chondrichthyes; order Carcharhiniformes; family Scyliorhinidae; genus Scyliorhinus; species Scyliorhinus torazame. The sequence goes on along the minus strand of NC_092717.1, from coordinate 240,534,449 downwards.
GAAATATATCGGCCGTTCCTTCACTGTCTCTGGGGCAAAATCCTGGAACTCCCTCCCTAACAGCACAGCGGTCTGGACAAGTAGAGAGGGGTAAACTGTTGCCATCGGCGGAAGGGTTGAGAACAAAAAAAGGCTCCGGGTAAGGCAATTGGTCGAAGAAGCGACAGCGACATGAGGAAAATCTTTCACATGCAGCGAGTGGTTAGGATCTGCAATGAACTGCCTGAGGCTGTGGTAGACACGGATTAAATAGAGGCATTCCAGCGGGAATTAAATTCTTATCTGAAGGGGAAGAATGTGCGCGGTTATGGGGGGAAGGTGGGGGTGTGCACCAGGTGAATCGTACCTTTGGGGAGCTGGCATAGATGTGGCGTGCCGAATGGCCTCCTTCTGTGCTGTGATTGTGCGATTAATGTTGCAGGATTTATGACATTTTGTGCATATTTTATCCATCCTCTTTAGAATTCTATGGGAGCCCGGAGCAGGATTCTCTGTCCATGCACACCCCAGCGTGGTGAATGGGCGATTTGACTGAGCGCCAAATTCTCCGTCCTCACTAGGAGCGGTAACGGGACGGACTCTGTACGGAGAATCCCGGCTCGTGCGCCACATTCACTATCTTGACTGAAAGCAGACTGGATCTGACAATCACGATTTAGATTTGGGCAATTTATGCAGGGTATTGCCATGAATTTTTTCATCAAAACGAACCAGGAAAAAAAGTGGGAAACGAGCAAGATTGTCTTTAAAAATCATGTACCTATCGATTTTATTTCAGCGATGTTTCGCGATATTTAATAGTACTTAAATAAGCATTGGTGCGATCGATATTCAGGTTAAAGCTAATCATTGAAAGAAGATCAATCTCCTTTAACAAGTGTGATTAACTTTGCAACATCTTTGTGACTTTCTAACCACGGTTCTGTTCTCTAGATTCTGGATTCAAATCCCGGCCCAGAAACAAAGGGCGGGATTCACCATCGGCCGAAGCTGAAATCGCGAAAGGCGATTAGGCGGAGAATAGCCTCTGACGGCAAAATCGTGGGAGGCGCCGGTTTGACGCCAAATTGGGATCCACTGGGATGCCGAAAATGGCGTAAGTGCCTCGTTGGCCGCACGGCGTTGGCATAGCATTAGCAGGCCTAACCCAGCACGGTAGCACAGTGGTTAGCACAGTTGCTTCACCGCTCCAGGGTCCCAGGTTCGATTCCCGGCTTGGGTCACTGTCTGTGCGGAGTCTGCACGTTCTCCCCGTGTCTGCGTGGGTTTCCTCCGGGTGCTCCGGTTTCCTCCCACAGTCCAAAGATGTGCAGGTTAGGTGGATTGGCCGTGATAAATTGCCCATAGTGTCCAAGAAGGTTAGGTGAGGTTTCTGGGTTACGGGGATAGCGTGTAGGCATGGGGCTTAAGTAAGATGCTCTTTCCAAGGGGCGGTGCAGAGGTGATGGGCTGAATGGCCTCCTTCTGCACTGTAAGTTCTATGACCCTCTATTCTCCGGGGCCTCCGCGATGCTCCGCCTCCGATGGGCCGCGTTCCCAACAGCGCGGTTCACTTGTGGTTTCAAAAATCGCGAACCTGGCGTTGCGGCTGCTGGGAGAGAGAGAGAGAAGAGGTAGGACACGGAGTGGAATGACTGCGGGCTGCCGGCCCGGACACCAGCCGCGCAGCCAGGGGTGCCCCCCCCACAGAACTGGACACCGACCGCCATTATGGCGGCCATCTTGCTGCGCACCCACTGACCCTGGTTCTGCTCAGTGACACTGGACGTATGGGTGCACCAACTCCCACACCCCATCAGACAGAGCACCAAGGCAGGTTGTAACAGTGGTAACAGGTGCTTATTGTGAACGGGCCCTAACATTACATCTAGGGGGGTTCCCCAGATGGTACAGCAGGAGGGGAGGCAGCCTGCTGTGATTCCTGCCCTGTGACAAGGGTCCCCATTGGCGCACGTCTCCTGGGGCACCCCGGCCTGGATGGGAGTTGGGTGGGGAGTCTGAGGCGCTGAGGTGTTCCGGCACATCCCCTGCGGGAGTCACCGGCATGGGCCCCATCACCTCCTCCTCTCTCGGGGTGTCCGATGACCCCCGGGCTACTCCATGGGGCGGGGGTGCGAGAGGAGCCATCCCCTGAGGCCCCCCCCCCCCCATCACCTGGCGCTGCCAGGCCTGGAAGCCCGCTCTGGACTCGACCAGAGTCTGAACATTCGCAGACATAGAGCACAGGGAGTGGGCCATCTCGCCTGGAACTGCACCACTTCACGCTGCGACTGTGCCACCACCCCGTGGGTCTGTGCCACGTCAGCCAGTGACTCGGCCGTGTCCCTCTGGGTCAGGGCCACCTCCCTCTGGGACTGGGCCACCTCCCTCAGTGTCTGCGCCACATCGGCCAGCGCCTGGGCAATGCCACCCACGTTCCCAGCCCTGGTGTCCTGTGACTGGGCCATGCTTAGGAGCTCCGCTGCAATGCCCAGCTGGCTCTGGCACATCGCTGCCTGTGAGAGGGTGGCCCTGCCCCGGGCCTCGGCCAGCGTCTGCACAGAATGCCCAGGCTGTGGGCACGCTGATCCATAGCCCAAACCATCGTTACTAATGCCTCCACCGCCGACGTCACCGCTGCGATATCAGCCAGGGTGGCACGCACGGCCGGAACCACTTCCTGCTCCTGCACACGGATGGACCCCTCCACCTGCGCCCGCAGGTGCTGGATGACGGCCATCATCCCCTCCTGTAGACACTGGGTCTCTGCCTGCATCTGCACTGTGGCTGGAACTGGATGTTCCAGGAGCCCGGGGCACATCTGGGCGGCAGCTGGTTCCTGGGGGGGGGGGGGGGGGGTGAGGGTGGTGTGAGGGTGAGCGTGTGGGGGTGAGGGTGGTGTGGGGGTGAGGGTGTGGAGTGTGGTGGTGAGGGTGTGGAGTGTGGGGGTGAGGGTGGTGTGGGGGTGAGGGGTGTGGGGATGAGGGGTGTGGGGGTGAGGGTGGCGTGGGGGTGAGTGGTGTGGGGATGAGGGTGGCGTGGGGGTGAGGGGTGTGGGGGTGAGGGTGGTGTGGGGGTGAGGGGTGTGGGGATGAGGGTGGCGTGGGGGTGAAGGGTGTGGAGTGTGGGGGTCAGGTGGGGGTGAGGGGGTGGAGTGTGGGGGTGAGGGTGGCGTGGGGGTGAGGGTGTGGAGTGTGGGGGTGAGAGTGGCATGTGGGTGAGGGTGTGGAGGGTGGGGTGAGGGTGGCATGGGGGTGAGGGTGTGGAGTGTGGGGGTGAGGGTGGCATGGGGGTGAGGGTGTGGAGTGTGGGGGTGAGGGTGGCGTGGGGGTGAGGGGGTGGAGTGTGGGGGTGAGGGTGGCGTGGGGGTGAGGGGGTGGAGTGTGGGGGTGAGGGTGGTGTGGGGGTGACAGAGGGGGGGTCTCGACACATGTGACATGGGGATCCGCAACTAAGCAGGGTCTCACTTCCTCGCGCACTGCCCAACTCCACCTCGGCGATCTCCTTTTCCTCGGGGCCACCGGCCATGTTCAGGGCCTTCCTCTGCCGGGGGGGGCTGGCATGGGTGCTAGCATGTGGGGCAGGGTGGGGTTTCGGCAGTCCCCCGGTGGGGAAGGGCTGGGTTACGGGTGTGTGTGGGGGGAGTGGGTTAGTGCCAGGGGCACAGCGCTGCTTACTCACCCTGGCCGTCCCTAGGAGGTCATGGAGTTTCTGCTGGCCATAAGAACATAAGAACTAGGAGCAGGAGTAGGCCATCTGGCCCCTCGAGCCTGCTCCGCCATTCAATGAGATCATGGCTGATCTTTTGTGGACTCAGCTCCACTTTCCGGCCCGAACACCATAACCCTTAATCCCTTTATTCTTCAAAAAACTATCTACCTTTATCTTGAAAACATTTAATGAAGGAGCCTCAACTGCTTCACTGGGCAAGGAATTCCATAGATTCACAACCCTTTGGGTGAAGAAGTTCCTCCTAAGCTCAGTCCTAAATCTACTTCCCCTTATTTTGAGGCTATGCCCCCTAGTTCTGCTTTCCCCGACCAGTGGAAACAACCTGCCCGCATCTATCCTATCTATTCCCTTCATAATTTTATATGTTTCTATAAGATCCCCCCTCAACCTTCTAAATTCCAACGAGTACAGTCCCAGTCTACTCAACCTCAACCTCTCCTCGAAATCCAACCCCTTCAACTCTGGGATTAACCTAGTGAATCTCCTCTGCACACCCTCCAGCGCCAGTACGTCCTTTCTCAGGTAAGGAGACCAAAACTGAATACAATACTCCAGGTGTGGCCTCACTAACACCTTATACAAATGCAGCATAACCTCCCTAGTCTTAAACCCCATCCCTCTAGCAATGAAGGACAAAACTCCATTTGCCTTCTTAATCACCTGTTGCACCTGTAAACCAACGTTTTGCGACTCATGCACGAGCACACCCAGGTCTCTCTGCACAGCAGCATGTTTTAATATTTTATCATTTAAATAATAATGCCTTTTGCTATTATTCCTACCAAAATGGATAACCTCACATTTGTCAACATTGAATTCCATCTGCCAGACACTAGCCCATTCACTTAGCCTATCCAAATCCCTCTGCAGATTTCCGGTATCCTCTGCACTTTTTGCTTTACCACTCATCTTAGTGTCGTCTGCAAACTTGGACCCATTGCCCTTGGTCCCCAACTCCAAATCATCTATGTAATTACATGTAATCACATGATACCTGATGGATTGGTGAAAACAGATTCCATCAGAACTGTTCATTCGTAGAAACATACATAGAAAATAGGAGCAGGAGGAGGCCATTCGGCCCCTCGAGCCTGCTCCGCCATTCATTATGATCGTGGCTGATCATCAAGTTCAATACCCTGATCCTGCCTTCCCCCCCATATCCCTTGATCCCTTTAGCCCTAAGAGCTATATCTAATCCCTTCTGATATCACACAATTATTTGGCCTCAACTACTTTCTGTGGGAGTGAATTCCACAGATTCACCGCTCTCTGGGTGAAGAAATTTCTCCTCACCTCAGTCCTAAAAGGTTTACCCCTTATCCTCAATCTATGATCTCCTAGTTCTGGACTCCCCCACCATCGGGAACATTCTTTCTGAATCTACCCTGTCTAATCCTGTTAGAATTTTATAAGATTCTATAAGATCCCCTCTCACTCTTCTAAATTCCAATGAATATAATCCTAACCAACTTAGTCTCTCTTCATACGTCAGTCCCGGCATCCCAGGAATCAGTCTGGTAAACCTTCGCTGCGCTCCCTCCAGAGCAAGAACATCCTTCCTCAGATAAGGAGACCAAAACAGCACACAATGCTCCAGGTGTGGCCTTACCAAGGCCCTGTACAATTGCAGTAAAACATCCCCATTCCTCTCGCTGTGAAGGCCAATTCAAAGGTGGAGTTTTGAGGAGAAGCCTGATGTGGACTGGATACAAATGGACTGAACTTGGAAAATTCCATCAGCACACCCAATAGCAGCAGCCAAGCTGACCTGGTTATCTGCCGACATGGATTTTTGGGGTTGGGGGTGGAGTAAGTCTCCCCCTATTTCCCGTCAATGGCTCCATTGATCCATGGGGCGAAAGGGTTAATCAGTGCGGGATGCCGTCACTCTGAGTTCAGACAAGGCCTCCAATGCACTGATCGATTCAGCTGATTTCCAAGGCCCTGCGCAGGTGCCGACACAGGCATTTACAGGAACGTTGAGTACTCACAGAATACATTAGCAAACTCTCGCCAAAAGCTCGTTTTCATAGCTGTGCTGTTATTTATTAATGGCACGTAATGGCTTTGTAAAAGAAGGTAACAGGGAAAACTACTCCAGTTAAATTATTGATGTAAATGGTACATACATCAGACAAATAATGGGTGGTCCGTGTATTGTTCCCAGCTGGTAATTAATTTACGCAGCAAGAGACCTCGCAGTTAATTATAACCTTCTTTACAATACTGCATCCTTTTGATTGAAAATCTTAAATGTTGATTAGGATGAAATTTTGATTTAAATAGCAGGTGTCAACACTGATTTTGTGGGTAGCATTCACCCTCTGGGTCACGAGGCTGCCAGGATCATTGCCCCTCCAGATACTTGATGACATTCCAGCGTTCCAGCGATGAATGAGTAGTGTATTGGATTTCACAGAATAGATTTCACAGAATCCCTACGGTGCGGACGATGGGCAAAGGGGGCGGGGTTGCATTGTTAGTAAGGAATGAAGTTAAATCGAGAGCAAGGAGCGATATAGGATCTGAAGGCTTAGAGTGCGGGATTCTCTAATCCCGCGGCAGAGTGTTGACGCCGTCGTAAACGCCGTCGCGTTTTACGGAGGCGTGAACGGGCCGCTCCGGGGACGGATTCTGGCCCGCAAATTGGGCCAGCACGGGCGCCGCGAGAAGTGCGGGGGGTGGGGGGGGGGGGGGGGGGGGGGCGAGGCGCCAGACCGGCGTCAGATACGCGGAACGCCTCGATGGGTGCAACGGTATTGGCCATGGGTCAGGTCATGCAAGGCGTGGGGCTTCATGCGCACATGTCATCCGTGGCCAGGACAGGGCTGCCCTCTCACAGGCAGCCATGTCCCAGAGCCAGCTACACATTGCAGCCACGGTCCACAGTCTGGCCCAGTCTCAGCAGGCCATCGCTGAGAGCATTGGCAGCATTACCCGGGTGCTGGATGGTGTCGCACAAGCCCAGAGGGAGGTGGCGCAGTCCCGGGCAGGGATGGCCTACTCCCTGGGCTCCATCGCAGCTGACGTTATCCCACAGCGGGCCTCCAGGACTGGCAGCGCCAGGTGTCGGTGGTGCCTCGGGGCTTTTCTCCACTCGCACCGCTGCCTGGGGACCACTGGGCACCTCGAGGGAGGAGGAGGTTCTGGGGCCCGTCCCGGTGACTCCTGCAAGGGAGGTCCCGGAACACCATGGATCCTCTGACTCCCCCCGTTCCGTCCCTGGTGCATCTGGTGAGCAGTGGGCAGGACAGGGTGGCACCACATCATCCAGCACACCGGGGGAGTTGCCTGGCCCATCCAAGCTGGACCGCCCCAGGGGAGCCAGGTCGCAGGGCAGGAGTCTCAGCAGTCTCCTGCTGTACCGTCTGGGGAAACATCGGGACGTAGTGGTAGGGCCCATAAGGTCAGGAAGTTTGTCACCTAGTAAGTTGGCATGGGTGCAGGGCGCAGTTTAGTTATAGGGGCTAGGGCACTTGTATGTTACCGTTCCAAGTACATAGAACATAGAACATACAGTGCAGAAGGAGGCCATTTGGCCCATCGAGTCTGCACCGACCCACTTAAACCCTCACTTCCGCCCTATCCCCGTAACCCAATAACCCCTCCTAATCTTTTTGGATACTAAGGGGCAATTTATCATGGCTAATCCACTTAACCTGCACATCTTTGGACTGTGGGAGGAAACCGGAGCACCCGGAGGAAACCCACGCACACACGGGGGAGAACGTGCAGACTCCGCACAGACAGTGACCCACTAGGGAATCGAACCTGGGTCCCTGGCGCTGTGAAGACACAGTGCTATCCACTTGTGCTACCGTGCTGCCCGAAAAGTAAACTCACTATTACACCAATGCTAGATGCCTCTGTGCTATGTCCGATGCCTGTGGGGTCATGTAGGGGACTGAGTGCCACTGTGGTTGAAGGGCGATGGAACGTTGAGCCCTGGTGGATGTCAATCTCTCCCCCTCCCCCCTCCCGCCCCCGCCACCCCGCCCCCTCCCCCGCCGCCAGCTACTCAACATGGCCATGTGATGGAGTGTCCAGCACGCATACAGGGACCACCGAGGTGGAGGGTGCCGTCGCTGTGGCCATGAGTCAGACATTGGTTCGCGATTTGGAGCTGACAGCTCATCGCAGAGCGGGTTGTCATCGTCCCCCATGGCATTGATCACACCCGCTTCCACTAGCAACCGTGTGAGCCCAGCCGCAGGTGGATGTGTGGTGGAGGGGTACTGAGCATGTGGTGGTCTGGGAGCTAAGGTTGGTGGGTGGTGGGGGAGGTGCATCTCATGGGTTTTGTGGGAGGTCGGGGTGCTGGGTGGTGCGGCGGGCGGTACGGTGGTGCCAGTCCCCTGCTCAGCGAGTCCCAACCCCTTAGTTGGTGAAACGTGCAGCGATCAGCGCCTCGCGGGCTCGCTGGACAAGCCGGTGGCGTTGTGCAGCCTCCCGTCCATACCCAACCCCCATGTCACGTCTATTGCCCCCCTTGTCCCCACCCTCCTCAACTGGAGAGGCGGCCCCTTCCTCGGGCTCGCTCTCTGCCTCCTCCTCCTCCTCCAGCACATCGCCCTGTGCTGGGCTATATTGTGGAGGACGCAGCAAGACCGCAACAATGCAGCCGGCCCTCTCCGACATGTACTGTCATAATATACACCGTACAAAGTCTTACAACACCAGGTTAAAGTCCAACAGGTTTGTTTCGATGTCACTAGCTTTCGGAGCGCTGCTCCTCCCTCAGGTGAATGAAGAGGTCTGCTCCAGAAACACATATATAGACAAATTCAAAGATGCCAAACAATGCTAGGAATGCGACCATTAGCAGGTGATTAAATCTTTACAGATCCAGAGATGGGGTGACCCCAGGTTAAAGAGGTGTGAATTGCATCAAGCCAGGACAGTTGGTAGGATTTCGCAGGCCAGATGGTGGGGGAAGAATGTAATGCGACGTGAATCCCAGGTCCCGGTTGAGGCCGCACTCATGTGTGCGGAACTTGGCTATAAGTTTCTGCTCGGCGATTCTGCGTTGTCGCGGGTCCTGAAGGCCGCCTTGGAGAACGCTTACCCGGAGATCAAAGGCTGAATGCCCTTGACTGCTGAAGTGTTCCCCGACTGGAAGGGAACATTCCTGCCTGGTGATTGTTGCGCGATGTCCATTCATTCGTTGTCGCAGCGTCTGCATGGTCTCGCCAATGTACCACGCTTCGGGACATCCACCCACCAGGTACGCGGTACATACTCGTGCGACTCGGCCAACGTTGTCTACCTCATACGCTGCAGGAAAGGATGTATACAACATGTTTAGGGATGGCACATGGCCCCCTCTACAGCCAGGTGCCATGGGTACATGTCTGCCCCGGTTGGCTGGTTGCGCCACAGTCACGCATGCACCCAGACCCCTACCCACACCCTCCGTGCTCCGCCCACTATTGCCCGTCTATCCTGATAGCACCATCGTTGGATGGCTATGCCCTGATTGGGGGGGGGGCAGCCATGGGTGCAGCCCTGGACCTACCCGCCAGCTGGGAGTTCCGGCTCCTGGGGGGGGCCAGCACCCATGGGCACGGCCGGGAGGCTTGTGGGCAGCCAGCGCCCGGGGTTGGTGCCCATCAGCTTGGCCGCCGTAATGGGGACCGTGGCTTTGGCGCCGCCCTGCCATGGCGAGCCGTTCCAGGCCAGCTGGCATGTCGTCGTCTCCCCCCCCCCCCGAACATGGAGGCACGACTGGCTGACGATTTTTATTAGCAGATTAGAATGTAACCTGGGGTCACGCTGTCGGGACTACGGCCCATCCGGCCCGCAGAATCGATGGGAGCCCGGAGAACCGCTGAAATTACCCCCCTCGGGCGATTCTCCAGGCGGCGCTGCGCCGATCACGAAGGCGAATTATGTACAGGCCCCTTAGCACTGGTCAGGATGTGGGGCAGTAAATAAATCAGGAGACAGAGAAAACATGTAAAAAAGGCAATATCACTGTAGTCATGGGGGACTTCAATATGCAGGTGGACTGGGAAAATCAGGTTGGTAGTGGATCCCAAGAAAATAAATTTGTGGAATGTCTAAGAGATGTTTTTTTGGAGCAGCTTGTGACAGAGCCTATTAGGGAACAGGCAATTCTGGATTTGGTGATGTGTGATGAGGCAGACTTGATTAGGGAACCTAAGGTTTGTTTGAGGTTGCGCGGTTGTTTGAAGGCAAGTAGTGGGGGTGTGGAGGGCGTACGAGGGCATCTTTCAACGTCTGTAGATGCCTGTTACGCTCCTCCTCGTCTGAGCAGATCCTGTGTATACAGAGAGCTTATCCATAGGGGATGGCTTCTTTAATGTGTTTAGGGTGGAAGCTGGAGAAGTGGAGCATTGTGAGGTTATCCGTGGGTTTGCGGTAAAGTGAAGTGCTGAGGTGACCGTCCAGATGGGGTTACCCCATCTCTGGATCTGTAAAGATTTAAGCACCTGCTAATGGTCGCATTCCAAGCATTGTTTGGCATCTTTGAATTTGTCTATATATTTGTTTCTGGAACATACCTCCTCATTCACCTGAGGAAGGAGCAGCGCTCCGAAAGCTAGTGACATCGAAACAAACCTGTTGGACTTTAAGCTGGTGTTGTAAGACTTCTTACTGTGCTCACCCCAGTCCAACACCGGCATCTCCACATCATGGCTACCATCGACACCGCAAACTGTCGGCTCAAAGTGGAGAGGATCTCCAGGAAGATCGCGCATATAGACATATAGTTTCTACAAAGATGCAAGAAAGCAGACAAGATCCCGAAAGGGCTACAGATCACAAACCCACTCAAGTCGACATACAACACAGACTACGCTGAGAGACTCTGCCGTCGCACCTCTCTCACACTCCTCAACAACCTCGTCCGCCAGCTCTACAGCAGACGACGCAACCTGGAACCCAAGGTAGAGGCCATATTCTCAACTTGCGCTCAGGACGCAGCAGACCAGCTGTGGAACACCGCCAAACAGATGAGACAACGATACTATGCCACCTATATGCACACCAAGAACAGGAAGCTTGAGAAACTTGGCATCACCACCGGCAGCAACCAAGCCACCCCCGGTACCACAGTAGAAAACAATACAGGGAAATCTATTGTCAACTTGCCAGACTACACCCTTCAACCAGACGAAATCTAAGTCCTCAGCAGAGGGCTCAATTTCTGCACCACCACCAAAATGGACCCCATCAGTCTCGCGGCAGACACGGAGGAATTCAGGCGAATGAGGCTCCGGGAATTCTTCCACAGACCCCAAGAGGCCAACAGCGAACCCAAGCAGACTACCAATGAACTGGAACAGCAGACCGAGAGATCTGCGGTGCGGCAACCGAAGAGGAAAGAGTCGAATTGGACCCCTCCAGAAGGCCGCTGCATTAGACTCGACATGTATGCTCAAGCCGTCAGGAGTCGCGTCAATGCCAGATTCATCAGTCGCATTCACAAGACAGCCCCGAACGTCACCCAAGCACAACGCAATGCCATCCGCGCTCTCAAGACCAACCGCAGCATCGTCATCAAACCAGCAGACAAAGGGGGGGCCACTGTCGTACTGAACAGAACGGACTACTGCAAAGAAGTATACCGACAACTGAACAACCAAGAACACTACAGACAGTTACCCGCAGATCCGACCAAAGAACACATCCGCCAACTTAACAGACTGATCAAGACCTTGGATCCAAATCTTCAGAGCACCCTACGTGCTCTCATCCCACGTACTCCCCGCATTGGAGATCTCTACTGCCTCCCGAAAATACATAAGGCCAATACACCAGGCCGCCCTATCGTTTCAGGCAATGGGACCTTGTGTGAGAACCTCTCTGGCTACATCGAGGGCATCTTGAAACCCATCGTACAAGGTACGCCCAGCTTCTGTCGCGACACGACGGACTTCCTACAGAAACTCAGCAACCATGGACCAGTTGAACCAGGAACATTCCTCGTCACAATGGACATCTCGGCACTCTACACCAGCATCCCCCATGACGACGGCATTGCTGCAACAGCCTCAGTACTCAACACCGACAATCTCCAGACGCAATTCTGCAACTCATCCACTTCATTCTGGATCACAACGTCTTCACCTTCGACAACAAGTTCTTCATCCAGACGCACGGAACAGCCAAATTCGCACCCCAATACGCCAACATCTTCATGCACAAGTTTGAACAGGACCTACTCACCGCACAGGACCTTCAACCGACATTATACACCAGATACATCGATGACATTTTTTTCCTTTGGACCCATGGCGAAGAATCACTGAAACGACTACACGATTACATTAATAAGTTCCATCCAACCATCAGACTCACCATGGACTACTCTCCAAAATCAGTTGCATTCTTGGACACACTCGTCTCCATCAAGGACGGTCACCTCAGCACTTCGCTCTACCGCAAACCCACGGATAACCTCACGATGCTCCACTTCTCCAGCTTCCACCCTAAACACATTAAAGAAGCCATCCCCTATGGACAAGCTCTCCGTATACACAGGATCTGCTCAGACGAGGAGGAGCGTAACAGACATCTACAGACGTTGAAAGATGCCCTCGTATGAACGGGATATGGCACTCGACTCATCGATCAACAGTTCCAACGTGTCACAGCGAAAAACCGCACCGACCTTCTCAGAAGACAAACATGGGACACAACCGACAGAATACCCTTCGTCGTCCAGTACTTCCCCGGAGCGGAGAAACTACGTCATCTTCTTCACAGCCTTCAACACGTCATTGATGACGATGAACATCTTGCCAAGGTCATCCCCACACCCCCACTACTTACCTTCAAACAACCGCGCAACCTCAAACAAACCATTGTTTGCAGCAAACTACCCAGTCTTCAGAACAGTGACCACGACACCACACAACCCTGCCATGGCAATCTCTGCAAGACGTGCCAGATCATCGACATGGATACCACTATTACACGTGAGAACACCACCCACCAGGTACGCGGTACATACTCGTGTGACTCGGCCAACATTGTCTACCTCATACGCTGCAGGAAAGGATGTCCCGAAGCGTGGTACATTGGCGAGACCATGCAGACGCTGCGACAACGAATGAACGGACATCGCGCGACAATCACCAGGCAGGAATGTTCCCTTCCAGTCGGGGAACACTTCAGCAGTCAAGGGCATTCAGCCTCTGATCTCCGGGTAAGCGTTCTCCAAGGCGGCCTTCAGGACGCGCGACAACGCAGAATCGCCGAGCAGAAACTTATAGCCAAGTTCCGCACACATGAGTGCGGCCTCAACCGGGACCTGGGATTCATGTCGCATTACATTCATCCCCCACCATCTGGCCTGCAAAATCCTACCAACTGTCCTGGCTTGAGACAATTCACACCTCTTTAACCTGGGGTTATCCTCTCTCTGGATCTGTAAAGATTTAATCACCTGCTAATGGTCGCATTCCAAGCATTGTTTGGCATCTTTGACTTTGTCTATATATATGGTTCTGGAACATACCTCTTCATTCACCTGAGGAAGGAGCAGCGCTCCGAAAGCTAGTGACATCGAAACAAACCTGTTGGACTCTAACCTGGTGTTGTAAGACTTCTTACTGTGCTCACCCCAGTCCAACGCCGGCATCTCCACATCATGTAGATGTAGGGGGAGGGGAAGGGGGAAGCAAAGAGGCGAAAGGTTAAGGAAAGGTGGATAAGATTGGGGGGGGGAATTAAATATATATTAAGAAAGAAAAAAGTGGTAAAAGACAGTTAAAATGAAATGGGATGAAAACAAATGGGTCGAGGTGGGGTAGAACTAATCATCTGAAGTTGTTGAATTCGATGTTGAGACCGGAAGGTTGTAGCGTGACTAACCGGAAGATGAGATGTTGTTCCTCCAGTTTGCGTTGAGCTTCACTGGAACATTGCAGCAGGCCAAGGACAGACATGTGGGAATGGGAGCAGGGTCTTGTGTTAAAATGGCAGCGACAGGAAGGTCAGGGTCCTGAATGCGCACAGACCGAAGATGCTCAGCAAAGTGATCACCCAGTCTGCGTTTGGTCTCTCCGATATAGAGGAAACCACATTGGGAGCAGCGAATGCAAGAGACCAAATTGGAAGAGATGCAAGTGAAACGCTGCTTAACCTGGAATGAGTGTTTTGGGCTTGGGATGTTAAGCATGGAAGAGGTAAAGGGGCAGTGTTACGCCTTCTGCGATGGCATGGGAAGGTGTCATGGGTGATGGGAGAGGTACTGGGTATGGTGGAGGAGTGGACTAGATTATCTCCGAGGGAACGGTCTCTGCGGAATGCTGACGGAGGGAGTGAAGGGAAGATGTGTTTGGGGGTGGCATCACGCTAGAGTTGACGAAAATGGCGGAGGATTATGAAATGAAAAGAAATGAAAAATGAAATGAAAATCGCTTATTGTCACAAGTAGGCTTCAAATGAAGTTACTGTGAAAAGCCCCTAGTCTCCACATTCCGGCGCCTGTTCAGGGAGGCTGTTACGGAAATTGAACCGTGCTGCTGGCCTGCCTTGGTCTGCTTTCAAAGCCAGCGATTTAGCCCTGTGCTAAACAGCCCACAAACAGATTATGCTTTGCATACGGAGGCTGGTGGGATGAAATGTGAGAACGAGGGGGACCCTATTCTTGTTCTGGGAGGGAGTGGAGGGGGCGAGGGTAGTGACGCGGGAGATGGACCACACACTGTTGAGGGCCCTGACTACACCTGGGAAATCACGGTTGAGGAAGAAGGAACGCATTTTCAAACCGCCATTTTGGAAAGTGGCATCATCGGAACAAATGCGACGGAGGCGAAGGAGCTGAGAGACAGGGATGGAGTCCTTACAGGGTGTAGGGTGCGAAGAGCTGTAGTCCAGATAGCTGTGAGAGTCAGTGAGCTTATAGTGGATATTAGTAGATAGACTATTGCCGAAAATGGAGACAGAAAGATCAAGGAAAGGAAGGGAAGTGTCTGAGATGGACCAGGTGAAAGTGATGGAGGGGTGGAAACTGGAAGCGAAGTTGATGAATTTTTCCAGATCCGGACGAGAGCATGTCGCGGCACCAAAATAGTCATCAATGTATTGATAAAGGAGTTGTGGGAGGGGGCCCCGGATACACAATATGATAGAATTTACTCTGCAGTTTGAGAGGCAGAAACTGCAATCAGATGTAATGGAATTAAAATTATATAAGGGTACCTACCAAGACATGAGGGAGGAGCTGGCCAGAGTTGATTGGAAGGGAAGCCTAGCAGGGAAGACAGTGGAACAGCAATGGCAGGAGTTTTTTGGGGGCTATTTGGGAGGCACAACAGAAATTCATCCCAAGGAGGAGGAAACATGCTGAGGGGAGGACAAGGCATCCATGGCTGACGAGGGAAGTCAAGGACAGCATAAAAGCTAAAGAAAAAGCATACAAAGTGGCGAGGATTAGTGGGAAACCAGAGGATTGGGAAGCCTTTAAAAGCGAGCAGAGGACAACTAAAAAAACAATAAGGGGAGAGAGTATGAAATAGGAGTGCACGCTAGCTAGTAATATAAAAGAAGATAGGAAGGGATTTTTCAATATATAAAAGGTAAGAGAGAGGCAAAAATAGATATTGGACCACTGGAAAATGAGGCTGGAAAAGTAATAATAAGAAACAAAGAAATGGCAGACAAACTGAATAGTTACTTTGCATCAGTCTTCACGGTGGAAGACACCAGTGGGATGCCAGAGCTCCAAGAGAACCAGGGGGCAGAGGTGAGTGCAGTGACCATCACTAAGGAGAAGGTTCTGGGGAAACTGAAAGGTCTGAAGGCAGATAAATCACCTGGACCGGATGGACTACACCCCCCACCCCGGTTCTAAAATTGATAGCTGAGGAGATTGTGGAGGCATTGTGATGATCTTTCAGGAAACACTGGAGGCAGGAAGGGTCTCAGTCAACTGGAAAGTGGCTAATGTAACACCCCTGTTTAAGAAGGGAGGGAGGCAGAAGACAGGAAATTATAGGCCGGTTAGCCTGCCCTATAAAATAGGACTGAGTCAGCATGGCTTTGTCAAAGGGAGGTCATATCTGACAAATCTGTTAGAGGTCTTTGAGGAGGTAACAAGGAAGTTAGACAAAGGAGAACCAGTGGATGTGATTTACTTAGATTTCCAGAAGGCCTTTGACAAGGTGCCGCATAGAAGACTGTTCAGTAAGTTAAGAGCCCATGGTGTTAAGGGTAAGATCCTGGCATGGATAGAGGACTGGCTGACTGGCAGGAGGCAGAGAGTGGGGATAAAGGAGTCTATGCTGGGACCACAACTTTTTACAATGTACATTAATGATCTGGAAGAAGGTACTGAAGGCACTGGTGCTAAGTTTACAGATGATACAAAGATCTGGAGAGGGACAGGTAGTATTGAGGAAGCAGGAGGGCTGCAGAAGGACTTGGACAAGGTAGGAGAGTAGGCAAAGAAGTGGCAGATGAAATACAATATGGAAAAGTGTGAGGTTATGCACTTTGGAAGGAGGAATGGAGGCATAGACTATTTTCTGAATAGGGAAATGCTTAGGAAATCAGAAGCACAAAGTGACTTGGGAGTCCTTTTCATGATTCTCATAAGGTTAACGTGCAGGTTAAGTCAGCAGTTAGGAAGGTAAAGGCAATGTTAGCATTCATGTCAAGAGGGCTAGAACACAAGACCAGGGATGTACTTCTGAGGCTGTATAAGGCAGCGGTCAGGCCCCATTTGGAGTATTGTGAGCAGTTTTGGGCCCTGTATCTAAGGAAGTATGTGCTGGCCTCGGAAATATTCCAGAGGAGGTTCACAAGAATGATCCCCAGAATGAAGAGCTTGTCGTATGAGGAACGCTTGAGGACTCTGGGTCTGTACTCTTTGGAGTTTAGAAGGCTGAGGGGGGATCTTATTGAAACTGACAGGATATTGTGAGGCCTGGATAGAGTGGATGTGGAGAGGATGTTTCCACTGGTAGGAAAAACTAGAACCAGAGGACACCATCTCAGAGTAAAGGGACAATCCTTTAAAACAGAGATGAGGAGGAATTTCTTCAGCCAGAGGGTGGTGAATCTGTGGAACTCTTTGCCGCAGAAGGCTGTGGAGGCCAATTCACTGAGTGTCTTTAAGACAGAGATAGATAGGTTCTTGATTAATAAGGGGATCAGGGGTTATGGGGAGAAGAGAGCAGAATGGGGATGAGAAAAATGTCAGCCATGATTGAATGGCGGAGGGCAACACGGTGGTGCAGTGGTTAGCGCTGCTGCCTCACGGCGCCGAGGTGCCAGGTTCGATCCCGGCTCCGGGTCACTGTCCATGTGGAGTTTGAACATTCTCCCCGTGTTTGCGTGGGATTCGCCCCCACAACCCAAAGATGTGCAGGGTAGGTGGATTGGCCACACTAAATTACCCCTTAATTGGAAAAAATGAATTGGGTACTCTAATTTTTTTTTTTAAATGACTGAATGGCGGAGCAGACTCGATGGGCCGCGAGGTCTAATTCTGCTCCTGTGCCTTACGGTCTTATGGAAGGAGGCCATTCAGCCCATCAGGTCCGCACCCACCCTCCGACAGAGTCCACTCTACGGCGCTATTCCCGCAACCCACCTAACCTACACATCTTTGGACTGTGGGAGGAAACCGGAGCACCCGGAGGAAACCCACGCAGACACGGGGAGAACGTCCGCACAGACTGTCGCCCAAGGCTGGAATTGAACCTGGGACCCTGGCACTGTGAGGCTGCAGTGCTAACCACCGTGCCACCCTGTCCGCCCTCTCTGGTGCAGGGAAAATGTACCTAAAGGCCTCATTTCAAAGTAGAGCAGACGAGGTCTCAGCAGCATCTGAGACGATGTGGATCCCTCAAGCAGCAGATTACCTGGCCTTTGTCCCATTGCTGCTTGTGGGATCTTTCTGTGTAAAAATGAGTCACCACGTTTTTTTTTACATTACACCCGCGACTACACTTGATCGATATTGCATTGACTGTCGAGTTCTCTGGAGTGAAAGCTGTGAAAATGCTTTGGAAATGTAAGTTCCTTTTGTCTTGGCAAAGGTTGGGTTAATAGTCTGGGTTTAAAAGAGTTTGATGGAGGAATTTAAACAAATTTGTGGTAGGAGGTTAACCTTCATTGGCTTCCCAATTTATGGTCACCTCTGGTAACAGCACCATCCCACTCGTCATTTAAATACTAATAGCATCGCTATAAATAATGAAGGGCTCTTTCATCCAGTTGTGGAGTGTACAAATCATCAAGGAACGATTGAGCGGACTTTCCAGAAAGCAAAGCTAAGAGGCCGGGGGAGTGTTATTGAGAGTTCTGCTGGGATTGGCGTTGGAGGGATGAGGAAGTTTGGGTTAGGAATGATGACACAACAGCCTGTCAAGAAAATGGTATTAAACTAAGTGTGGGCCTCCGCCATAGTACCAGCTGAGGGGGTGCTTACAAATAATTTAATTCCTTGAACATAATAGTGGGAGCTGCTGCCACTCTGCATGTTGTAGCTTCGGAGGCCTCCATAGCGAGAGGATTTGAGTACAGGAGCCAGGGATATCTTGCTGCAATTATGCAGGGCCTTGGTGAGGCCACACCTGGAATGTTGAGTTCTGGTTTGCTCTCCTTATCTGAGGGAGAATGCTAGAGACAGAGTGC
Source organism: Scyliorhinus torazame (assembly GCF_047496885.1). NCBI lineage: Eukaryota > Metazoa > Chordata > Chondrichthyes > Carcharhiniformes > Scyliorhinidae > Scyliorhinus > Scyliorhinus torazame. The sequence goes on along the minus strand of NC_092717.1, from coordinate 240,516,119 downwards.
AGTGAAGACTGATTCCTGGGATGGCGGGACTGACGTGTGAGGAGAGATTGAGTTGGCTAAGATTATAGGCTCGAAGGGCTGAATTGCCTCCTTCTGTGCCTAATTCCTATGTTCGTTGGAGTTTAGAAGAGTGAGGGGGGATCTCATAGAGGCCTATACAATTCTAACAGGACTGGGCAGGGTAGATGCAGGAAGGATGTTCCCGATGATGGGTGTGTCCGGAACCAGGGGGCACAGTCTGAGGACACGGGGTAGACCATGTCGGTCAGAGATGAGGAGAAAGTTCTTCACCCAGAGAGTGGTGGGCCTGTGGAATTTGTTACCACAGGAAATAGTTGAGTCCAAGGCATTGTATGTTTTCAAGAAGCAGTTAGATATAGCTCTTGGAGTGATGGGGATCACAGGATATGGGGGGAAGCGGGATTAGGCTATTAGGTTGCATGATCAGCCATGATCATAATGAATGGCGGAGCAGGTTCGAAGGGCCGAATGGCCTCCTCCTGCTTCCATTTTTCTATGTTCCTCGGAAATGTGGTGGCGTTAGGAAGTGCTCCCAGGAAATCCAGCCAATGGCATTTAAGATTCTAAGTGATTTGCAAAAGAAACAAATGTGACATGAGAAAAATCTTTTTCGCACAGCGAGTGGTTGGGGTTTGCAATGCACGGCCTGGAAGGGTGGTGGAGGCCGGTTCAATCGAGGCATGGAAGAGGGGTTTAGATGATTATTTGAATCGGAACAATGTGCAGGGGTACAGGGAAAAGGCAGGGGAATGGGACCCTGAGTCACCATGCTGATTTGGAGAGACTGTGTAGACACGAATGGCCTCCTTCCGGGCCAAACAAATCTGTGCTTCTGGGGTGCATTGTAAGAGTAATTTGAGGCACGGTGCGATCAGTCCACCTTTGGGCAGAATTTGTTTTTCTCCCATCTTTTATTCTTTCATTCATACCGAGTGTGTTGGTTTCAAACTGACACAGTCACAGAAGAGGCTCTTCAGCCCATTGGATCTGCACTGATACATGAAGCCCTTTAGGGAAGGAAATCTGCCGTCCTGACCCGGTCTGGCCTATATGTGACTCCAGCCCCACAGCAATGTGGTAGACTCTTAGCTTCCCTCTGAAGTAGCCTGGTCAGTGATGCCCATATCCTGTGGCAGAATAAAGAAATTACAAATCAATTCTCCCAACAAATGGAAACACCTTCTCCACTTACGTCCCAGCAAACCCCTTCACAGTGTTCAAGATCTCAATCAGGTCACCTCCCAGTCTTCTCTTCTCTGGGGAAACGATTCGATATTCACTGATCGGTGTAACCTCTCTGTTCTGGCACCTTCCATGTAAATCTGTTTTTTTCCCCACCTTTCAACATTTTTTATCTTCAGGCGTGATGGGGAGCGTTCGGACGACGCCAATGGATGCAGCCAAAAATGAGAGGGTCCCAATGTCAGTGAGTGGGTTGGGGGTGGGTGGCGGGGGAAAGGTAAGCAATGGGGCAATTAGGGGTGTTATGGGCCAGGGTTTAGAGAACCCCAAAGTGTATCATAGATTTCACCTGACCCACAACTTTTAATCGATTGTGGTATGGGGAGCACACGGCCCACTCTACAGGTGTGGAACAGCAGAAATGGCAAAGTATTTTTTAAAGCAAAACAATGTTTATTCTATGAACTCAAATAAACCTTTTTAAAACATACAGTGAACATCTTAGCAACCATTAATTCAAATACAACCCCCAAAGACTACAACACTAAGTAAACCTTTAAGCTTTCCTTTTTAACATCCATACAACTTAAAAACAAAACCTTTATCAGAAGCACATCAGGTTAAAGTCACTACTGAAAACATTTACAATTCTGAATTCACCAAAAGATCAAGAGATAGTCTTTTGATGGCAGAGAGAACAGCAGTACACCTGCTCGGTCTGGCTTCAGCTCCAACACTGAAAACGAAACTCAAACACACCCTGCAGCCTGCTCAAAAACGAAAGTAAAAAGCTGACAGACAGCCCAGCTCCACCCACTCTCTGACATCACTGCAGTAGTAAACACCCATTTCTTAAAGGTACTCTCACTACAGATATCTACATACACACCCATTTATAAACACCCATTTCTTAAAGGTACTCTCACATGTCAGGGGTGAGAGTGCGCTTGCCATATTTTGCCGAGATTGACATTCGGAAAGGCTCCCTACCACCCTTGGTAGTCCCTGTGAGCCCTCATCCGACCTTCCACCTCCTCCCTACCAAACAGAAAGAGAGGAAGAAGAAAAAGAGAGTGATGCAAAAAGGAAAGTATGCAAAGGAACAATGAAAATTAGTTAAACATCATGAAGGGTTTGCACAGAGTAAAGGGAAAGGAAAGGAACTCTTTTCATTGGCCGAAGCGTCAATAACCAGAGAAGACAGATTTAAGGGGCTTTGCAAAAGAACCAGAGCTGACCAAGAGGTGAAACATTTTTACACAATAGGCGATTAGGGTTTGGAATGCGTTGCCTGAGAGGACAGTGGAAAGGGATTTGGGATGCGTTGACAGTGAAAAGGGATTCAATTGCAGCTTTCAAAAGGAAATTGGATAAGCCTTTCTCAGGGAGGAAGTACATTGTGTTATGGGCCAGGGTTTAGAGATCCCCAAAGTGTACCATGGGGTTCACCTGACCCACAACTTTTAATAGATTGTGGTACGGGGAGCACACCGCCCACTCTACAGGTGTGGTACAGCAGAAATGGAAAAGTATTTTTTAAAGTAAAACAATGTTTATTCTATGAACTCAAATTAACCTTTTTAAAACATACAGTGAACATCTCAACAACCATCAATTCAAATACAGCCCCCAAAGAATACAACACTCAGTAATCCTTTAAGCTTCCCAAACAACATCCATACAAAAGAAACATCTTTTAACAGAAGCACATCAGGTTCACATTCACGACTGAGAACATTTATAATTCTGAATTCACCAAATGATCAAGAGATAGTCTTTTGATGGCAGAGAGATCAGCAGTATACCTGCTTGGTCTGGCTTCAGCTCCAACACTGAAAACAAAACTAAAACACACCCTGCAGCCTGCTCAAAAACAAAAGTAAAAAGCTGACAGACAGCCCAGCTCCACCCACTCTCTGACATCACTGATAACCACCCATTTCTTAAAGGTAATCTCACTCCAGATATTTATATACACACCCATTTATAAACACCCATTTCTTAAAGGTACTCTCACTACAGATATTTATATACACACCCATTTATAAACACCCATTTCTTAAAGGTACTCTCACATGACAATTGTGTGATATGGGGAAAGAGTGAGGGTGTGGTATTGCTCTTCAATAGAGCCAGCACAGACTCAATGGGGCAAATGGCATCCTCTGCTGTGCTGGTCCAATAGTCAGGGAGACAGCAGCAGAAGGGATAGGTGCAGCAAACGGGGACAGCGAAGCTGCAACAAAAGGTCAGACGGGTAAGGATTTCGTCAAACTCAAAACACAGAAGGAGGGCATTCGGCCCAAATGGTCTATGCTGGATTTGTATGCTCCAATGAGCAGCCTTCCACCCCTCATCATCTTACCCAATCAATATCAATATGTCCTTGTATTCCTTTCACCCTTTCTACATAACGGGCTTCCCCTTAAATGCATCAACACCCTTCACATCCACCACTCCCTGTGGTAGCAAGTTCCACCTACTCACCACTCCCTGGGTAAAGAAGATTGTTCCGAATTCACACTCAGATTTATTTGTGGCCGTAGTAAATTTGTGGCCCCTCATTTTGGACTCGACCGCGAGGGAAGAGGATAATCATTGATAAGAACATAAGAACTAGGGCAGCACGGTAGCATTGTGGATAGCACAATTGCTTCACAGCTCCAGAGTCCCAGGTTCGATTCCCCACTGGGTCACTGTCTATGCGGAGCCTGCACATCCTCCCCGTGTGTGCGTGGGTTTCCTCCGGGTGCTCTGGTTTCCTCCCACAGTCCAAAGATGTGAAGGTTAGGTGGATTGGCCGTGATAAATTGCCCTTAGTGTCCAAAATTGCCCTTAGTGTTGGGTGGGGTTACTGGGTTATGGGGATAGGGTGGAGGTGTTGACCTTGGGTAAGCTGCTCTTTCCAAGAGCCGGTGCACACTCGATGGGCCGAATGGCCTCCTTCTGCACTGTAAATTCTATGATAATCTAGGAGCAGGAGTAGGCCACCTGGCCCCTCGAGCCTGCTCCGCCATTCAAAGAGATCATGGCTGATCTTTTGTGGACTCAGCTCCACGTTCCGGCCCGAACACCATAACCCTTAATCCCTTTATTCTTCAAAAAACTATCTATCTTTATCTTAAAAACATTTAATGAAGGAGCCTCTACTGCTTCACTGAGCAAGGAATTCCATAGATTCACAACCCTTTGGGTGAAGAAGTTCCTCCTAAACTCAGTCCTAAATCTACTTCCCCTTATTTTGAGGCTATGCCCCCCAGTTCTGCTTTCACCCGCCAGTGGAAACAACCTACCCACATCTATCCTATCTATTCCCTTCATAATTTTATATGTTTCTGTAAGATCCGCCGCATCCTTCTAAATTCCGAGTACAGTCCCAGTCTACTCAACCTCTCCTCGTAATCCAACCCCCTCAGCTCTGGGATTAACCTAGTGAACCTCCTCTGCACACCCTCCAGAGCCAGTACGTACTTTCTCAGGTAAGGAAACCAAAACTGAACACAATACTCCAGGGGCGGAATTCTCCGCATCTTGAGGGGCCGAGCCCTCACCTTGAGGGGCTAGGCCCGCGCCGGACTGATTTCCGCCCCACCAGCTGGCGGGAAAGGCCTTTGGTGCCCCGCCAGCTGGCGCGGAAATGACTTTGCCGGGCGGCGCATGCGCGGGAGCGTTAGCGACCGCTCACGGCATCTCCGCGCATGCACAGTGGAGGGGGTCTCTTCCGCCTCCGCCATAGTGGAGACCATGGCGAAGGCGGAAGGAAAAGAGTGCCCCCATGGCACAGGCCCGCCCGCGGATCAGTGGGTCCCGATTGTGGGCCAGGCCACCGTGGGGGCACCCCCCGGGTCCAGATCGCCTCGCACCCCCCCCCCAGGACCCCGGAGCCTGCCCGCGCCGCCGTGTCCCGCCGGTAAGAGAGGTGGTTTAATCCACGCCGGTGGGACAGGCATTCCAGCAGCGGGACTTTGGCCCATCGCGGGCTGGAGAATCGGCGGGGGGGGGCCCGCCAACCGGCGCGGCGCGATTCCCACCCCCGCCGAATATCCGGTGCCGGAGAACGCGGCAACCGGCAGGGGCGCGATTCACGCCAGCCCCCGGCGATTCTCCGACCCGGCAGGGGGGTCGGAGAATCCCACCCAGGGTGTGGCCTCACTAATACCTTATACAATTGCAGCATAACCTCCTTAGTCTTAAACTCCATCCCTCTAGCAATGAAGGACAAAACTCCATTTGCCTTCTTAATCACCTGTTGCACCTGTAAACCAACTTTTTGCGACTCATGCACTAGCACACCCAGGTCTCTCTGCACAGCAGCATGTTTAAATATTTTATCATTTAAATAATAATCCCTTTTGCTGTTATTCCTACCAAAATGGATTACCTCACATTTGTCAACATTGTATTCCATCTGCCAGACCCCAGCCCATTCGCTTAGCCTATCCAAATCCCTCTGCACACTTCCAGTATCCTCTGCACTTTTTGCTTTACCACTCATCTTAGTGTCGTCTGCAAATTTGGACACATTGCATTTGGTCCCCAACTCCAAATCATCTGTGTAAATTGTGAACAGTTGTGGGCCCAACACTGATCCCTGAGGGACACCACTAGCTACTGATTGCCAACCAGAGAAACACCCATTAATCCCCACTCTTTGCTTTCTATTAATTAACCAATCCTCGATCCATGCTACTACTTTACCCTTCATGCCATGCATCTTTATCTTAGGCAGTAACCTTTTGTGTGGCACCTTGTCAAAAGCTTTCTGGAAATCCAGATATACCACATCCATTGGCTCCCCATTATCTACCGCACTGGTAATGTCCTCAGAAAATTCCACTAAATTGGTTAGGCACGACCTGCCCTTTATGAACCCATGCTGCGTCTGCCCTAAAGGACAATTTCCATCCAGATGCGTCGCTATTTCTTCCTTGATGATAGCTTCCAGCATCTTCCCTACTACCGAAGTTAAGCTCACTGGCCTATAATTACCCGCTTTCTGCCTACCTCCTTTTTTAAACAGTGGTGTCACGTTTGCTAATTTCCAATCCGCCGGGACCACCCCAGAGTCTAGTGAATTTTGGTAAATTATCACTAGTGCATTTGCAATTTCCCTAGCCATCTCTTTTAGCACTCTGGGATGCGTTCCATCTGGGCCAGGAGACTTGTCTACCTTTAGCCCCATTAGCTTGCCCATCACTACCTCCTTGGTGATAACAATCCTCTCAAGGTCCTCACCTGTCATAGCCTCATTTACATCAGTCACTGGCATGTTATTTGTGTCTTCCACTGTGAAGTCCGACCCAAAAAACCTGTTCAGTTCCTCAGCCATTTCCTCATCTCCCATTATTAAATCTCCCTTCTCAACTGATATTGCCGTTGGTGGTGTGATAGACACAGACATAGAACATACAGCGCAGAAGGAGGCCATTTGGCCCATCGAGTCTGCACCGACCCACTTAAGCCCTCACTTCCACCCTATCCCCGTAACCCAATAACCCCTCCTAACCTTTATATTTTGGACACTAAGGGCAATTTAGCATGGCCAATCCACCTAACCTGCACGTCTTTGGACTGTGGGAGGAAACCGGAGCACCCGGAGGAAACCCACGCAGACAAGGGGAGAACCTGCAGACTCCGCACAGTCAGTGACCCAGCCGGGAATCGAACCTGGGACCCTGGCGCTGTGAAGCCACAGTGCCAGCCACTTGTGCTACCATGCTGCCCCAGTGGTAAATACACTGCAACAACACCTGGCATTTATACCGCACCTTTAAATATCGCCAGACGTGTCAAAGAGCCATGATAAAACACATTTCACACTGCGAGACGTAAGGAGATAGGAAGGCAGATGGTCAAAAGCTTGCTCAAGGAGGTGTGTTTTAAGAGGAGCGAGAGGGAGGGAGGTGGAGAGGTTTAAGAAGGAAACCCAGGACTCGCAGTCCTGACAGCCAAAGGCCTGGACACCAGTGGTGAAACAGTTAAAACCCAGGATGCGACCAGAACCATAACTAACGTGGGTGCATTCATACTCTCTTCGTGATGAGAATTGTCAGGTTGCACCTGGTCCACAATATCAGGCATATCCTCAGAGAAACCCCAGAGGAGATTCATGAGAATGGTTCCAGGGAAGAGCAACTTCAATTCCATGGACAGATTGGAGAGGTTGGGGCTGTCCTCCTCGGAGAAGAGAAGGCTGAGACGAGGTTTGATAGAGGTGTTCAAAATCATGAGGGGTCTAGACAGGGTAGACAGGGAGGAACTGTCCCCATTGGTGGAAGGATTGAGAGTCAGACGACGCAGAGTTAAGGGCCAGGATTTTCCCTTCTCCCACCGGCGGGAGAACCGGAATTCCCTGCATTTTCGGGGGCTAGGTGGACGCCGGAGGGGTTGGCGTGCATGTGTGGAACAGTCGGCGTGATTCCGCGCATGCACAGACCAGCCGGCGTATTTTGGCGCATGCGCGGAGTGTTCTCTGCTCCGCGCCGGCCATGGCGGAGTCCTACAGGGGCCGGCGCGGAGAAGAGAACACTCCGCGCATGCGCCAAAATACGCCGGCCGACGATTGGCGGGCTTGTTCCGTGGGGGCAGTCCTTCCTGCAGGGCTCCGCCATGGCCAGCGCGGAAGGAAGAAGTGCCCCCCTGGAACAAGCCCGCCCGCAGATCGGTGCGCCCTGACCGCGGGCCAGGTCACCGTGGGGGCCCCCCGGGGTCGGATCGCACGCGCCCCCCCCCCCCCGAGGACCGCCCACACATACTCACCTGCCAGGTCCTGCCAGTACGTGAGTTGAGTGATTCACGCCGGCGCAACTGGCCAAAAATGAATTGCCGCTCGGCCCATCGGGGCCCGGAGAATCGCTGGGGGAGGCGCTGCTAATAGCCTCCGACCAGCGTGGCGGGAACCCTGCCCCCGGCCGAAAAACGGCGCCGGAGAATACGGCAGCAGGCAACGGGGCGGCGGGCGGGATTCGCGCCACCCCCCAGGGATTCAGAGAACACTCCGCGCATGCGCCAAAATACGCCGGCTGGTCTGTGCATGCGCGGACTCACGCCGACTGTTCCACACATGCACGCCAACCCCTCCGGCGTCCACCTAGCCCCCGATCTTTGAGCCGGCGGTGGGCGTCGGAGAATCCGGCCGAAGATGATTGGCAAAAGAAGCAATAGCAACATGAGGAAAAACCTTTTTGCGCAGCGAGTGGTTAGGATCTGTCTGAGAGTGTGGTGGAGGCAAATTCAATCGATGCCTTCAAGAGGCAATCGGATAAGCACCAGAGGAGAGAAATTATACAAGGCTCCAGGCTACAGACTCCAGGACAGAGTGGACGTGGAGAAGATGTTTCCACTAACAGGAGAGTCTAGGGGCACAATCCAACGACCACGCCGCTCCGGAAAAGAAGCTCGCCGCAGCGCAGGGTGGATGATGAAAGCTGGGAGACCACGCTCCCGGGATCTACCTGGCTCGCCACTCCTCGTGAGCAGGATTTAGATCGTTTGGTGACTTGGGCGGAGAGGTGGCAGATGGAGTTTAATCCAGACAAATGTGAGGTAATGCATTTTGGAAGGTCTAATACAGGTAGGGAATATTGAGTGAATGGTAGAACCCTCAAGAGTATTGACAGTCAGAGAGATCAGGTCCACAGGTTACTGAAAGGGGCAACACAGGTGGAGAAGGTAGTCAAGAAGGCATACGGCATGCTTGC